>NC_084741.1:6350715-6673215 GCF_033978785.1 Entelurus aequoreus | reverse complement strand
AGACACATGCAGAAATCAACATGGAATTGAAAAGTATTAAATCTGTGACAAAAATAATACCCGCTCTGTCTAAACGATACCGTTTGATCTGCTCGTCATCAAACAAATCCAGAACATCGTTCCGTTCCCTGAACGTTTGCGCACGTCTCTCTCGCCTCAGTGCCATCCCCTGCTGGCAACTCCTAACCACTTAAGACACCTCTGAAGGTCTCTTAAATATCGTGGAGAGTAGGAGTGATTCTTAGACTTAAGAACGTTGATAAAAAGCTTTTATTCTTAAGTTTGAGAGTAGGACTAAATTTCGCAAATTCTCAGGACTTAAGTGTAAAATGGCACTCTAAGAAGCTTGATAAGTACGGCCCCAGGTCTCCAGACAGATTTTCCTGCGAAATAAACAAAAGTGGCGCTCTCGGTTGTCGAAATCTTATTGCATAATGTCGCTAACAAACTTTAGAATGTCGTACGAAAAATCTGCAGTCAGCAGGAATGTGTTGAATATTTTGTCCATGGTTGCCACACACCGAGCAGGTGGAGTATTAAGCTAGTCAGACAACGCAAAAACAAAATCCGATTTTCGCAGTTCCTTAAGTCGACACGAAATGAACAAAATCACTGCTAGTGCCATCCATTTTCTTCCGGGGGCAGCAGCCTAAGCAGAGAAGCCCAGACTTCCCTCTCCCCAGCCACTTGGTCCAGCTCCTCCCGGGGGATCCCGAGGCGTTCCCTCACATAGTCTTCCCAACGTGTCCTGGGTCTTCCCCTTGGCCTCCTGCCGGTCGGACACCTCCCTAGGGAGGCGTTCGGGTGGCATCCTGAGCAGATGCCCGAACCACCTCATCTGGCTCCTCTCCATGTGGAGGACCAGCGGCTTTACTCTGAGCTCCTCCCGGATGACAGCTTCTCACCCTATCTCTAAGGGAGAGACCTGCCACCCGGCGGAGGAAGCTCATTTCGGCCGCTTGTACCCGTGATCTTGTCCTTTCGGTCATAACCCAAAGCTCATGACCATAAGTGAGGATGGTGTTGCGTCTGACCAGTCTGCCTCTCAGGGAATTAAAGTCACTGGTCAATCCCAAATTCTTTCGATGACATATATGCTGAGTAAGAAGGACCATCAAGACAGAATGGGAATATTATCAAGTTTTACTAAAGCTTTAGGAGACCAGCCCACATCAATACAGTCATCTCAGGATGGTCTAACATTCAAACGGAAAGAGACTACCGTATTTTTCGGACTATAAGTCGCAGTTTTTTTTCATAGTTTGGCCGGGGGTGCGACTTATACTCAGGAGCGACTTGGGTGTGAAATTATTAACACATTAGCGTAAAATATCAAATAATATTATTGATGTCATTCACGTAAGAGACTAGACGTATAAGATTTCATGGGATTTAGCGATTAGGAGTGACAGATTGTTTGGTAAACGTATAGAATGTTCTATATGTTATAGTTATTTGAATGACTCTTACCATAATATGTTACGCTAACATACCAGTTGGTTATTTATGCCTCATATAACGTACACTTATTCAGCCTGTTGTTCACTATTCTTTAGACATTTTAAATTGCCTTTCAAATGTCTATTCTTGCTGTTGGCTTTTATCAAATACATTTCCCCCAAAAATGCGACTTATACTCCAGTGCGACTTATATATGTTTTTTTCCTTCTTTATTATGCATTTTCGTCCGGTGCGACTTATACCCCGGAGCGACTTATACTCCGAAAAATACGGTATGTAAATAGTTTTAAGTAGATTGTCGATTTTACAGTAAAAACTTTACATTTACAAAATTGTGCTGAAAATATAGTATTTTTTACAACATTTTACGGTAAATGGAAAACAGTACTACTGTTATTTTGAGGGGGTTTTTACGGAAAAAGCTGGCAGCTTAGTTGCCAGAATTTTTGTGTTGAATTGACATTGGTGTTTACAACATTATATTGTGAATGGAAAAACAGTACAAGTTCTTTTTTTTATTCTGGCAACTTAGCTGCCAGTTTTTCTAGCGTAAAAACAAACGTACCGTCTTCCCATTTACAGTAATACACCGTTAAAAACAACAACCGTAGATTTTACAGTCAAAAACTGGCAGCTCAGTCAACATAATTTGAACACAAAAGACAGTACCGTATTTTTCGGACTATAAGTCGCAGTTTTTTTCATAGTTTATACTCAGGAGCGACTTATGTGTGAAATTATTAACACATTACCGTAAAAAATCAACTAATATTATTTATCTCATTCACGTAAGAGACTAGACGTATAAGATTTCATGCGATTAGGAGTGACAGATTGTTTGGTAAACGTATAGCATGTTCTATATGTTATAGTTATTTGAATGACTCTTACCATAATATGTTACGTTAACATACCAGTTGGTTATTTATGCCTCATATAACGTACACTTATTCAGCCTGTTGTTCACTATTCTTTAGACATTTTAAATTGCCTTTCAAATGTCTATTCTTGGTGTTGGCTTTTATCAAATATATTTCCCCAAAAATGCGACTTATACTCCAGTGCGACTTATATATGTTTTTTTCCTTCTTTATTATGCATTTTCGGCCGGTGCGACTTATACCCCGGAGCGACTTATACTCCGAAAAATACGGTATGTAAATAGTTTTAAGTAGATTGTCGATTTTACAGTAAAAACTTTACATTTACAAAATTGTGCTGAAAATATAGTATTTTTTACAACATTTTACGGTAAATGGAAAACAGTACTACTGTTATTTTGAGGGGGTTTTTACGGAAAAAGCTGGCAGCTTAGTTGCCAGAATTTTTGTGTTAAATTGACATTGGTGTTTACAACATTATATTGTGAATGGAAAAACAGTACAAGTTCTTTTTTTTATTCTGGCAACTTAGCTGCCAGTTTTTCTAGCGTAAAAACAAACGTACCGTCTTCCCATTTACAGTAATACACCGTTAAAAACAACAACCGTAGATTTTACAGTCAAAAACTGGCAGCTCAGTCAACATAATTTGAACACAAAAGACAATACCGTATTTTTCGGACTACAAATCACAGTTTTTTTCATAGTTTGGCCGGGGGTGCGACTTACACTCAGGAGCGACTTATGTGTGAAATGATTAACACATTAGCGTAAAAAATCAACTAATATTATTGATGTCATTCACGTAAGAGACTAGACGTATAAGATTTCATGGGATTTAGCGATTAGGAGTGACAGATTGTTTGGTAAACGTATAGCATGTTCTATATGTTATAGTTATTTGAATGACTCTTACCATAATATGTTACGTTAACGTACCAGTTGGTTATTTATGCCTCATATAACGTACACTTATTCAGCCTTTATTTATTTTAAATTGCCTTTCAAATGTCTATTCTTGGTGTTGGCTTTTATCAATCAAATTTCCCCAAAAAATGCGACTTATTCTCCAGTGCGACTTATATATGTTTTTTTCCTTCTTTATTATGCATTTTCGGCCGGTGCGACTTATACCCCGGAGCGACTTATACTCCGAAAAATACGGTATACAAATCGGAACGGTCCACCGTCTGTTCCCAAGCACTAACACAGCTATGATCTTCAATCTTAAACCTTCAAAATGCAAACACGTATCTACCTAGCGTTGCGACGTTTGGGTGGAGATGTAACAACCTACTAGCGACCACGCAGTCTGATAGTTTATATGTCAATTATGAAATCTTAACATTGCAACACATGCCAATACGGCCGGGTTAACTTATAAAGTGACATTTTAAATTTACCGCTAAACTTCCGGTTGAAAACGTCTATGTATGATGACGTATGCGCGTGACGTCAATCGTTGAAACGGGAAGTATGCGGACACATTGAATCCAATACAAAAAAGCTCTGTTTTCATCTCAAAATTCCACAGTATTCTGGACATCTGTGTTGGTGAATCTTTTGCAATTTGTTTAATGAACAATGAAGACTGCAAAGAAGAAAGTTATAGGTGGGATCGGTGTATTAGCGGCTGGCTGCAGCAACACAACCGGGAGGACAGAGATGGATAGCAGACGCGTTAGCCGCCGAACTCACCTTAACTTCCTCCGTCTCGCCGACCGCATCTGTGATCGGGTGAAGTCCTTCGTCGCACCGTCGATCGCTGGAACGCAGGTGAGCACGGGTGTTGATGAGCAGATGAGGGCTGGCTGGCGTAGGGGGATAGCTAATGTTTTTAGCATAGCTCTGTGAGGTCCGGTTGCTAAGTTAGCTTCAATGGCGTCGTTAGCAACAGCATTGTTAAGCTCCGCCAGGCTGGAAAGCATTAACCGTGTATTTACATGTCCACGGTTTAATAGTATTGTTGATCTTCTGTCTATCCTTCCAGTCAGGGGTTTATTTCTTTTGTTTCTATATGCAGTTATATGCTATCACGTTAGCTCCGTAGCTAAAGAGCTTCGCCGATGTATTGTCGTGGAGATAAAAGTCACTGTGAATGTCCATTTCGTGTTCTTGCACTGCATTCTAGTCCTTCACTCTAACGTTCCTCATCCACAAATCTTTCATCCTCGCTCAAATTAATGGGGTGATCGTCGCTTTCTCGGTCCGAATAGCTCTAGCTGCATTGAAAATGTGAGGAGCCTTTCAACTGTTGACGTTACGCTACTTCCGGTACAGGCAAGGCTTTTTTTTATCAGCGACCAAAAGTCGCAAGGTAACAAAGTAACAAGCCAGGAGCCTGGTCACACTTGAGGAAGGCAAGGTAACAAGCCTGGAGCCTGGTCACACCTGAGGAAGGCAAGGTAACAAGCCTGGAGCCTGGTCACACCTGAGGAAGGCAAGGTAACAAGCCAGGAGCCTGGTCACACCTGAGGAAGGCAAGGTAACAAGCCAGGAGCCTGGTCACACCTGAGGAAGGCAAGGTAACAAGCCAGGAGCCTGGTCACACCTGAGGAAGGCAAGGTAACAAGCCAGGAGCCTAGTCACACCTGAGGAAGGCAAGGTAACAAGCCAGGAGCCTGGTCACACCTGAGGAAGGCAAGGTAACAAGCCAGGAGCCTGGTCACACCTGAGGAAGGCAAGGTAACAAGCCAGGAGCCTGGTCACACCTGAGGAAGGCAAGGTAACAAGCCAGGAGCCTGGTCACACCTGAGGAAGGCAAGGTAACAAGCCAGGAGCCTGGTCACACCTGAGGAAGGCAAGGTAACAAGCCAGGAGCCTGGTCACACCTGAGGAAGGCAAGGTAACAAGCCAGGAGCCTGGTCACACCTGAGGAAGGCAAGGTAACAAGCCAGGAGCCTGGTCACACCTGAGGAAGGCAAGGTAACAAGCCTGGAGCCTGGTCACACCTGAGGAAGGCAAGGTAACAAGCCTGGAGCCTGGTCACACCTGAGGAAGGCAAGGTAACAAGCCTGGAGCCTGGTCACACCTGAGGAAGGCAAGGTAACAAGCCAGGAGCCTAGTCACACCTGAGGAAGGCAAGGTAACAAGCCAGGAGCCTGGTCACACCTGAAGAAGGCAAGGTAACAAGCCTGGAGCCTGGTCACACCTGAGGAAGGCAAGGTAACAAGCCTGGAGCCTGGTCACACCTGAGGAAGGCAAGGTAACAAGCCAGGAGCCTGGTCACACCTGAGGAAGGCAAGGTAACAAGCCAGGAGCCTGGTCACACCTGAGGAAGGCAAGGTAACAAGCCAGGAGCCTGGTCACACCTGAGGAAGGCAAGGTAACAAGCCAGGAGCCTGGTCACACCTGAGGAAGGCAAGGTAACAAGCCAGGAGCCTGGTCACACCTGAGGAAGGCAAGGTAACAAGCCAGGAGCCTGGTCACACCTGAGGAAGGCAAGGTAACAAGCCAGGAGCCTGGTCACACCTGAGGAAGGCAAGGTAACAAGCCAGGAGCCTGGTCACACTGTAGTAAAACTAAATATTGCAACGTTTACACGCTTCCATGTGCAGTAATGTGCAATGTACATGACATATTATTTCATTTATATAAGGTCAACATGGAAATGTTTATATTGTTTGAAAGGAAACTGCACTTAAAAAAAGAAGTTGCCTATCCTTCACAATCAAAAAGACAAAAGTTTTTAAAACTTGTAAAAATTGTCTGGTTCTCAATGGCTAGCAATGCAGCTAATGTTAGCAATCAATTCTACCACTAAATCACTTCGAAATGCAACGAAAAACAGTCAGCAATACTTCATTTACCTTCTGTAAGCTGCATAATAACCAACATTGTTACTGTAAGAGCAAACACTGAGGACCTCTTTTTCTAGCGTAGTAGCGGTATTAGCTGTAAAAGCTAACTACGGAAAGTGATAAAATAGCTTCTACGTCCACACGGAAGGTGTTTGAGTTAGTAACACAACACTGAGATACAACACTAATCACATTACAGTATCTGTCAAGCATGTTTTCTTTGTACACAGCTAGCTAGACTATGCTGTTTGTGCTGTCAATATCACCATCGATATCAGTATCAAGTTCTTGTTCGTCACCATACACGCAGGATGTGCTGTCAATATCACCATCAAGTTCTTGTTTGTCACGATACACGCAGGATGCGCTGTCAATATCACCATCAATATCAGTATCAAGTTCTTGTTTGTCACGATACACGCAGGATGTGCTGTCAATATCACCATCAATATCAGTATCAAGTTGTTGTTTGTCACGATACACGCAGGATGTGCTGTCAATATCACCATCAATATCAGTATCAAGTTCTTGTTTGTCACGATCCACGCAGGATGTGCGGTCAATATCACCATCAAGTTCTTGTTTGTCACGATACACGCAGGATGTGCTGTCAATATCACCATCAATATCAGTATCAAGTTCTTGTTTGTCACGATCCACGCAGGACGCGCTGTCAATATCACCATCAATATCAGTATCAAGTTCTTGTTTGTCACGATACACGCAGGATGTGCTGTCAATATCACCATCAAGTTCTTGTTTGTCACGATACACGCAGGACGCGCTGTCAATATCACCATCAATATCAGTATCAAGTTCTTGTTTGTCACGATACACGCAGGATGTGCTGTCAATATCACCATCAATATCAGTATCAAGTTCTTGTTTGTGACGATCCACGCAGGATGTGCTGTCAATATCAGTATGAGGTGTGACTAGTCGAATGATGGAGGGCCAGTTCTTGCTTCCTTATGTGAGTTTATTGTTCGGCACTTTCATGAACACGCTAACAACACACCACAACAACAGTCAGCTTTTTGGTCTACCGTAAAGCAGTTTGTCTGCCGTAAACAGCAATGTTGTGACACTCTTAAACAGGACAATACTGCCATCTACTGTACATGCATATGCGACATGACTCACGTGATGGACAGTTGTGCGTGGTATGTTTTTCCGGTTTATTTGGGTAAGCACTCCATTCATGTTGAAACAGCACAGCTTCAAATTCCACATTTTGCAGTTTGGAGTCATTTTCAACTCACTCTCCCGGCGTCCGTCTGCTCCAACGTCTCACTCTTCCTTCGTGCTGGCTTCTAGAAGCAGTTGTTCATCCTCAGTATATTCAGCTTCAAAAAGATGCGGTTGTGAAACCTCATTTGTCCAAAAAATGGTCGTCTTCGTTGTTTGTTACCGAGTCTGGCGTGATTAGAAAACACACGTGTTTGTTTCTGGGAGTAGGACACACCGTTGTTGCCACAAGTCGGAAGTCAAGTGTGCTGCTGTGGAAACGGAAATCCATCCATTGCTACCGCTTGTCCCTCTCGGGTGGCGGGGCTTGCTGGCAATGTGCTGACAATCCAGTAAATATTGTACATAATATGAAGGTGTGAAGTTGTTTTAGAGGCTTTGAAGGTGACTCATCCTCACCCAAATAATGAAAGAGAACATTTTTCAACTTGAAAAATATTTTTAAAAGACATAAGCGTGGAACACCAACATGTATTGTACTTGTTTTGATTGTTATGGTCCACATGTTTGTTTTGAAATGAAGGTTTCTAACCAGCAGAAAGGCGGTTTGATGACGTCATAAAAGAGGAGGATCGGACAGGAAGTCCAAAGTCTTCCTTCCTCTTTTCCTCGAAACGCACCAAACTTCATTTCTGCTTGAATTCTTCTCATTTACACCGATTTCAATCTGCAGAAAGTCATCGTAAAAGGTGAGTTTGTACTTTGATGTTAGGTTGTATTGTTCCAGGTCATCCTAAAAGGTAAGTTAGGTGAGGTTTTATTGCTCTCAGCCGCCATTAATGACGTCGACGACTTTGGAAGAAATGTCAACAACGACGCCACATTTTTGATCAGTTGCTGTCGTCTGTTTACTTATATGACGATTAAATGTGTTTATATGATGATTAAATGTGTTTATATGATGATTAAATGTGTTGTTGTCGAACAAATAATCTTGGAAAGAAGCATTTGAAACGTTTAAGGAAGTCGTCTCTCTTCAAAATAAAAGCAGTACCGTGAATGGCCAGAGGTGGCAGTGCAGCACATTTTGTTATATACTTATTACTTGCACATGTTCAATATTTAATGTGTTTAATTTAAGCACAATAAATAAATAAACAAACATAGAAAATTCATATTTTAACAATGACAATTCTGTCTGTAGTATAGTTAATGTATGTAGGCTATGTAGTGTTTTTAACAGGATTTATATTGTGATGTGTATTTTATTTCTCAGTTCTGTAGTCTAATTACTGCTTTTAGGTAGACAATTTTATGATCTGTTGAAAAGTTCCAGTGCATGGTTCTCAAACTTTTTACACCCAAGTACCACCTGAGAAAAACCTTGGCTCTACAAGTAGCACAATAATCCCCAACATTAAATGCAGTAGCCTAGTAGGCCTACATAGTCATTAAAACCAGCCAGAGGTTTTATTTAACAAGTGAATTGTTGCGTCACGACCAGTTCTTCCTCCAAGGGAATCTAAGTTGCTGGTCAATCCCAAATTCTTTTGGATGACATATAAACTGATTAAGAAGGATCACCAGGACAGAATATATATATTTTCTAGTTTATTCCAAAGCTTTGGGAGGTCAACTCAATCAACACATTCGTATCGGCTGCCCGAGTTGATCTAACCCTCAATAACTCAATAGCACACTCCTTACACACACAAAAAGGCCCCACCTGTCAGGGTAGGATTACAGTTTTATTGTTCTCCTGTAGATAACATATAAGGGTGTACTCCAACTCCTACATTCCAAAGCTTCAAGGTAACACACACAGTGTATTTGCGGACATAAGATGACAAAATAGAAAGAGTACAAATGGAAAAACACTAGCTGTTTCAAATATGACTATGAATAAAAATAAGTAACTCTTAAATATGTATATATGCACTCTTCACAGTATTTATTATCTTTAGCCTCTGTAACATTACACATAGTTTGTGTAATGTTTGTTGTCCTATATTTCAAACACAGTACCACTGTGTTTGAAATACAGGAAAATAAAACACTGCTCAAATAATGTATCAAATCAAATAATTGCACATTAAAAGTTAAATAACCAGGTACTAAAATACATAGCAAAATACAGTTTTAAAATTTTAGATTAGAATGTACTTAAAATGATATATATTGTGTGTGTGTGTGTGTGTGTGTGTGTGTGTATAAAAACAGCATCCAAAATGATACCCCTTTTCTCTTTTTTATGTACATTGTAATATAACTAAATATACTGTATAATTTGCTTTTTAATTTTTTCATACTAGTTAGAATAAAAAAAAAATTTTTTTTATCCAAAACATTTGTACCAACAAATGTATTCAATGATTTAGGAATATATGCATCATCATACAAAATAATAACTGGATTTCCTTATTCTCTTTTGTTATTAGTGTGATATAACTACATAGCCTTGATTTGGTCATTTTCCTTCAATTTACTGGTCATTAAAATCTGAATACAATTTTGGGGTTTAAAGGCCTACTGAAATGATTTTTATTTATTTAAACGGGAATAGCAGATCCATTCTATGTGTCATACTTGATCATTTCGCGATATTGCCATATTTTTGCTGAAAGGATTTAGTAGAGAAAATCGACGATAAAGTTCGCAACTTTTGCTCGCTGATTAAAAAAAAGCCTTGCCTGTAGCGGAAGTAGCGTGACGTCACAGGAGCTAGTATTCCTCACAACTCCCCGTTGTTTACAATGGAGCGAGAGAGATTCGGACCGAGAAAGTGATGATTACCCCATTAATTTGAGCGAGGATGAAAGATTTGTAGATGAGGAACGTTACAGTGAAGGACTTGAGAGGCAGTGATGGACGTATCTTTGTTCGCTCTGACCGTAACTTAGGTACAAGCTGGCTCATTGGATTCCACACTCTCCTTTTTCTATTGTAGATCACAGATTTGTATTTTAAACCACCTGGGATACTATATCCTCTTGAAAATGAGAGTCGAGAACGCGAAATGGACATTCAGTGCCTTTTATCTCCACGACAATACATCGGCGAAATGCTTTAGCTACGAGCTAACGTGATAGCATCTTGCTTTAACTGCATATAGAAACAAAATAAATAAACCCCTGACTGGAAGTATAGATAGAAAATCAACAATACTATTAAACCGTGGACATGTAAATACACGGTTAATGCTTTCCAGGCTGGCGAAGGTTAACAATGCTGTGCTAACGACGCCATTGAAGCTAACTTAGCAACCGGACTGCACAGAGCTATGCTAAAAACATTAGCTCTCCACCTATGCCAGCCAGCCCTCATCTGCTCATCAACACTCGTGCTCACCTGCGTTCCAGCGATCGGCAGAAGGACGAAGGACTTCACCCGATGCGTTTGGCGGCCTGGAGACGTAGGAAGTCAAGGTGAAGTCGGCGGCTAGCGCGACTAGCGTGGCTAGCGCTCCAACAAAGTCCTCCTGGTTGTGTTGCTGTAGTCCGCTGCTAATACACCGATCCCACCTACAACTGTCTTCTTTGCAGCCTTCATTGTTCATTAAAAAAATTGCAAACGATGTCCAGAATACTGTGGAATTATGAAATGAAAACAGAGCTTTTTGTATAGGATTCTACGGGGTACCATAACTTCCGTTACTCGGACTTCGTCACGCGCATACGTCATCATACCGCGACGTTTCAGCCGGATATTTCCCAGGAATTTTAAAAAGTCACTTTATAAGTTAACCCGGCCGTATTGGCATGTGTTGCAATGTTAAGATTTCATCATTGATATATAAACTATCAGACTGCGTGGTCGCTAGTAGTGGCTTTCAGTAGGCCTTTAAGGAAAACAAACAATGTTTTTCTATAAACCAACAATGTAAGACAATTGAACAATATCAACCTAATAAAATGATTCCCTTTTATTACATACGATTGTTGGCAAACCATACAGTAGTCATTGTGCAAAATAACTCAACAAAAACTGCTATTGGCTGTCATTCAAATCATTTCCTCTTTCCCCCCCCCCCAAGGCCTGTTTGTCTCCAATTATGCATTTCAAGTTTATATGTAGTACTGGAATGTAACAACACTACAAGAAACTAGATCTTAGTGACAATAAACATAGAGGAGAACTAACAAATGTCATTCTCATCATAACGCTAATATCAGTCGGATACTGATATCTACTGCCCTCGGAATGGATCCAAGCGACGACCATTAAGAAAACCTCAGTCCCAGTCATCTATTCAAAAAAATGGACTTATAATGACAACTTACTTTTGGATCAACAATGGGTTGCTAAGTATTGGAATATTATCCCTATGAAGCACTTTGATGCAGGAGTCAATGTTTTGCTTTCCCTCCCCGGAACAGGCAGGATGTCTTTGACCATGACGCGAAGTGATGGGGTCACCGTCATGACGCTGACCTCCAACTCCAAGAGTCGTTTGCCTCCACTGTGCCAGATCCTGTGCGGGCTGTGCTACAGCCCCTTCTGCTGCTCAGTGTCCCAGCACCTCAGGGCGGCCATGGGGACGTCCCAGTCTACACTCGGGGTGAGACTTCAATGGTCAACAATGTGAGCGTGATGCCAATCCAAGTGTCCCCCTGCCTAGGCGCTTCATATAATGGTGGGCTTGCTCAACATCGGCCTGGGCACCATCCTCCTGTGCACAGGACCTGCCTCCTGGTGGCAGATGAATGACACTGCATTCCCTGAGTGGCTGGGAGGATTGGTAAGCCCCTTGTTTTGTATTCCAGCTGCAACATGATTTACCTATCAAATCATCTTCTTCTCTTCTAGTTCATATTATTTGGCATCGTCTGCATTTTGTCCGAGAAGTACCCGAGTCCATGTCTGGTGAGTGGCCTCCTCACGTTGTAATACCACAATCAGAAAGTCTTTATTACTGCATTTTCCACACTATACCTGGATATAAGCCACACCCACTACATTTTAGAAGAAAAACATATTTTTCCATATCCATAAGTCGCAGTTATTAACATTGTTGAATGAGTTACTTACACAAAACATTTTCTAAAGGTTTATTTACACCTTAAAGGCCTACTGAAAGCCACTACTAGCGACCACGCAGTCTGATAGTTTATATATCAATGATGAAATCTTAACATTGCAACACATGCCAATACGGCCGGGTTAACTTATAAAGTGACATTTAAAACTTCCCGGGAAATATCCGGCTGAAACATCGCGGTATGATGACGTATGCGCGTGACGAAGTCCGAGTAACGGAAGTTATGGTACCCCGTAGAATCCTATACAAAAAGCTCTGTTTTCATTTCATAATTCCACAGTATTCTGGACATCTTTTGCAATTTGTTTAATGAACAATGAAGGCTGCAAAGAAGACAGTTGTAGGTGGGATCAGTGTATTAGCAGCGGACTACAGCAACACAACCAGGAGGACTTTGTTGGAGCGCAAGCCGCGCTAGCCGCCGACCTCACCTTGACTTCCTACGTCTCCGGGCCGCCAAACGCATCGGGTGAAGTCCTTCGTCCTTCTGCCGATCGCTGGAACGCAGGTGAGCACGGGTGTTGATGAGCAAATGAGGGCTGGCTGGCGTAGGTGGAGAGCTAATGTTTTTAGCATAGCTCTGTGCAGTCCGGTTGCTAAGTTAGCTTCAATGGCGTCGTTAGCACAGCATTGTTAACCTTCGCCAGCCTGGAAAGCATTAACCGTGTATTTACATGTCCACGGTTTAATAGTATTGTTGATTTTCTATCTATCCTTCCAGTCAGGGGTTTATTTCTTTTGTTTCTATATGCAGTTAAAGCACGATGCTATCACGTTAGCTCGTAGCTTAAGCATTTCGCCGATGTATTGTCGTGGAGATAAAAGGCACTGAATGTCCATTTCGCGTTCTCGACTCTCATTTTCAAGAGGATATAGTATCCCAGGTGGTTTAAAATACAAATCTGTGATCTACAATAGAAAAAGGAGAGAGTGTGGAATCCAATGAGCCAGCTTGTACCTAAGTTACGGTCAGAGCGAAAAAAGATAAGTCCTTCACTGTAACGTTCCTCATCCACGAATCTTTCATCCTCGCTCAAATTAATGGGGTAATCATCACTTTCTCTGTCCGAATCTCTCTCGCTCCATTGTAAACAACGGGGAATTGTGAGGAATACTAGCTCCTGTGACGTCACGCTACTTCCGCTACAGGCAAGGCTTTTTTGTATCAGCGAGCAAAAGTTGCGAACTTTATCGTCGATTTTGTCTATTAAATCCTTTCAGCAAAAATATGGCAATATCGCGAAATGATCAAGTATGACACATAGAATGGATCTGCTATCCCCGTTTAAATGAAAAAAATTCATTTCAGTAGGCCTTTAATTGTGTCCAAACAGTGTCTCTAACACGGCAGTAAAACAACTGATGAAACAAAACCGAAGTTATGGACCCACTCGCTGCGCAAGCTAGCTCTCCAATCAGCTAAACAGACTCAATAACTCCACGGTGACGTCTTGGTGAATTTACTGAGGAATTTGTGAAAGTGAAACAATACAAAAAGAATGCCATTGAAAGTTAATAATACTAACACAGACACTGGTAGATGTGTTAGCATATTAGCGAAAGCTAATGACACTAGCTTCATTACATTATGACAGCATGTAGAAATATGCATGAAAACACTCCTACAGACATCACACATGGGACACTTTAGTAAGTAAGAATTGTTTTAGTTATATTGTAAAACTTACAAACGTTGCTTGGAAAGATGAATGATGAATCCTTTCAAGCAGAAACACTATGGACGGTTTTACTTCCGGTTTAAGGAAAAACAGGAAGTACATTTTCAACTCGTAGAATCTGCAGTAAGCAAACTCCTCTAAAAGATGGCACCATCCAATCCAATCCACTTTATTTATATAGCACATTTAAACAACAAAATGTTTCCAAAGTGCTGCACAACAATATTAAAAACAATATTCAAATATTATCCTTAGCTCCACCAATGACTGCATAAAAACCAAAAATAAATACATATAAAGCCAATATAAAAAACAATATAAATATGATTAAAAACGATTTTAAAGGGTAAAACCAATTAAAACAGTAAATAGAATTTAACATTTTAAAAACACAGAAGAGCACACAACTCACGTAGTGTTAAAAGCCAGAGAATAAAAGTGTGTCTTAAGACGAGACTTAAAACAGTCCACTGTGGGAGCAGTTTGAACATGGAGGGGCAGAGTGTTCCAGAGCTTAGGGCTGACCACAGAGAGGGCCCTGTCTCCCCTGGTTTTAAGTCTCGTCCTGGGCACCACGAGCTGGAGCTGGCTCTCGGACCTCAGAGCGCGCAGGAGTGTACATTTGGATGAGGTCTGAGATTAGGGATGATGTTTGATAAGGAATTATCGAGTTCGAGCCTATTATCGAATCCTCTTATCGAACCGATTCCTTATCGATTCTCTTATGGAGTCCAGATAGGTTGTTGTATATGGAAAAAAACACAATATTTGGTTTAACAAAAGCTCACTTTTATTATATAATAAAAAAATAAAATCTAATAAATAAATAAATATTGACTGTTACCCACCTAAAAAAATAAAATAACATAAATAAATATTGACTGTTGTTACCCAAAGTATATTAAGTGGGATTTTTCAGAGAAACATATACAGTAACACAAAAACAAGCTGTCTCTGTGATCACTATAGGTGTATAAATAATAATATAGTGTTAAATAAAATCAGTCCCTTGGGCACAAAACTGAAAATAATACAGCTCTCCAAAAAGTGCACTTCTGCTGCTATTGGAACATAACTGTTTGTTATGATGCTTTGACATGTTTGCACGTTATTTCTTTATTGAAAGAAAATTCTATGAAGAGAAAAGTTGTTTGCAAATGTGGTTACAATGCTAATAAATGAAAAGTTAAAGCTAAAAAAAGAAATACACTTTATTGAGTTAACATTATTTCTTTATAGGGGGAAAAATGTTATGAGCGAGAGAATATAACAACTACACTACCCATCATGCAACGGGAGTTACGAGCATGCGCGGTAGTCCCGAAAAGTGTTGCATGTTGCCACGCTGTGAAAGTAAACGTCAAGAACTCAGCCAACACGCCTCGTCTGCATTATTTATAATTAGACAGACAACACATCTACAGTGTGATTTTGTTTTGTTTACAAGGAAAGAAAAACAAAAGTTCAAAAAGGGAGATATGTTGTATATATATGTATGTGCTGCGTTGTTTTAAGAACGTTGCGACAGCTGCCGTAAAGGAGGTGCGTTGCTAGCCTGGTTGCTATGTTTCCGGTTGGTCGTAAAAGTGTTGGTCATGTGTTTTACTCTGCTAAAATCTCTCAGTAAAGTTATTCGATGGATTATAGCTTTTGTTTTGAACTTTATTACACCTTGGAGCGCTTTTTCCCGTCCATTGTTTTCCTGCTTTCGCTATCTGCGCCTAATGACTGAGCTACGTGACGTCATTTATTGTGATGTCCCACGGAGCATTTCTGGTCGGGACGGGATTCGAATAAAGAATCGACTCTTTTCCTTTACTATAGTGGTCTCGATAACGGGTACCGGTTCTCAAAAAGGGATTCGAGTCCGAGGACTCGGTTCTTTTCTTATCAAACAACCGGGAAAACCGGTTTCGAGTATCATCCCTATCCGAGATATACTGAGGTGCCAGTCCATGTAAAGCTTTAAAAACAAACAGCAAGGTTTTAAATTCCAATCTAAGATGCATTTGTGCCACAGCACAAACAATAACACACCCTTTCAGTCCTCTGCTTGGGTTTGATTAAACATTGTGAACACAAAACATTATGGCAAATATCCATAAATTAGCCGCAACGTTCCATAAGCCGCAGGGTTCAAAGTGTTGACAAAATTAGCGGAATTGACAATCTAACACATTTTGATGCTATATGCCATCCAATGTAGGTCGACGAATGCTAAGCTTCTACATTGTAGCTTTTGTGTTAGCAAATGATTGTAATATCTAATGTTCTAGTGTATTTCATGAATACATCTTATTTTCTAAACATGCCACTACTCCTCGTAGACTTGTCCCCATCTCGATAACGCCATCAAATATTTACCTTTTTTGAACTGATTGGTAATCCAAGCCAAGCTGATTTTCCCACAGCTGTGTTTACACGGCTAAAGATTGTACTCCCGTGAGACCTTTCCATATTGTTTATGCTGTGAACATCGTCTGCTGTATGCAGCCATCACTGTACATCATGCAGTCACACTTTGCTTTTTCTTACTAATCCCTTCCAAAATCTTCACTCGTCACCTCATTCTCTTCTCGAGGCATTGAAAGCATCGCAACTGCACTGTTCAGAGCAGGGGTCACCAACGCGGTGCCCGCGGGCACCAGGTAGCCCGTAAGGACCAGATGAGTAGCCCGCCGGCCTGTTCTAAAAATAGCTCAAATAGCAGCACTTACCAGTGAGCTGCCTCTATTTTTTAAATTGTATTTATTTACTAGCAAGCTGGTCTCGCTTTGCCCAACATTTTTAATTCTAAGAGAGACAAAACTCAAATAGAATTTGAAAATCCAAGAAAATATTTTAAAGACTTGGTCTTCACTTGCTTAAATAAATGCATTAATTTTTTTACTTTACTTCTTATAACTTTCAGAAAGACAATTTTAGAGAAAAAATACAACCTTAAAAAGGATTTTAGGATTTTTAAACACATATACCTTTTTACCTTTTAAATTCCTTCCTCTTCTTTCCTGACAATTGAAATCAATGTTCAAGTACATTTTTTTTTATTTATTGTAAAGAATAATTAATACATTTTAATTTAATTCTTCATTTTAGCTTCTGTTTTTTCGACGGAGAATATTTGTGAAATATTTCTTCAAACTTATTATGATTAAAATTCAAAAAAATTATTCTGGCAAATCTAGAAAATCTGTAGAATCAAATTTAAATCTTATTCCAAAGTCTTTTGAATTTATTTTAAAAATGTTGTTCTGGAAAATCTAGAAGAAATAATGATTTGTCTTTGTTAGAAATATAGCTTGGTCCAATTTGTTATATAATCTAACAAAGTGTAGATTGGATTTTAACCTATTTAAAACATGTCATCAAAATTCTAAAATGAATCTTGATCAGGAAAAATTACTAATGATGTTCCATAAATTATTTTTTTAAGTTTTTCTCTTCTATTTTTCGGTTGAATTTTGAATTTTAAAGAGTCGAAATTGAAGATAAACTATGTTTGAAAATTTAATTGTCATTTTTTTCATGTTTTCTCCTCTTTTAAACCATTCAATTAAGTGTAAATATCATTAATTATTAATAATAACATAGAGTAAAGGTAAATTGAGCAAATTGGCTATTTCTGGCAATTTATTGAAGTGTGTATCAAACTGGTAGCCCTTCGCATTAATCACTACCCAAGAAGTAGCTCTTGCTTTCAAAAAGGTTGGTGACCCCTGGTTCAGAGTCTCAGAAGACATCATTTTATGCTCTCAGACTTACATAGGACAGCTGCAATCTGAGGGGATGGTGACAGATCCAAAGTATTTTTCTCAGTAGGGCTTTCTTCAAATAATCCAAGATTTGATGATTCAATTCTGAGGGCTCCGATTCCACCGTCTACCCCGCGGTCCAATCGTCTAACATTCAACCTCTCAACTTACTGAGCTTGATTGCGTTCAACATATCTTCTTTAAGTGAAGTCTTTTCCAGACTGTAGAGCACATGGGTAAATAAGCCACGCCCACTACATTTTAGAAGGAAAGAAGATGTTTCCGTAATTAGCTGCACTGGACTATAAATGGCAGATAACACACACCACACGCTGCTGCTGTCCCCATACCAATCCTTGTAGAACACACACCACATGCTGCTGCTGTCCCCATACCAATCTTTGTACAACACACACCACACACTGCTCTTGTCCCCATACCAATCCTTGTAGAACACACACCACACGCTGCTGCTGTCCCCATACCAATCTTTGTACAACACACACCACACACTGCTCTTGTCCCCATACCAATCTTTGTACAACACACACCACACGCTGCTGCTGTCCCCATACCAATCTTTTGCTACCACTACCAACATGTATTTCCATACTTTTCTAAATAAAGGGCACCACAAAAATGTCATTATTGTCTTTATTGTAACAACAAATGTTAGTGTACATGAAACATATGTTTATTATTGTCATTTAGTCCTTCAACTTGTCTTTTAGTAGTAAGTAAACAAACAAAGACTCCTAATTAGTCATATGCAGTCACATATTTATTATTTTGTACACATTATGAGGGACATCCTAACTTTATACATCCCTAAGTAATGACCGCACCTTTTTAGAAGTGTGTTGTTCTTGATAGTAATCATTTGTCATTTGATTGGCAGGTGACTGTCAATGTGATACTGAACATGGTGGGCGTGGCCTTCGCCATCACTGCCATCGTACTGTACATCCTCAACTTGACACACATCAACTTGTGGTACATGTGTGGGCAAGACCGACATGATTATTACTGGGGGAGAAGACCCACACCCGAACCCACCATGAGTGCCAGTGAGGAGCGCATGAAGGAGCGATGCATGCAGGGAAAATATTTGTTTGCGGTGAGTGAGGCTGCATTTATTATGTCGACATCACATCTTTATCACGTCGACATCACATCTTTATTATGTCGACATCACATCTTTGTTATGTCTACATCACATCTTTGTTATGTCGACATCACATCTTTATTACGTCGATATCACATCTTATGTCGACATCACATCTTTATTACGTCGACATCACATCTTTATTACGTCTACATCACATCTTTATTACGTCGACATCACATCTTTATTATGTCGACATCACATCTTTATTATGTCGACATCACATCTTTATTACGTCGACATCACATCTTATGTCGACATCACATCTTTATTACGTCGACATCACATCTTTGTTACGTCTACATCACATCTTTGTTACGTCGACATCACATCTTTATTACGTCGACATCACATCTTTATTACGTCGACATCACATCTTTATTACGTCGACATCACATCTTTATTACGTCGACATCACATCTTTATTACGTCGACATCACATCTTTATTACGTCGACATCACATCTTTGTTACGTCTATATCACATCTTTATTACGTCGACATCACATCTTTATTACGTCGACATCACATCTTTATTATGTCGACATCACATCTTTGTTACGTCTACATCACATCTTTATTACGTCGACATCACATCTTTGTTACGTCTACATCACATCTTTATTACGTCGACATCTCATCTTTATTACGTCGACATCACATCTTTATTACGTCGACATCACATCTTTATTACGTCGACATCACATTTTATGTCGACATCACATCTTCATTACGTCGACATCACATCTTTATTACGTCGACATCACATCTTTGTTACGTCTACATCACATCTTTATTATGTCGACATCACATCTTTATTATGTCTACATCACATCTTTATTATGTCGACATCACATCTTTATTACGTCGACATCACATCTTTATTACGTCGACATCACATCTTTGTTACGTCTACATCACATCTTTATTATGTCGACATCACATCTTTGTTACGTCGACATCACATCTTTGTTACGTCGACATCACATCTTTATTACGTCGACATCACATCTTTATTACGTCGACATCACATCTTTGTTACGTCGACATCACATCTTTATTACGTCGACATCACATCTTTATTACGTCGACATCACATCTTTATTACGTCGACATCACATCTTTATTACGTCGACATCACATCTTTATTACGTCGACATCACATCTTTATTACGTCGACATCACATCTTTATTACGTCGACATCACATCTTTGTTACGTCGACATCACATATTTATTACGTCGACGTCACATCTTTGTTACGTCGACATCACATCTTTATTACGTCGACATCACATCTTTATTACGTCTACATCACATCTTTATTACGTCTACATCACATCTTTGTTACGTCGACATCACATCTTTATTACGTCGACATCACATCTTTATTACGTCGACATCACATCTTTATTACGTCGACATCACATCTTTATTACGTCGACATCACATCTTTATTACGTCGACATCACATCTTTGTTACGTCTATATCACATCTTTATTACGTCGACATCACATCTTTATTACGTCGACATCACATCTTTATTATGTCGACATCACATCTTTGTTACGTCTACATCACATCTTTATTACGTCGACATCACATCTTTGTTACGTCTACATCACATCTTTATTACGTCGACATCTCATCTTTATTACGTCGACATCACATCTTTATTACGTCGACATCACATCTTTATTACGTCGACATCACATTTTATGTCGACATCACATCTTCATTACGTCGACATCACATCTTTATTACGTCGACATCACATCGTTGTTACGTCTACATCACATCTTTATTATGTCGACATCACATCTTTATTATGTCGACATCACATCTTTATTACGTCGACATCACATCTTTATTACGTCGGCATCACATCTTTATTACGTCGACATCACATCTTTGTTACGTCTACATCACATCTTTATTATGTCGACATCACATCTTTGTTACGTCGACATCACATCTTTGTTACGTCGACATCACATCTTTATTACGTCGACATCACATCTTTATTACGTCGACATCACATCTTTGTTACGTTGACATCACATCTTTATTACGTCGACATCACATCTTTATTACGTCGACATCACATCTTTATTACGTCGACATCACATCTTTATTACGTCGACATCACATCTTTATTACGTCGACATCACATCTTTGTTACGTCGACATCACATCTTTGTTACGTCGACATCACATATTTATTACGTCGACGTCACATCTTTGTTACGTCGACATCACATCTTTATTACGTCGACATCACATCTTTATTACGTCGACATCACATCTTTATTACGTCGACATCACATCTTTATTACGTCGACATCACATCTTTATTACGTCGACATCACATCTTTATTACGTCGACATCACATCTTTATTACGTCTACATCACATCTTTGTTACGTCGACATCACATCTTTATTACGTCGACATCACATCTTTGTTACGTCGACATCACATCTTTATTATGTCTACATCACATCTTTGTTACGTCGACATCACATCTTTATTACGTCGACATCACATCTTTATTACGTCGACATCACATCTTTATTACGTCGACATCACATCTTTATTACGTCGACATCACATCTTTATTACGTCGACATCACATCTTTGTTACGTCTATATCACATCTTTATTACGTCGACATCACATCTTTATTACGTCGACATCACATCTTTATTATGTCGACATCACATCTTTGTTACGTCTACATCACATCTTTATTACGTCGACATCACATCTTTGTTACGTCTACATCACATCTTTATTACGTCGACATCTCATCTTTATTACGTCGACATCACATCTTTATTACGTCGACATCACATCTTTATTACGTCGACATCACATTTTATGTCGACATCACATCTTCATTACGTCGACATCACATCTTTATTACGTCGACATCACATCGTTGTTACGTCTACATCACATCTTTATTATGTCGACATCACATCTTTATTATGTCGACATCACATCTTTATTACGTCGACATCACATCTTTATTATGTCGACATCACATCTTTGTTACGTCTACATCACATCTTTATTACGTCGACATCACATCTTTGTTACGTCTACATCACATCTTTATTACGTCGACATCTCATCTTTATTACGTCGACATCACATCTTTATTACGTCGACATCACATCTTTATTACGTCGACATCACATTTTATGTCGACATCACATCTTCATTACGTCGACATCACATCTTTATTACGTCGACATCACATCTTTGTTACGTCTACATCACATCTTTATTATGTCGACATCACATCTTTATTATGTCTACATCACATCTTCATTATGTCGACATCACATCTTTATTACGTCGACATCACATCTTTATTACGTCGACATCACATCTTTGTTACGTCTACATCACATCTTTATTATGTCGACATCACATCTTTGTTACGTCGACATCACATCTTTGTTACGTCGACATCACATCTTTATTACGTCGACATCACATCTTTATTACGTCGACATCACATCTTTGTTACGTCGACATCACATCTTTATTACGTCGACATCACATCTTTATTACGTCGACATCACATCTTTATTACGTCGACATCACATCTTTATTACGTCGACATCACATCTTTATTACGTCGACATCACATCTTTATTACGTCGACATCACATCTTTATTACGTCGACATCACATCTTTGTTACGTCGACATCACATATTTATTACGTCGACGTCACATCTTTGTTACGTCGACATCACATCTTTATTACGTCGACATCACATCTTTATTACGTCTACATCACATCTTTATTACGTCTACATCACATCTTTGTTACGTCGACATCACATCTTTATTACGTCGACATCACATCTTTATTACGTCGACATCACATCTTTATTACGTCGACATCACATCTTTATTACGTCGACATCACATCTTTATTACGTCGACATCACATCTTTGTTACGTCTATATCACATCTTTATTACGTCGACATCACATCTTTATTACGTCGACATCACATCTTTATTATGTCGACATCACATCTTTGTTACGTCTACATCACATCTTTATTACGTCGACATCACATCTTTGTTACGTCTACATCACATCTTTATTACGTCGACATCTCATCTTTATTACGTCGACATCACATCTTTATTACGTCGACATCACATCTTTATTACGTCGACATCACATTTTATGTCGACATCACATCTTCATTACGTCGACATCACATCTTTATTACGTCGACATCACATCGTTGTTACGTCTACATCACATCTTTATTATGTCGACATCACATCTTTATTATGTCGACATCACATCTTTATTACGTCGACATCACATCTTTATTACGTCGGCATCACATCTTTATTACGTCGACATCACATCTTTGTTACGTCTACATCACATCTTTGTTACGTCGACATCACATCTTTGTTACGTCGACATCACATCTTTATTACGTCGACATCACATCTTTATTACGTCGACATCACATCTTTGTTACGTTGACATCACATCTTTATTACGTCGACATCACATCTTTATTACGTCGACATCACATCTTTATTACGTCGACATCACATCTTTATTACGTCGACATCACATCTTTATTACGTCGACATCACATCTTTGTTACGTCGACATCACATCTTTGTTACGTCGACATCACATATTTATTACGTCGACGTCACATCTTTGTTACGTCGACATCACATCTTTATTACGTCGACATCACATCTTTATTACGTCGACATCACATCTTTATTACGTCGACATCACATCTTTATTACGTCGACATCACATCTTTATTACGTCGACATCACATCTTTGTTACGTCGACATCACATATTTATTACGTCGACGTCACATCTTTGTTACGTCGACATCACATCTTTATTACGTCGACATCACATCTTTATTACGTCTACATCACATCTTTATTACGTCTACATCACATCTTTGTTACGTCGACATCACATCTTTATTACGTCGACATCACATCTTTATTACGTCGACATCACATCTTTATTACGTCGACATCACATCTTTATTACGTCGACATCACATCTTTATTACGTCGACATCACATCTTTGTTACGTCTATATCACATCTTTATTACGTCGACATCACATCTTTATTACGTCGACATCACATCTTTATTATGTCGACATCACATCTTTGTTACGTCTACATCACATCTTTATTACGTCGACATCACATCTTTGTTACGTCTACATCACATCTTTATTACGTCGACATCTCATCTTTATTACGTCGACATCACATCTTTATTACGTCGACATCACATCTTTATTACGTCGACATCACATTTTATGTCGACATCACATCTTCATTACGTCGACATCACATCTTTATTACGTCGACATCACATCGTTGTTACGTCTACATCACATCTTTATTATGTCGACATCACATCTTTATTATGTCGACATCACATCTTTATTACGTCGACATCACATCTTTATTACGTCGGCATCACATCTTTATTACGTCGACATCACATCCTTGTTACGTCTACATCACATCTTTATTATGTCGACATCACATCTTTGTTACGTCGACATCACATCTTTGTTACGTCGACATCACATCTTTATTACGTCGACATCACATCTTTATTACGTCGACATCACATCTTTGTTACGTTGACATCACATCTTTATTACGTCGACATCACATCTTTATTACGTCGACATCACATCTTTATTACGTCGACATCACATCTTTATTACGTCGACATCACATCTTTATTACGTCGACATCACATCTTTGTTACGTCGACATCACATCTTTGTTACGTCGACATCACATATTTATTACGTCGACGTCACATCTTTGTTACGTCGACATCACATCTTTATTACGTCGACATCACATCTTTATTACGTCGACATCACATCTTTATTACGTCGACATCACATCTTTATTACGTCGACATCACATCTTTATTACGTCGACATCACATCTTTATTACGTCGACATCACATCTTTATTACGTCTACATCACATCTTTGTTACGTCGACATCACATCTTTATTACGTCGACATCACATCTTTGTTACGTCGACATCACATCTTTATTATGTCGACATCACATCTTTATTACGTCGACATCACATCTTTATTACGTCTACATCACATCTTTATTACGTCTACATCACATCTTTATTACGTCTACATCACATCTTTATTTTTATTATTATTTTATTATCTTTACAACTTGTCTTTTAGTAGTAAGTAAACAAACAAAGACTCCTAATTAGTCATATGCAGTCACATATTTATTATTTTGTACACATTATGAGGGACATCCTAACTTTATACATCCCTAAGTAATGACCGCACCTTTTTAGAAATGACATCTTTATTACGTCTACATCACATCTTTGTTACGTCGACATCACATCTTTATTACGTCGACATCACATCTTTGTTACGTCGACATCACATCTTTGTTACGTCGACATCACATCTTTATTACGTCGACATGACATCTTTATTACGTCGACATCACATCTTTATTACGTCGACATCACATCTTTGTTACGTCGACATCACATCTTTATTACGTCTACATCACATCTTTATTACGTCTACATCACATCTTTATTACGTCTACATCACATCTTTATTACGTCTACATCACATCTTTATTACGTCTACATCACATCTTTATTACGTCGACATCACATCTTTATTACGTCTACATCACATCTTTATTACGTCTACATCACATCTTTATTACGTCGACATCACATCTTTATTACGTCGACATCACATCTTTATTACGTCGACATCACATCTTTATTACGTCGACATCACATCTTTATTACGTCTACATCACATCTTTGTTACGTCGACATCACATCTTTATTACGTCGACATCACATCTTTATTACGTCGACATCACATCTTTATTACGTCTACATCACATCTTTATTACGTCGACATCACATCTTTGTTACGTCGACATCACATCTTTATTACGTCTACATCACATCTTTATTACGTCTACATCACATCTTTATTACGTCGACATCACATCTTTATTACGTCTACATCACATCTTTATTACGTCGACATCACATCTTTATTACGTCGACATCACATCTTTATTACGTCGACATCACATCTTTATTACGTCTACATCACATCTTTATTACGTCGACATCACATCTTTATTACGTCTACATCACATCTTTATTACGTCGACATCACATCTTTATTACGTCTACATCACATCTTTATTACGTCGACATCACATCTTATGTCGACATCACATCTTATGTCGACATCACATCTTTATTATGTCGACATCACATCTTTATTATTCACCTAGTTAGTTACTAGCTGTCACCCGGGACTGATGACTACATTCACCTAGTTAGTTACTAGCTGTCACCCGGGACTGATGACTACATTCACCTAGTTAGTTACTAGCTGTCACCCGGGACTGATGACTACATTCACCTAGTTAGTTACTAGCTGTCACCCGGGACTGATGACTACATTCACCTAGTTAGCGTATAGAAGCTGCAGCCACTATATTTGACCAAGAAGTTTCCATATATTATCTATGTTGTAAAATGACTTATTTTCAATGTAAATGTTGATTGACATACCTTCATTGCTTCCAAATAGTGTCTATTTGTAACACGGCAGTAAAACGGCTGCTCAAACAAAACAGAAGTCATGCTCATGGACCCGCTAGCTGCACAAGCTAGCTCTCCAATCAGCAATACTATATACACTCCTATATACAATACTATATACATTACCATATACAATACTACATACAATACTATATACATTACTATATACAATACAATATATATTACTATATACAATACTATATACAATACTATATACACTACTATATACACTACTATATACAATACTATATACATTACTATATGCGATACAATATATATTACTATATACAATAACTCCACGCTGACGTCTTGGTGAATTCACTGAGGAATTAGTGAAAGTGAAAGTGAAACAATACAAAAAGAATGCCACAGTACTGACAGACACTCGTAAAGGTGTTAGCATAGTAGCTAATGCTAACTTGATTACATAACAATAGCATGTACAAACATACATGAAAACACTCCTTCACACACGTGACGCTTTAGTAAGTAAGAATTGTTTTAGTAAAACTTAGGAATGTTGCTTGGAGTGATGAATGAAGACGTAGAAACGTTGTGGATGATTAAAAGACTAAATGGAAGGACACTGCAGCACCTGCACTGAGTGAACTGCTCCAAGAGATGGCACCATAGCACAAACAATAACACAACATGTAGTCTTTGTTTAATGACAACTATTTACTTTGTCAGCCAAGAAAACACCATCAAGGATTGTCATGATTAACAATGATTGTCATGATTAACAATGATTATCATGATTAACAATGATTATCATGATTAACAATGATTAACAATGATTAACAATGATTATCATGATTAACAATGATTGTCATGATTAACAATGATTATCATGATTAACAATGATTAACAATGATTAACAATGATTGTCATGATTAACAATGATTGTCATGATTAACAATGATTATCATGATTAACAATGATTAACAATGATTAACAATGATTGTCATGATTAACAATGATTATCATGATTAACAATGATTAACAATGATTAACAATGATTGTCATGATTAACAATGATTATCATGATTAACAATGATTGTCATGATTAACAATGATTGTCATGATTAACAATGATTATCATGATTAACAATGATTAACAATGATTAACAATGATTGTCATGATTAACAATGATTATCATGATTAACAATGATTGTCATGATTAACAATGATTAACAATGATTAACAATGATTGTCATGATTAACAATGATTGTCATGATTAACAATGATTGTCATGATTAACAATGATTATCATGATTAACAATGATTGCCATGATTAACAATGATTATCATGATTAACAATGATTGTCATGATTAACAATGATTGTCATGATTAGCAATGATTATCATGATTAACAATGATTATCATGATTAACAATGATTATCATGAGTAACAATGATTGTCATGATTAACAATGATTGTCATGATTAACAATGATTATCATGATTAACAATGATTAACAATGATTATCATGAGTAACAATGATTATCATGATTAACAATGATTGTCATGATTAACAATGATTATCATGATTAACAATGATTAACAATGATTATCATGAGTAACAATGCATTATTATTATTATTATTGACTTGCATGATGTGGCGTTGACCAGATGCTGGTGACAGGCATCAACGGGGTCCTGATAGTGCTGGCTGCCCTGGAGCTCTGCCTGACTATAAGCTCCTGCGTGTTGTCCATCAAGGCTCTGAGGCGCAACGACCAGCCCATGAAAGTGAGCGCTAGCCAGTGAGCTAGCCAGTGAGCTAGCCAGTGAGCTGTCACTCAAATGTCCTGATGGCCCTTCTTTTGTCTCAGAGCCAGGATCCTGAGAAGTACAGCCCACTTCTGGAGGAAGACCATCCTTGTGCCTGAGGACATCTTCTTCCTTGTGGTCCTTCATCAACATCTAGCAACTTCTTCCTTGTAGTCACTCAGCAGCTTCTAGCAACTTCCTTCATTTCCTAAAGTCACATTAAACACATAACCTTCATCAACTTCTAGCAACTTCTTCCTTGTGGTCCTTCATCAACTTCTAGCAACTTCTTCCTTGTGGTCCTTCATCAACTTCTAGCAACTTCTTCCTTGTGGTCCTTCATCAACTTCTAGCAACTTCTTCCTTGTGGTCCTTCATCAACATCTAGCAACTTCTTCCTTGCAGTCACTCAGCAGCTTCTAGCAACTTCTTCCTTGTGGTCCTTCATCAACATCTAGCAACTTCTTCCTTGTAGTCACTCAGCAGCTTCTAGCAACTTCCTTCATTTCCTAAAGTCACATTAAACACATAACCTTCATCAACTTCTAGCAACTTCTTCCTTGTGGTCCTTCATCAACATCTAGCAACTTCTTCCTTGTGGTCCTTCATCAACTTCTAGCAACTTCTTCCTTGTGGTCCTTCATCAACTTCTAGCAACTTCTTCCTTGTGGTCCTTCATCAACATCTAGCAACTTCTTCCTTGTGGTCCTTCATCAACTTCTAGCAACTTCTTCCTTGTGGTCCTTCATCAACATCTAGCAACTTCTTCCTTGTGGTCCTTCATCAACTTCTAGCAACTTCTTCCTTGTGGTCCTTCATCAACATCTAGCAACTTCTTCCTTGTGGTCCTTCATCAACATCTAGCAACTTCTTCCTTGTGGTCCTTCATCAACATCTAGCAACTTCTTCCTTGTGGTCCTTCATCAACATCTAGCAACTTCTTCCTTGTGGTCCTTCATCAACATCTAGCTACTTCTTCCTTGTAGTCACTCAGCAGCTTCTAGCAACTTCCTTCATTTCCTAAAGTCACATTAAACACATAAGAAGAAAAGTGTAAGAAAAGTTGTCATGGAAGGAGAAAGTGTTTCAATATTCCCTCTGGGATGCTCCTGCTCACATATAAATAATCACTACATGGTCAAGTACATCACTGATACGCTCCCACTATAGAAGCCCTCTAGATCACTAAGATCTTCTGGATCAAAGCCCTCTAGATCACTAAGATCTTCTGGATCAAAGCCCTCTAGATCACTAAGATCTTCTGGATCAAAGCCCTCTAGATCACTAAGATCTTCTGGATCAAAGCCCTCTAGATCACTAAGATCTTCTGGATCAAAGCCCTCTAGATCACTAAGATCTTCTGGATCAAAGCCCTCTAGATCACTAAGATCTTCTGGATCAAAGCCCTCTAGATCACTAAGATCTTCTGGATCAAAGCCCTCTAGATCACTAAGATCTTCTGGATCAAAGCCCTCTAGATCACTAAGATCTTCTGGATCAAAGCCCTCTAGATCACTAAGATCTTCTGGATCAAAGCCCTCTAGATCACTAAGATCTTCTGGATCAAAGCCCTCTAGATCACTAAGATCTTCTGGATCAAAGCCCTCTAGATCACTAAGATCTCCTGGATCAAAGCCCTCTAGATCACTAAGATCTCCTGGATCAAAGCCCTCTAGATCACTAAGATCTTCTGGATCAAAGCCCTCTAGATCACTAAGACCTCCAGGATCAAAGCCCTCTAGATCACTAAGATCTTCTGGATCAAAGCCCTCTAGATCACTAAGATCTTCTGGATCAGTTCCCAGAGTCCAGTCCAATCAAGGGAGAGCATCATTCAGTCCCGATGCAACAAATAAACTTCCTGAAGATCTCAGACTCTCCCCAACTCTTGACTACTTTTAAAACTACACCTAAATGTTCACCTCAGCTTTCAGTTAAATCTTTGAATCTTTTCACTTTTAATGTCTGCACTGTTTTTATTTTTGTTGTCGGCATTTTAATTTTCTTTCATTTCACTTTGTTGTCTGTGAAGCACTTTGAGTCTGCCTTGTTGTACAAATAAAGTTGCCTTACCTTGGATGTTTCTTTCAAAGTGGCACCGCTCACTATTCAGTCATCAATATTCTCACTCATTGAAATCAATGTTGCTATGAACTATTGATCTGTTCAATGTTGCAATGAACTATTGATCTGTTCAATGTTGCTATGAACTACTGATCTGTTCAATGTTGCTATGAACTATTGATCTGTTCAATGTTGCTATGAATTACTGATCTGTTCAATGTTGCAATGAACTATTGATCTGTTCAATGTTGCAATGAACTATTGATCTGTTCAATGTTGCTATGAACTATTGATCTGTTCAATGTTGCTATGAACTATTGATCTGTTCAATGTTGCTATGAACTATTGATCTGTTCAATGTTGCTATGAACTATTGATCTGTTCAATGTTGCTATGAACTATTGATCTGTTCAATGTTGCTATGAACTATTGATCTGTTCAATGTTGCTATGAAGTACTGATCCGTTCAATGTTGCTATGAATTATTGATCTGTTCAATGTTGCTATGAATTATTGATCTGTTCAATGTTGCTATGAATTACTGATCTGTTCAATGTTGCTATGAATTATTGATCTGTTCAATGTTGCTATGAATTACTGATCTGTTCAATGTTGCTATGAATTATTGATCTGTTCAATGTTGCTATGAACTATTGATCTGTTCAATGTTGCTATGAATTACTGATCTGTTCAATGTTGCTATGAACTATTGATCCGTTCAATGTTGCTATGAATTACTGATCTGTTCAATGTTGCTATGAACTACTGATCTGTTCAATGTTGCTATGAATTATTGATCTGTTCAATGTTGCTATGAACTATTGATCTGTTCAATGTTGCTATGAACTATTGATCTGTTCAATGTTGCTATGAACTATTGATCCGTTCAATGTTGCTATGAACTATTGATCTGTTCAATGTTGCTATGAATTACTGATCTGTTCAATGTTGCTATGAACTATTGATCTGTTCAATGTTGCTATGAACTACTGATCTGTTCAATGTTGCTGTGAACTATTGATCTGTTCAATGTTGCTATGAATTACTGATCTGTTCAATGTTGCTATGAACTACTGATCTGTTCAATGTTGCTATGAACTACTGATCTGTTCAATGTTGCTATGAATTATTGATCTGTTCAATGTTGCTATGAACTATTGATCTGTTCAATGTTGCTATGAACTACTGATCTGTTCAGTGTTGCTATGAATTACTGATCTGTTCAATGTTGCTATGAATTATTGATCTGTTCAATGTTGCTATGAACTATTGATCTGTTCAATGTTGCTATGAATTATTGATCTGTTCAATGTTGCTATGAATTATTGATCTGTTCAATGTTGCTATGAATTATTGATCTGTTCAATGTTGCTATGAATTACTGATCTGTTCAATGTTGCTATGAATTACTGATCTGTTCAATGTTGCTATGAACTATTGATCTGTTCAATGTTGCTATGAATTATTGATCTGTTCAATGTTGCTATGAACTATAGATCTGTTCAATGTTGCTATGAATTATTGATCTGTTCAATGTTGCTATGAATTACTGATCTGTTCAATGTTGCTATGAATTACTGATCTGTTCAATGTTGCTATGAACTATTGATCTGTTCAATGTTGCTATGAATTATTGATCTGTTCAATGTTGCTATGAATTATTGATCTGTTCAATGTTGCTATGAATTACTGATCTGTTCAATGTTGCTATGAATTATTGATCTGTTCAATGACTTCACAGCAAATTGTTCACTTTGTGTCATATTTGCTGTTTGCCATATAAATAAAAAGGTTTTCTTTGAGGGTATAAAACATTTAAAAAAAACTTAAAATTGACACATCAGAAGTTGATCTAGAGATTGAATATACTTTTTGATAATATATTGACATATTATCTTATTATGCTTTTATTGAGTGGGGCCCTTTTGGATATCCTACACCTCACAAATGTAATGTTGATGAATTATTGACTACAGCATTTAAATGACCTCACATCAAATATTTTACTTTGAATTTTTTTTTCTTTCAGGAAACTTTTTGCCATCTAAGAGGGTTTTCTTTGAGGAAAACATAACAAAAATGTTTTATGTCAACTGATGGATCAGAAGTTGAAGGTAGACAAATATTAATATATGACCTTATTGATCACTTTAATGACCTTTTTGCCCCCTGCGACCTCCAACAAGCCTTCAGGCTTACATCAAGTATTGTTTGGATTCTGAACATGAAAAATATCAAACAAATGCTAGAATTTTCTTCAGTGGAAAAAGTTTGGACACCCCTAATTTAAAACTTTATTTGAGTTGTTTTCAAATGCAGTTTTTGGCCTTCTTGTCTAAATGACTGCAACAATAAAGCAGATTATTTCCTGTCATGCAGCAACCTGAAAGAAATGAAAAGTGTTTAATTTTGAAACTTTTCTTTCTTTTTAGCCTTTTGCTGAGATGTAAAAAGTTCATTTTATTTCTCACTGCACACTCGAGACTCCATCTTGACTCAAACTATTGTCTTCATTACCAGGGAAATAGAAGCATTCACACCTTTGCTCACTTTGGAGTATTTGCACCTTTTCAGCCTTCTTGGGAAGGACGCCACACCTTTTCCACACCTGGATTTGGGGATCCTCTCCACTTCTGTCCTTCTGGAAGGTCAACGTTGGTGGACAGCCAAATTCAGCTCTCCATTGGGTTAGGTCAGGGCTCTTGACTGGGCCAGAGTTCTTCTGAAGACACTTTCTTATTTTAGCTTCGTGCTTAGGGTCTTGGTCTTGTTGCAAGGTCAACCTTAGGGTCTTGGTCTTGTTGCAAGGTCAACCTTAGGGTCACGGTCTTGTTGCAAGGTCAACCTTAGGGTCATGGTCTTGTTACAAGGTCAACCTTAGGGTCATGGTCTTGTTGCAAGGTCAACCTTAGGGTCTTGGTCTTGTTGCAAGGTCAACCTTAGGGTCACTGTCTTGTTGCAAGGTCAACCTTAGGGTCATGGTCTTGTTGCAAGGTCAACCTTAGGGTCATGGTCTTGTTGCAAGGTCAACCTTAGGGTCTTGTTGCAAGGTCAACCTTAGGGTCTTGGTCTTATTGAAAGGTCAACCTTAGGGTCTTGTTGCAAGGTCAACCTTAGGGTCATGGTCTTGTTGCAAGGTCAACCTTAGGGTCTTGGTCTTGTTGCAAGGTCAACCTTAGGGTCTTGGTCTTATTGAAAGGTCAACCTTAGGGTCACGGTCTTGTTGCAAGGTCAAGCTGTAAACAATGAAGGTATTTTGATATGATTAATGATGATATGATTAATAATTATATGATTAATAATGATATGATTAAGTGTGTGAATGTTTTCTAATAAGTTTGATTATTGTGATACGGGAGCCACTTTATGTTGATATTGAGTCTCCAAGGCAGAAGCCTATTAGAAAGTATCCAGTAACAAATGTGTCTGCATCATTCCATTTACTGCGTCCTAGTCTTAACTTCATGAATTATTGTCACCACTTGGTGTTGCGAGAAACACAATTGCCACTCCTCTTCAACTTCAAGACAGCATAAGTCCATTGCAGAGGGTTAATAATAAATAGGTTAATACTTTTCATAACTACCACTATTTTCTGTTGGACTCATTTTACTTGAACAACCCTTTTCTACAGTTCAACATTACAAAATAATGTGTTTGATTTGTGCTGATATCGTATTGGATCAATATCGGGATCAGCCGATACTCAAGGCTCCAATGTTGATATCGTATCGTAGGAGAAAAACTTGCATGAGAACACCCTGGGGATTGAACAGTGACTACTCTAAAGTATACCAGGTTCATTATAGATGAACAGTGACTACTCTAAAGTATACCAGGTTCATTATAGATGAACAGTGACTACTCTAAAGTATACCAGGTTCATTATAGATGAACAGTGACTACTCTAAAGTATACCAGGTTCAATATAGATGAACAGTGACTTCTCTAAAGTATACCAGGTTCATTATAGATGAACAGTGACTACTCTAAAGTATACCAGGTTTATTATAGATGAACAGTGACTACTCTAAAGTATACCAGGTTCATTATGGACGAACAGTGACTACTCTAAAGTATACCAGGTTCATTATAGATGAACAGTGACTACTCTAAAGTATACCAGGTTCATTATAGATGAACAGTGACTACTCTAAAGTATACCAGGTTCATTATAGATGAACAGTGACTACTCTAAAGTATACCAGGTTCATTATGGACGAACAGTGACTACTCTAAAGTATACCAGGTTCATTATAGATGAACAGTGACTACTCTAAAGTATACCAGGTTTATTATAGATGAACAGTGACTACTCTAAAGTATACCAGGTTCATTATGGACGAACAGTGACTACTCTAAAGTATACCGGGTTCATTATAGATGAACAGTGACTACTCTAAAGTATACCAGGTTCATAATAGATGAACAGTGACTCCTCTAAAGTATACCGGGTTCATTATAGATGAACAGTGACTACTCTAAAGTATACCAGGTTCATTATAGATGAATAGTGACTACTCTAAAGTATACCAGGTTCATTATAGATGAACAGTGACTACTCTAAAGTATACCAGGTTCATTATAGATGAACAGTGACTACTCTAAAGTATACCAGGTTCATATTTTCATCATCAACTCAGCAGACGTATAAATGTTTTATTAAATGACAATTCAAGTAAAGTTAGTTGCAGTTTTTTGCTAGCTTGACCTTTTGCGCTGCCTATTGTTTGCTGATGAGCTTTTATTTTGAAATATCCCAGAGGTTTGAGTGAAAGTGGAGCTGCTGGCATTCAAAGAAGAAAAGGACGCAAAGTGTTGCTGCAGCTGGATCCTCGCAGGCAAGTTTGTGGCTTTTCTTTGTCTTTTTGTGTGCTCCAGTGTGTTAAATACCTTCCTTAGTTTGTGGTAAATACCTTCCTTAGTTTGTGGTAAATACCTTCCTTAGTTTGTGGTAAATACCTTCCTTAGTTTGTGGTAAATACCTTCCTTAGTTTGTGGTAAATACCTTCCTTAGTTTGTTGTAAATACCTTCCTTAGTTTGTGGTAAATACCTTCCTTAGTTTGTTGTAAATACCTTCCTTAGTTTGTGGTAAATACCTTCCTTAGTTTGTTGTAAATACCTTCCTTAGTTTGTGGTAAATACCTTCCTTAGTTTGTTGTAAATACCTTCCTTAGTTTGTGGTAAATACCTTCCTTAGTTTGTTGTAAATACCTTCCTTAGTTTGTTGTAAATACCTTCCTTAGTTTGTGGTAAATACCTTCCTTAGTTTGTTGTAAATACCTTCCTTAGTTTGTTGTAAATACCTTCCTTAGTTTGTGGTAAATACCTTCCTTAGTTTGTGGTAAATACCTTCCTTAGTTTGTGGTAAATACCTTCCTTAGTTTGTGGTAAATACCTTCCTTAGTTTGTGGTAAATACCTTCCTTAGTTTGTGGTAAATACCTTCCTTAGTTTGTGGTAAATACCTTCCTTAGTTTGTGGTAAATACCTTCCTTAGTTTGTGGTAAATACCTTCCTTAGTTTGTGGTAAATACCTTCCTTAGTTTGTTCACCAACGGGTGAAAGGTGAGCCGTCTTGTTCTCTTCTTGACTTAGTCGCTGCATTCAGGTGTGTGTTGACACTTTGTTGGTTGTTCATCAGGTGTGTGTTGACACTTTGGTTGTTCAGGTGTGTGTTGACACTTTGTTTGTTGTTCAGGTGTGTGTTGACACTTTGATTGACGTCCACAACATGGTTCCGGTCCTGAAGGCTCCTTCCCGCTCTCTTGTGTCTGCTCTTGGGGTAAGAAACAAGTCACCACAACATCCTGTAGCTGCAACCACAGCAGCCAATCACAGGGCACGTACATATTTACACTCACATTCTGGAACATTTATTATACAATGTCTGATATCAGCACAAAAATAAGTATCGCATTATATGGGCTGGCATTTAAAATGTCCGATATCAGCGCTTCGATACAGGAAAAAACTGTTTTTTTGCCCTGAAGTGACAGATGAGATTGTTTTGCCAGTCTAAACGCTCCAAAGGGCTTTAATCTGATCTTTTTGCATTAGATTCAGGCCACATCAGGAAATAGTCCTGAATCCCTTTGGAATCTGATCTTCAAATGGGACTTCAGTCTAAACGCAATGAGACCTGAATGGGACTTTTCCATCAGCTTTGGGCGAGCGACGTCACTCGTGTGCGCAGTCGCCAGTGGAAGTCAATATTGGTTTACGATCATTATAGAAGTCATGAAGTACATAATACATACATCATGTAAGTATATATGTCATGTAGTAACATTCATAATAACATGTCATATATACATGATGTAAGTATATATGTCATGTAGTAAAATTCATAATAACATGTAATATATACATGATGTAAGTATATATGTCATGTAGTAACATTCATAATAACATGTAATATATACATGATGTAAGTATATATGTCATGTAGTAACATTCATAATAACATGTAATATATACATGATGTAAGTATATATGTCATGTAGTAACATTCATAATAACATGTCATATATACATGATGTAAGTATATATGTCATGTAGTAACATTCAGAATAACATGTCATATATACATGATGTAAGTATATATGTCATGTAGTAACATTCATAATAACATATACATGATGTAAGTATATATGTCATGTAGTAACATTCATAATAACATGTAATATATACATGATGTAAGTATATATGTCATGTAGTAACATTCATAATAACATGTAATATATACATGATGTAAGTATATATGTCATGTAGTAACATTCATAATAACATGTAATATATACATGATGTAAGTATATATGTCATGTAGTAACATTCATAATAACATGTCATATATACATGATGTAAGTATATATGTCATGTAGTAACATTCAGAATAACATGTCATATATACATGATGTAAGTATATATGTCATGTAGTAACATTCATAATAACATGTAATATATACATGATGTAAGTATATATGTCATGTAGTAACATTCATAATAACATGTAATATATACATGATGTAAGTATATATGTCATGTAGTAACATTCATAATAACATGTCATATATACATGATGTAAGTATATATGTCATGTAGTAACATTCATAATAACATGTAATATATACATGATGTAAGTATATATGTCATGTAGTAACATTCATAATAACATGTAATATACACATGATGTAAGTATATATGTCATGTAGTAACATTCATAATAACATGTAATATATACATGATGTAAGTATATATGTCATGTAGTAACATTCATAATAACATGTCATATATACATGATGTAAGTATATATGTCATGTAGTAACATTCATAATAACATGTAATATATACATGATGTAAGTATATATGTCATGTAGTAACATTCATAATAACATGTAATGTATACATGATGTAAGTATATATGTCATGTAGTAACATTCATAATAACATGTAATGTATACATGATGTAAGTATATATGTCATGTAGTAACATTCATAATAACATGTAATATATACATGATGTAAGTATATATGTCATGTAGTAACATTCATAATAACATGTAATGTATACATGATGTAAGTATATATGTAGTACATTACACAAGCGTTAAAGTGCATGACTGTAAAAAATAAAACTTTCATTTCCACTGTACAATTTTTACAGCTGGTTGCATGTTTTCCCTGGAAAATGTGGGCTCATTTTACAGTTATCCACCCATTTTCTACCGCTTGTCCCTTTCAGGGTGGAATATCTGTCATTGGAAAAGACGTATTTTTACAGGAGAATTCTGCTTACTGAGCTGCCAGCTTTCACCATAAAAACTGGAACGGTGTCGCTCTAAGATGGAGACCACAAAAACCTCCTGGGCCGCACTTTGAACACCACTGTCTGTTTTCTGTCTTTTGTATTGACTCTTGGACGGGAGTGGATCAGGTGTTCATTGCCTTACAGACGGCACAGATCCTGGTGGGCGTGTTCAACATTGGTTTGGGGCCTGGAAGAACCAGTACCAGCCCCGCCGATCTGAGCAGTTTGGGCGCCGCCTACTGGCTGGGTGCTGTGGTATGTGTTGATGACGTCACACCATCATGTGCCCCAGGTCCATCTGGTCCTAATGACCACCTTCTCATCAGTTCATCTTAACGGGGATCCTGTCCATCTTGGCGGGACAGTTCTCCTCGCCCTGCCTGGTGAGATGTCCTCACGGTCCTGATCACACAACTCAATAATCCTGATCACACTTAACTCAATAATCCTGATCACACAACTCAATAATCCTGATCACACAACTCAATAATCCTGATCACACTTAACTCAATAATCCTGATCACACAACTCAATAATCCTGATCACACAACTCAATAATCCTGATCACACTTAACTCAATAATCCTGATCACACTTAACTCAATAATCCTGATCACACTTAACTCAATAATCCTGATCACACAACTCAATAATCCTGATCACACTTAACTCAATAATCCTGATCACACAATTTAATTATCCTGATCACACTTAACTCAATAATCCTGATCACACTTAACTCAACAATCCTGATCACACTTAACTCAATAATCCTGATCACACTTAACTCAATAATCCTGATCACACAACTCAATAATCCTGATCACACTTAACTCAACAATCCTGATCACACTTAACTCAATAATCCTGATCACACTTAACTCAATAATCCTGATCACACAACTCAATAATCCTGATCACACTTAACTCAACAATCCTGATCACACTTAACTCAATAATCCTGATCACACTTAACTCAATAATCCTGATCACATCATTTAATAATCCTGATCACACTTAACTCAATAATCCTGATCACACTTAACTCAATAATCCTGATCACACAACTCAATAATCCTGATCACACTTAACTCAACAATCCTGATCACACTTAACTCAATAGTCCTGATCACACTTAACTCAATAATCCTGATCACACTCAACTCAATAATCCTGATCACACTTAACTCAATAATCCTGATCACACAATTTAATAATCCTGATCACACTTAACTCAATAATCCTGATCACACTTAACTCAATAATCCTGATCACATTTAACTCAATAATCCTGATCACACAACTCAATAATCCTGATCACACTTAACTCAATAATCCTGATCACATTTAACTCAATAATCCTGATCAATAATGCTGGAGTCAACTCTTGCTCTCTTCAGAGGTTCTTCGCAGCCTTGATGAACCTGGTTGGTGTTGTATTCGCCGTGGTCGCCTTGGTGCTCTACGCCATGGACGTGGAAAATGCGTCTGTCCTCTGGATGTGTGGAGGAGGACTTGAGGACGACAACTGCAGGCTGGCGGCTCGCTTTGCTCAGGTGGACCTAACCCTAACCCTAAACCTAACCCAAACCTAACCCTAACCAATCAGCTGGCTTTTTCAATGTGATGAAACCTACTTTCATTCCACATCAGAGGTTGCTGACCTTGCTGGACGGGACATTGATGGTCTTCGCTGTTCTTCAGCTGTGCATCAATGCCAGGCTGTCCACCATGGTCATCAGGGCTTGGACCACCATGGTCATCAGAGCTTGGACCACCATGGTCCTCAGGGCTTGGACCAGCAGGGCGAAGAGGAACCAACCTTTGGTAGTCCTGGGATTGTGTTCAGTCTAGTTTGATGTCAAAGGCAAGAGAAAATAAGAAAGCAAATGATCAATCATCAATCAATCAATGTTTATTTATATAGCCCTAAATCACAAGTGTCTCGAAGGGCTGCACAAGCCACAACGTCATACTCGGTACAGAGCCCACATAAGGGCAAGGAAAAACTCACCCCAGTGGGACGTCGATGTGAATGACTATGAGAAACCTTGGAGAGGACCGCATATGTGGGTAACCCCCCCACACATATAATACATATTTAGACTGGCCTCTTTCAAGTTGTACATTTATTGTTGTCAGGGACAAATGTAAATATAAAATACAACTATTACTAATACTAATCATGTGCAATACAACTATTACTAATACTAATCATGTGCAATACAACTATTACTAATACTAATCATGTGTAGTACAACTATTACTAATATTAATCATGTGTAGTACAACTATTACTAATACTAATCATGTGTAATACAACTATTACTAATACTAATCATGTGTAGTACAACTATTACTAATACTAATCATGTGTAATACAACTATTACTAATACTAATCATGTGTAGTACAACTATTACTAATACTAATCATGTGTAATACAACTATTACTAATACTAATCATGTGTAGTACAACTATTACTAATACTAATCATGTGTAATACAACAATTACTAATACTAATCATGTAAAATACAACTATTACTAATACTAATCATGTGTAATACAACTATTACTAATACTAATCATGAGTAGTACAACTATTACTAATACTAATCATGTAAAATACAACTATTACTAATACTAATCATGTGTAGTACAACTATTACTAATACTAATCATGTGTAGTACAACTATTACTAATACTAATCATGTGTAGTACAACTATTACTAATACTAATCATATAAAATACAACTATTACTAATACTAATCATGTGTAGTACAACTATTACTAATACTAATCATGTGTAATACAACAATTGCTAATACTAATCATGTAAAATACAACTATTACTAATACTAATCATGTGTAATACAACTATTACTAATACTAATCATGTGTAGTACAACTATTACTAATATTAATCATGTGTAGTACAACTATTACTAATACTAATCATGTGTAATACAACTATTACTAATACTAATCATGTGTAGTACAACTATTACTAATACTAATCATATAAAATACAACTATTACTAATACTAATCATGTAATATACAACTATTACTAATACTAATCATGTGTAGTACAACTATCACTAATACTAATCATGTGTAATACAACAATTACTAATACTAATCATGTAAAATACAACTATTACTAATACTAATCATGTGTAATACAACTATTACTAATATTAATCATGTGTAGTACAACTATTACTAATATTAATCATGTGTAGTACAACTATTACTAATACTAATCATGTGTAATACAACTATTACTAATACTAATCATGTGTAGTACAACTATTACTAATATTAATCATGTGTAGTACAACTATTACTAATACTAATCATGTGTAGTACAACTATTACTAATATTAATCATGTGTAGTACAACTATTACTAATACTAATCATGTGTAGTACAACTATTACTAATACTAATCATGTGTAGTACAACTATTACTAATATTAATCATGTGTAATACAACTATTACTAATACTAATCATGTGTAGTACAACTATTACTAATATTAATCATGTGTAATACAACTATTACTAATACTAATCATGTGTAATACAACTATTACTAATACTAATCATGTGTAGTACAACTATTACTAATATTAATCATGTGTAGTACAACTATTACTAATACTAATCATGTGTAGTACAACTATTACTAATATTAATCATGTGTAGTACAACTATTACTAATACTAATCATGTGTAGTACAACTATTACTAATACTAATCATGTGTAGTACAACTATTACTAATACTAATCATGTGTAGTACAACTATTACTAATACTAATCATGTGTAGTACAACTATTACTAATACTAATCATGAGTAGTACAACTATTACTAATACTAATCATGTGTAGTACAACTATTACTAATACTAATCATGTGTAATACAACTATTACTAATACTAATCATGTGTAGTACAACTATTACTAATACTAATCATGTGAAACACAACTTCCATATTTCATGAAAGTGATCCATATTTCAATTCATTAAAAAAACAACTAATCTGTAGTTATGCTAATTTAGCTCATGATTACCTCTTGGAAAAATATACAAGAAAATCATTTTTGTCTGGGAAGTGTTGTGAAGGTTTAGGGTCACATGATGCTTTTTGTGTTTTTCCAGCAGGGGGTCAAAGGGCATCAACAGGCGACTCTGAGAGAGGTGGTCATCCTTCCTAAAATGACCAATGTGATACTTTGTGGCTGAGACATTGCAAATAAAGTCAATAATCAATATAAGACTTACATGTTGGACAGTGGAGGCTGCAAGTGTGCTTTTTTGTTTCAAACAGTCAATGCTCATCTTTGGCAACCACAATCTTGTCACTGCCACTGAAGTCAGGCTCAACCTTCACTTGACATTACACATGAGGTAGCTAGCTACTTTATCATATTTATATTCATATAACTAGGGTAGCTAGCTACTTTATCATATTTATATTCATATAACTAGGGTAGCTAGCTACTTTATCATATTTATATTCATATAACTAGGGTAGCTAGCTACTTTCTCATATGTATATCCATATAACTAGGGTAGCTAGCTACTTTCTCATATTTATATCCATATAACTAGGGTAGCTAGCTACTTTATCATATTTATATTCATATAACTAGGGTAGCTAGCTACTTTCTCATATTTATATCCATATAACTAGGGTAGCTAGCTACTTTCTCATATTTATATTCATATAACTAGGGTAGCTAGCTACTTTATCATATTTATATCCATATAACTAGGGTAGGTAGCTACTTTCTCATATTTATATCCATATAACTAGGGTAGCTAGCAACTTTATCATATTTATATTCATATAAATAGGGTAGCTAGCTACTTTCTCATATTTATATCCATATAACTAGGGTAGCTAGCAACTTTATCATATTTATATTCATATAAATAGGGTAGCTAGCTACTTTCTCATATTTATATTCATAAAACTAGGGTAGCTAGCTACTTTCTCATATTTATATCCATATAACTAGGGTAGCTAGCTACTTTCTCATATTTATATTCATATAACTACGGTAGCTAGCTACTTTATCGTATTTATATTCATATAACTAGGGTAGCTAGCTACTTTCTCATATCTATATCCATATAACTAGGGTAGCTAGCTACTTTCTCATATTTATATTCATATAACTAGGGTAGCTAGCTACTTTCTCATATTTATATCCATATAACTAGGGTAGCTAGCTACTTTATCATATTTATATTCATATAACTAGGGTAGCTAGCTACTTTCTCATATTTATATCCATATAACTAGGGTAGCTAGCTACTTTCTCATATCTATATTCATAAAACTAGGGTAGCTAGCTACTTTCTCATATTTATATCCATATAACTAGGGTAGCTAGCTACTTTATCATATTTATATCCATATAACTAGGGTAGCTAGCTACTTTCTCATATTTATATTCATATAATTAGGGTAGCTAGCTACTTTCACGCCTTTGTGCCCCCACTTGGACAAGCACTGCTTTAGGGGCTCTGTATTACTACTTACACAAACATAAAGAAATAAAAAGTTCGTACCAAGGGATTTAAGTCGGTCTAGAGATTCGGGGCGGTATAGCTCGGTTGGTAGAGCGGCTGTGCCAGCAACTTGAGGGTTCCAGGTTCGATCCCCGCTTCCGCCATCCTAGTCACTGCCGTGAATTAATCATACAGTAAAATGTTAATTATACAGTAAAATGTCAATTATACTGCTTTGTGTTTTTCCTGCATTTTTGGACATGAAACCATGTTTTCCTGCATCAAGCCTGCCATCTCTGCATCCTGGGGTCGGGCACCACCACTTCCTGACACTTTCAATGCTTTTATGCGTGGGATGGTCTTATAATGTCGCTTTTTTTTTTTTTTTTTAATTTTAAAACAGTCGATGCTCAAACAATTATTATGAATCAAAATCAATGTTGTGAATTATCGACCTATAGTTTGTGTATTTACTGTACTTTTTTTGGGGGGGGGGGCAATTTTGAAAAAAGGGCATAAAACATGAACAACTTTCTATCAACAAATACACGTGAAGTTGATTCAAGCATAGAAAGTAAGAACTTTTATGAGTGGGACTTATAATGTTGAGTAGTTAGGGGATCCCCAAGGGTCAAAAGCATGTTGTGGATGTGAGGGGGAGCTTTTATTGTGAAAAGACAGGCGACAGGAAGTGCAGTTTTTTTCTGCTGCCTGTGATTGACCTTTCATTCATCCTGGCAGCAAAGCAGCAGCAGGTAAGCAGCAGCAGCAGGTAAGATCTCTTACTGACGATGAGGTGGGGAAAGTATTTTGAACGTATTACAATGTCGCTTTTGACGATCTTCAAGGGGATTGTGCGGAAAATGTTCATTTCAGAGCGGTCAAAGCTGACGTAAAAAGGATGTTTTTTGTGTATTGCCTTTAAAAAACTACTGAAACTAAACTGTTGACGCAACAATAAGAGCAGCTGCAGACCACTTCATGTTTGCTTTAGCCTTTTGTCGCTTTATTCCAACTATCGCTTTATTCCAACTATCACTTTATTCCAACTATCACTCTACTCACACACAGGAGGAATTTTATCTCCATACTTTGTGTGTGTGTTGGTCTTTGAAAGTGTGTGTTTGTCAAAGGATAAAGAAACAAATGTATGAAGATACAATGTGTGTGTGTGTGTGTGTGTGTGTGTGTGTGTGTGTGTGTGTGTGTGTGTGTGTGTGTGTGTGTGTGTGTGTGTGTGTGTGTGTGTGTGTGTGTGTGTGTGTGTGTGTGTGGTATCAAAGATCCTCTATATGACAGGAGTGTGAGAAGGAAAATGTGCTAGTCAGAAGGTGATCAAACATGATGATATAAAGACTTTGCTGTGAAGTCAAACATACATGATGCTTCATTGTGGAAGTAGTCTTCATAAAGTTGTGTAAAGTAGTCTTTATTGTGTAAAGTAGTCTTTATTGTGTAAAGTAGTCTTCATAAAGTTGTGTAAAGTAGTCTTTATTGTGTAAAGTAGTCTTCATAAAGTTGTGTAAAGTAGTCTTTATTGTGTAAAGTAGTCTTCATAAAGTTGTGTAAAGTAGTATTTATTGTGTAAAGTAGTCTTTATTGTGTAAAGTAGTCTTCATAAAGTTGTGTAAAGTAGTCTTTATTGTGTAAAGTAGTCTTCATAAAGTTGTGTAAAGTAGTCTTTATTGTGTAAAGTAGTCTTCATAAAGTTGTGTAAAGTAGTCTTTATTGTGTAAAGTAGTCTTTATTGTGTAAAGTAGTCTTTATAAAGTTGTGTAAAGTAGTCTTTATTGTGTAAAGTAGTCTTTATTGTGTAAAGTAGTCTTCATAAAGTTGTGCAGTCTTTATTGTGTAAAGTAGTCTTTATAAAGTTGTGTAAAGTAGTCTTTATTGTGTAAAGTAGTCTTTATGGTGTAAAGTAGTCTTTATTGTGTAAAGTAGTCTTCATAAAGTTGTGTAAAGTAGTCTTTATTGTGTAAAGTAGTCTTTATTGTGTAAAGTAGTCTTTATTGTGTAAAGTAGTCTTCATAAAGTTGTGTAAAGTAGTCTTTATTGTGTAAAGTAGTCTTTATTGTGTAAAGTAGTCTTTATTGTGTAAAGTAGTCTTCATAAAGCATCCTCCAACATCTTTTCAAACTCAGGCAGACTGAAGTCAAATAACTTGACATCTTCCACATAAGAGAAACACTTTGCAGTCTTTTTAGGATTGTACTGAAAACAAATCTGGTCAAAGATCCTCTATACAACAGGAGCACTGCTGTTTACCGCAAAAACTCACGTCAAAGATCCTCTACGTGATCAAAAATCCTGTTGCTTTTAAGGAACTAAAGCAAAAAACGCAAGTCAAAGATCCTCTTCGCTGGTGTACCTAATGTAGTGTCCAGGACTGATGTACCTAATGTAGTGTCCAGGACTGGTGTACCTAATGTAGTGTCCAGGACTGATGTACCTAATGTAGTGTCCAGGACTGGTGTACCTAATGTAGTGTCCAGGACTGGTGTACCTAATGTAGTGTCCAGGACTGATGTACCTAATGTAGTGTCCAGGACTGGTGTACCTAATGTAGTGTCCAGGACTGGTGTACCTAATGTAGTGTCCAGGACTGATGTACCTAATGTAGTGTCCAGGACTGATGTACCTAATGTAGTGTCCAGGACTGGTGTACCTAATGTAGTGTCCAGGACTGATGTACCTAATGTAGTGTCCAGGACTGATGTACCTAATGTAGTGTCCAGGACTGATGTACCTAATGTAGTGTCCAGGACTGATGTACCTAATGTAGTGTCCAGGACTGATGTACCTAATGTAGTGTCCAGGACTGATGTACCTAATGTAGTGTCCAGGACTGGTGTACCTAATGTAGTGTCCAGGACTGGTGTACCTAATGTAGTGTCCAGGACTGGTGTACCTAATGTAGTGTCCAGGACTGGTGTACCTAATGTAGTGTCCAGGACTGGTGTACCTAATGTAGTGTCCAGGACTGGTGTACCTAATGTAGTGTCCAGGACTGGTGTACCTAATGTAGTGTCCAGGACTGGTGTACCTAATGTAGTGTCCAGGACTGGTGTACCTAATGTAGTGTCCAGGACTGGTGTACCTAATGTAGTGTCCAGGACTGGTGTACCTAATGTAGTGTCCAGGACTGGTGTACCTAATGTAGTGTCCAGGACTGGTGTACCTAATGTAGTGTCCAGGACTGGTGTACCTAATGTAGTGTCCAGGACTGGTGTACCTAATGTAGTGTCCAGGACTGGTGTACCTAATGTAGTGTCCAGGACTGGTGTACCTAATGTAGTGTCCAGGACTGGTGTACCTAATGTAGTGTCCAGGACTGATCAGGTGTGTCTTCCTCCAGGATGTGTTCTTTAGTGGGCCACAACGAGGTCGTTACCATGACGATGGAACACAGCAGCAAGTCTCCTCCACTGTTGAAGGCGCTCTTCTGTGGTCCAATGAGCTGCTTGTACTGCAACGCCCTGATCAGTGCAGGGGTTCCTGTTGTTTTCGGGGTACGACAACCTCCATCACCTCCTCCATCACCTCATCAACACTCTAAACCTCCATCACCTCCTCCATCACCTCATCAACACTCTAAACCTCCATCACCTCCTCCATCACCTCATCAACACTCTAAACCTCCATCACCTCATCAACACTCTAAACCTCCATCACCTCATCAACACTCTAAACCTCCATCACCTCCTCCATCACCTCATCAACACTCTATACCTCCATCACCTCATCAACACTCTAAACCTCCATCACCTCATCAACACTCTAAACCTCCATCACCTCATCAACACTCTAAACCTCCATCACCTCATCAACACTCTAAACCTCCATCACCTCATCAACACTCTAAACCTCCATCACCTCATCAACACTCTAAACCTCCATCACCTCCTCCATCACCTCATCAACACTCTAAACCTCCATCACCTCCTCCATCACCTCATCAACACTCTATACCTCCATCACCTCATCAACACTCTATACCTCCATCACCTCATCAACACTCTATACCTCCATCACCTCATCAACACTCTATACCTCCATCACCTCATCAACACTCTAAACCTCCATCACCTCCTCCATCACCTCATCAACACTCTAAACCTCCATCACCTCCTCCATCACCTCATCAACACTCTATACCTCCATCACCTCCTCCATCACCTCATCAACACTCTATACCTCCATCACCTCATCAACACTCTAAACCTCCATCACCTCATCAACACTCTATACCTCCATCACCTCATCAACACTCTAAACCTCCATCACCTCATCAACACTCTATACCTCCATCACCTCCTCCATCACCTCATCAACACTCTATACCTCCATCACCTCATCAACACTCTAAACCTCCATCACCTCATCAACACTCTAAACCTCCATCACCTCATCAACACTCTAAACCTCCATCACCTCATCAAGATGATTGCATCACTCATTAAGAAGTAGTTATTAATTAACCCTTGTGGGCCACCGTAGTTTACAAGTACATTGCTAACGTGTCTTAAAGGCCTACTGAAAGCCACTACTAGCGACCACGCAGTCTGATAGTTTATATATCAATGATGAAATCTTAACATTATAACACATGCCAATACGGCCGGGTTAACTTATAAAGTGACATTTTAAATTTGCCGCTAAACTTCCGGTTTGAAACGCCTCTGAGGATGACGTATGCGCGTGACGTAGCCCGGCGAACACGGGTATGCCTTCCACATTGAAGCCGATACGAAAAAGCTCTGTTTTCATTTCATAATTCCACAGTATTCTGGACATCTGTGTTCGTGAATCTGTTTCAATCATGTTCATTGCATTATGGAGAAGGAAGCCGAGCAAGCAAAGAAGAAAGTTGTCGGTGAGAAATGGACGTATTTTTCGAACGTAGTCAGCCACAACAGTACACAGCCGGCGCTTCTTTGTTTACATTCCCGAAAGATGCAGTCAAGATGGAAGAACTCGGATAACAGAGACTCTAACCAGGAGGACTTTTGATTTGGATACACAGACGCCTGTAGAGAACTGGGACAACACAGACTCTTACCAGGATTACCTTGATTTGGATGACAAAGACGCAGACGTGCTACTGTGAGTATGCAGCTTTGGCTTTTTTTTGCGTATGTACGTAACTTTTTTAAAATATATAAGCTTTATGAACCTTGGGTTAGGTGAACGGTCTTTTGGGCTGAGTGATTGTGTGTGTTGATCATGTGTTTGAATTGTATTGGCGTGTTCTATGGAGCTAGGAGCTAGCAGAGGAGCTAGGAGCTAGCATAACACGTACCGTACCGTACGTGCGCGTCACGTACGTAACTTTTTAAAAATATATAAGCTTTATGAACCTTGGGTTAGGTGAACGGTCTTTTGGGCTGAGTGATTGTGTGTGTTGATCAGGTGTTTGAATTGTATTGGCGTGTTCTATGGAGCTAGGAGCTAGCAGAGGAGCTAGGAGCTAGCATAACAAACACGCAGGTGTTATTATGCAGGATTAATTTGTGGCATATTAAATATAAGCCTGGTTGTGTTGTGGCTAATAGAGTATATATATGTCTTGTGTTTATTTACTGTTGTAGTCATTCCCAGCTGAATATCAGGTACCACCCGCCTCTCACAGCATCTTCCCTATCTGAATAGCTTCAACTCCCCACTAGTCCTTCACTTGCACTTTACTCATCCACAAATCTTTCATCCTCGCTCAAATTAATGGGGAAATTGTCGCTTTCTCGGTCCGAATCTCTCTCACTTCATGCGGCCATCATTGTAAACAATAGGGAACTTTGCGTATATGTTGAACTGACTACGTCACGCTACTTCCGGTAGGTGCAAGCCTTTTTTTTATCAGATACCAAAAGTTGCAATCTTTATCGTCGTTGTTCTATACTAAATCCTTTCAGCAAAAATATGGCAATATCGCGAAATGATCAAGTATGACACATAGAATAGATCTGCTATCCCCGTTTAAATAAAAAAAATTCATTTCAGTAGGCCTTTAAAGCGCTTTTTAAAAATATCACCACTTCTATTTCTAAAAGTAAAATATAAGCCCCCGCAACCCCGAAAGGGACAAGCGGTAGAAAATGGATGGATGGATAACCACTTCTATTACTAACACCATTTTTTCATGTTTTCTAATGTAGCTCCACCCCTTGTCTCCGCTAGCATCCACGCCCTATTCTGCTCACCACCACTAGAGGGAGACATTGTTAGTCTATTCTGCTCACCACCACTAGAGGGAGACATTGCTAGTCTATTCTGCTCACCATCCACTAGAGGGAGACATTGCTAGTCTATTCTGCTCACCACCACTAGAGGGAGACATTGCTAGTCTATTCTGCTCACCACCACTAGAGGGAGACATTGCTAGTCTATTCTGCTCACCACCACTAGAGGGAGACATTGCTAGTCTATTCTGCTCACAACCACTAGAGGGAGACACTGTTAGTCTATTCTGCTCACCACCACTAGAGGGAGACATTGCTAGTCTATTCTGCTCACCACCACTAGAGGGAGAAATTGCTAGTCTATTCTGCTCACCATCCACTAGAGGGAAACATTGCTAGTCTATTCTGCTCACCACCACTAGAGGGAGACATTGCTAGTCTATTCTGCTCACCGCCACTAGAGGGAAACATTGCTAGTCTATTCTGCTCACCACCACTAGAGGGAGACATTGCTAGTCTATTCTGCTCACCGCCACTAGAGGGAGACATTGCTAGTCTATTCTGCTCACCGCCACTAGAGGGAGACATTGCTAGTCTATTCTGCTCACCGACACTAGAGGGAGACATTGCTAGTCTATTCTGCTCACCGCCACTAGAGGGAGACATTGCTAGTCTATTCTGCTCACCACCACTAGAGGGAGACATTGCTAGTCTATTCTGCTCACCACCACTAGAGGGAGACATTGCTAGTCTATTCTGCTCACAACCACTAGAGGGAGACATTGCTAGTCTATTCAGCTCACCACCACTAGAGGGAGACATTGCTAGTCTATTCTGCTCACCACCACTAGAGGGAGACATTGCTAGTCTATTCTGCTCACAACCACTAGAGGGAGACACTGTTAGTCTATTCTGCTCACCACCACTAGAGGGAGACATTGCTAGTCTATTCTGCTCACCACCACTAGAGGGAGAAATTGCTAGTCTATTCTGCTCACCACCACTAGAGGGAGACATTGCTAGTCTATTCTGCTCACCATCCACTAGAGGGAAACATTGCTAGTCTATTCTGCTCACCACCACTAGAGGGAGACATTGCTAGTCTATTCTGCTCACCGCCACTAGAGGGAAACATTGCTAGTCTATTCTGCTCACCACCACTAGAGGGAGACATTGCTAGTCTATTCTGCTCACCGCCACTAGAGGGAGACATTGCTAGTCTATTCTGCTCACCGCCACTAGAGGGAGACATTGCTAGTCTATTCTGCTCACCGACACTAGAGGGAGACATTGCTAGTCTATTCTGCTCACCGCCACTAGAGGGAGACATTGCTAGTCTATTCTGCTCACCACCACTAGAGGGAGACATTGGTAGTCTATTCTGCTCACCACCACTAGAGGGAGACATTGCTAGCTGCTTACCACCACTAGAGGGAGACATTGTTAGTCTATTCTGCTCACAACCACTAGAGGGAGACATTGCTAGTCTATTCTGCTCACCACCACTAGAGGGAGACATTGCTAGTCTATTCTGCTCACCGCCACTAGAGGGAAACATTGCTAGTCTATTCTGCTCACCATCCACTAGAGGGAAACATTGCTAGTCTATTCTACTCACCACCACTAGAGGGAGACATTGCCAGTCTATTCTGCTCACCACCACTACAGGGAGACATTGCTAGTCTATTCTGCTCACCACCACTAGAGGGAGACATTGCTAGTCTATTCTGCTCACCGCCACTAGAGGGAGACATTGCGACTGCTGAGTGGTTGTCTTATGGTAGTGATGTGCGATACCGCTGATTTTCTTTCCCATGTGATACCGAGTGCAATCCAGGCTGGTATCAGTGATGTCGATCCAATACGTGCAAATATACCTGACGTGTCTGCCAACATGTTAAAGGTTGTGTTATTTTGAAATAATAACACATGCATCTAAAAAGAACTGTACTAATGTAAGTCAAAAGTGCAAAAATATTGGAATTTAATGAAAAAAAGCTGAATTTTTAAAACTGGTATTTAATAATAATGTACTTAGTCACCTACAACACAATTTTGTCTTCAAGTACATATATAATATCTGTTTTTAATTGGCCCCACCATACTTGCCTTTTCACTTTGTGGCCCTTAGACAAAATATTAGAAGATCTCAAAATAAAAAAAAACATACTTAAAACACAAGCAAAGTTTAGTTAATGATACTAATTATGGAATAGAACAGCCATAATAAATACTGTTAAATGAACAACAATATTTTCCTACTTGTTATGCAGTTACACAATTGTATTATTATTCTTTTTATTCTATTTTTACATGGGAAACAACAACAGTAAAGAAAAAGTACAAAAGAAAGCAGAATGTCATGAGAAAAAGCTGAAATAATAATTCATAATAATATACTTGGTCACCTATAATGCAAAAATGGCACAATATCAGTTTTTAGCATTTTGTCAAATAAAAAAATGTCAATATACTTTGATTTAGTTTTTAGTATGCGACGCTTGGTGGAAAAGTTAGGACACCCCTGAAGTACAGCAAGAAAAAGATGCATATTTATATTTATATTTATATTTGATCAATGCTGTGTTTGCAGACCATCCAGATCATGGTGGGAGAGTTCAACATGGCCCTGGGTGTGGGCAGGACTTACCCGTCCATCCTGGCCAGCGTGCGTGCGGCCTACTGGCTGGGTGCTGTGGTAAAAGTCACCTGCACAACTTCCTCTCCCAAGGCCACGTTTGAAATGTGTTTCCTACAGTTTGTCACCTCAGGGATCTTGTCAGTGTGGGCGGGCTTCTGCCCCTCCTGCTGCTTGGTGAGCCCCTCCTGCTGCCCCCGTTTGATGCTCATTCCTGCCAGTAACCTTGTCGCCCCGCAGGTGACCTTCGCCGTGGTCATGAACATCGTCAGCGCCGTCTTCGCCATCGTGGCCACCGTGCTGTACTCCATCGACCTGGCCATGCTCTCCACCAGCTTGTTCTGTGGCCACTTGGGGGACGGCTCGGTCCACGACAAATGTGAAGATGTGGCCCACGTTGCCATTGTGAGGCTCAACATGACGTCACTGGTGGCTGCAATACCACTCTGTTCCTCAAGGGGCAGATGGAAGTAACTACCGTATTTCCTTGAATAGCCGCAGGGGCGCTAATTAATTTAAAACCTCGTCTCACTCCTGCGCTTACCAAAAGCATGCGGGATGGGCAAGCATGCGCTAATTATTTTAAAACCTCTTCTCACTCTGGCGCTTACCTTATCATGAAAATCACATTTAATAAAAAAAAACGTTATTATGGTCTTACCTTTAAGTTATAAATGATCTCCATGTGCAGCTGCTTCTGATCAGAGGCAGTCTTCCTTATCTTTCTTCAGTTTTAAAAGTCTCGGGAGATATTCCTTTAATTATTACCTCCTGCTTCGATTGAAAGTCCAGTTTAGAAAACTGTTTTATTTTAGATATGTAATCCTCCATGGTAAAAGTGCAAGCAAACGATCGCGGCTCACGCATGCTGCTTGTCGTCTTCTTCTGCAGCACCGGTCTTCTGCAGTACTGGTAGTCGCAAGAAGGATCACTAGCGCCCTCTATCACCAGGAGGCGGGAGTCATTTAATGACTCATATTTGACCCGGCGGAAGTGCCAAGCATGCGCTAATTATTTTGCGAAACGAGTTTGACCCGGCTTTAATTCTAGGCAGGCGAATACTATATTCCCGGCGGCAATTCAAGGAAATTTGGTATGTGGACTTATTGTCTTCATGACATGCATACAGAATGAATATAAGAGGATGTGAAAGTTACACTCCTACCTTTTCTACTTTAGCATTTTTCCCATCATGCATTGTAATGGGTGTCATTTAGAATTATTTAATGGTGTGTGGACTTTTACTCTAGAATATCCTCAAAGTTCATTGAGCAGGTTATTTTATGTGTGCCCATGCATGTTGACTTTTTTGTCTTTGTATTGTTCTTTGCGCCATGACTAGGGAAGGTTGTTTGGATGGGGTCATATAAGCGAATGCTGTGCCGCATTCACTTCAACGCACAATTCATGGGCATTTACCTAAATGTGTCATGTTATAGTTGTCAGATATTTAATATCATTTGTAAAGCACCAGATTCCTTATTATGCTCAGGATGTGTGACGGGCCAACTTGAAGACGCCAGCGGGCCGTACTTTGGACGCCTCTGGTCCATAGAAATATGTAAGATGGTAAAACATGACTTAGAACATTGCCTGTACACTTGATATGTTATTTATGATGGCAGGAGGTCGACTCTATACCGTTATTTCCGACAGGAGAAATGAGACATCCTGGTATGCATTTAGTTGATTGACATTTTCACAGCGATGTAACATGAAAGTACTTTCCAGAAGCTGATAAGAGCCATGAACATCACGCTGATCGTCCTGGCGGTTCTCCAGCTGTGTGTCAGCATCAGCATGACCGTCATCGCAATCAAAGGTTTTGACGTTTGGAATAACAACCAGGTATGTTTAATGTACCACATTCTACCTCTAATGTACCACATTTATGTCATATTTAATGCTCTTAAGTATTTAATGGTCTACACCAGTAATGTACCATCATTTCATCATCATTTATAGTCTAAGTACTTTTAATGTACCACATTTTGTCATGTCTATGATCATGTTTTTATTTGGCCATGTTCTGTTTGGGTTTTGGACTCTTTTTAGTTCCTGTTTGTGCACTCTTGTTTGTTTTGTTTCCATGACAACTTATTAGTTTCACCTGTTTCACGTTTTGGATGTGGTGCCAATCATGTCATTGTTATTTAAGCCTGTCAGTTTCTGTTGGTCGTCCTGGCGACATTACGTCTGTTCACTCTGCTCATGCTGTTGTCATGCTGCCATAGTTTCATGCCGTTGTCATGCTGCCATAGTTTCATGCCGTTGTCATGCTGCCATAGTTTCATGCCGTTGTCATGCTGCCATAGTTTCATGCCGTTGTCATGCTGCCATAGTTTCATGCCGTTGTCATGCTGCCATAGTTTCATGCTGTTGTCATGCTGCCATAGTTTCATGCCGTTGTCATGCCGCCATAGTTTCATGCCGTTGTCATGCTGCCATAGTTTCATGCTGTTATCATGCTGCCATAGTTTCATGCCGTTGTCATGCTGCCATAGTTTCATGCTGTTGTCATGCTGCCATAGTTTCATGCCGTTGTCATGCTGCCATAGTTTCATGCCGTTGTCATGCTGCCATAGTTTCATGCTGTTATCATGCTGCCATAGTTTCATGCCGTTGTCATGCTGCCATAGTTTCATGCCGTTGTCATGCCGCCATAGTTTCATGCCGTTGTCATGCTGCCATAGTTTCATGCTGTTATCATGCTGCCATAGTTTCATGCCGTTGTCATGCTGCCATAGTTTCATGCTGTTGTCATGCTGCCATAGTTTCATGCTGTTGTCATGCTGCCATAGTTTCATGCTGTTGTCATGCTGCCATAGTTTCATGCCGTTGTCATGCTGCCATAGTTTCATGCTGTTGTCATGCTGCCATAGTTTCATGCTGTTGTCATGCTGCCATAGTTTCATGCCGTTGTCATGCTGCCATAGTTTCATGCCGTTGTCATGCTGCCATAGTTTCATGCCGTTGTCATGCTGCCATAGTTTCATGCCGTTGTCATGCTGCCATAGTTTCATGCCGTTGTCATGCTGCCATAGTTTCATGCCGTTGTCATGCTGCCATAGTTTCATGCCGTTGTCATGCTGCCATAGTTTCATGCCGTTGTCATGCTGCCATAGTTTCATGCTGTTGTCATGCTGCCATAGTTTCATGCCGTTGTCATGCTGCCATAGTTTCATGCCGTTGTCATGCTGCCATAGTTTCATGCTGTTGTCATGCTGCCATAGTTTCATGCCGTTGTCATGCTGCCATAGTTTCATGCTGTTGTCATGCTGCCATAGTTTCATGCTGTTGTCATGCTGCCATAGTTTCATGCCGTTGTCATGCTGCCATAGTTTCATGCTGTTGTCATGCTGCCATAGTTTCATGCTGTTGTCATGCTGCCATAGTTTCATGCTGTTGTCATGCTGCCATAGTTTCATGCTGTTGTCATGCTGCCATAGTTTCATGCTGTTGTCATGCTGCCATAGTTTCATGCCGTTGTCATGCCGCCATAGTTTCATGCCGTTGTCATGCTGCCATAGTTTCATGCCGTTGTCATGCTGCCATAGTTTCATGCCGTTGTCATGCTGCCATAGTTTCATGCTGTTGTCATGCTGCCATAGTTTCATGCCGTTGTCATGCTGCCATAGTTTCATGCCGTTGTCATGCTGCCATAGTTTCATGCCGTTGTCATGCTGCCATAGTTTCATGCCGTTGTCATGCCGCCATAGTTTCATGCCGTTGTCATGCTGCCATAGTTTCATGCTGTTGTCATGCTGCCATAGTTTCATGCCGTTGTCACGCTGCCATAGTTTCATGCCGTTGTCATGCTGCCATAGTTTCATGCCGTTGTCATGCTGCCATAGTTTCATGCCGTTGTCATGCTGCCATAGTTTCATGCCGTTGTCATGCTGCCATAGTTTCATGCTGTTGTCATGCTGCCATAGTTTCATGCTGTTGTCATGCTGCCATAGTTTCATGCCGTTGTCATGCTGCCATAGTTTCATGCTGTTGTCATGCTGCCATAGTTTCATGCCGTTGTCATGCTGCCATAGTTTCATGCTGTTGTCATGCTGCCATAGTTTCATGCCGTTGTCATGCTGCCATAGTTTCATGCCGTTGTCATGCTGCCATAGTTTCATGCTGTTGTCATGCTGCCATAGTTTCATGCCGTTGTCATGCTGCCATAGTTTCATGCCGTTGTCATGCTGCCATAGTTTCATGCCGTTGTCATGCTGCCATAGTTTCATGCCGTTGTCATGCTGCCATAGTTTCATGCTGTTGTCATGCTGCCATAGTTTCATGCCGTTGTCATGCTGCCAAAGTTTCATGCTGTTGTCATGCTGCCATAGTTTCATGCTGTTGTCATGCTGCCATAGTTTCATGCTGTTGTCATGCTGCCATAGTTTCATGCCGTTGTCATGCTGCCATAGTTTCATGCCGTTGTCATGCTGCCATAGTTTCATGCCGTTGTCATGCTGCCATAGTTTCATGCCGTTGTCATGCTGCCATAGTTTCATGCCGTTGTCATGCTGCCATAGTTTCATGCCGTTGTCATGCTGCCATAGTTTCATGCTGTTGTCATGCTGCCATAGTTTCATGCCGTTGTCATGCTGCCATAGTTTCATGCCGTTGTCATGCTGCCATAGTTTCATGCCGTTGTCATGCTGCCATAGTTTCATGCTGTTGTCATGCTGTCATAGTTTCATGCTGTTGTCATGCTGCCATAGTTTCATGCCGTTGTCATGCTGCCATAGTTTCATGCCGTTGTCATGCTGCCATAGTTTCATGCTGTTGTCATGATGCCATAGTTTCATGCCGTTGTCATGCTGCCATAGTTTCATGCCGTTGTCATGCTGCCATAGTTTCATGCCGTTGTCATGCTGCCATAGTTTCATGCTGTTGTCATGCTGCCATAGTTTCATGCCGTTGTCATGCTGCCATAGTTTCATGCCGTTGTCATGCTGCCATAGTTTCATGCCGTTGTCATGCTGCCATAGTTTCATGCTGTTGTCATGCTGCCATAGTTTCATGCTGTTGTCATGCTGCCATAGTTTCATGCCGTTGTCATGCTGCTATAGTTTCATGCCGTTGTCATGCTGCCATAGTTTCATGCCGTTGTCATGCTGCCATAGTTTCATGCTGTTGTCATGCTGCCATAGTTTCATGCTGTTGTCATGCTGCCATAGTTTCATGCCGTTGTCATGCTGCCATAGTTTCATGCCGTTGTCATGCTGCCATAGTTTCATGCTGTTGTCATGCTGCCATAGTTTCATGCTGTTGTCATGCTGCCATAGTTTCATGCCGTTGTCATGCTGCCATAGTTTCATGCCGTTGTCATGCTGCCATAGTTTCATGCCGTTGTCATGCTGCCATAGTTTCATGCCGTTGTCATGCTGCCATAGTTTCATGCCGTTGTCATGCTGCCATAGTTTCATGCCGTTGTCATGCTGCCATAGTTTCATGCCGTTGTCATGCTGCCATAGTTTCATGCCGTTGTCATGCTGCCATAGTTTCATGCTGTTGTCATGCTGCCATAGTTTCATGCTGTTGTCATGCTGCCATAGTTTCATGCTGTTGTCATGCTGCCATAGTTTCATGCCGTTGTCATGCTGCCATAGTTTCATGCCGTTGTCATGCTGCCATAGTTTCATGCTGTTGTCATGCTGCCATAGTTTCATGCCGTTGTCATGCTGCCATAGTTTCATGCCGTTGTCATGCTGCCATAGTTTCATGCTGTTGTCATGCTGCCATAGTTTCATGCTGTTGTCATGCTGCCATAGTTTCATGCTGTTGTCATGCTGCCATAGTTTCATGCCGTTGTCATGCTGCCATAGTTTCATGCTGTTGTCATGCTGCCATAGTTTCATGCTGTTGTCATGCTGCCATAGTTTCATGCCGTTGTCATGCTGCCATAGTTTCATGCCGTTGTCATGCTGCCATAGTTTCATGCCGTTGTCATGCTGCCATAGTTTCATGCCGTTGTCATGCTGCCATAGTTTCATGCTGTTGTCATGCTGCCATAGTTTCATGCCGTTGTCATGCTGCCATAGTTTCATGCCGTTGTCATGCTGCCATAGTTTCATGCCGTTGTCATGCTGCCATAGTTTCATGTTGTTGTCATGCTGTCATAGTTTCATGCTGTTGTCATGCTGCCATAGTTTCATGCCGTTGTCATGCTGCCATAGTTTCATGCCGTTGTCATGCTGCCATAGTTTCATGCCGTTGTCATGCTGCCATAGTTTCATGCCGTTGTCATGCTGCCATAGTTTCATGCCGTTGTCATGCTGCCATAGTTTCATGCCGTTGTCATGCTGCCATAGTTTCATGCCGTTGTCATGCTGCCATAGTTTCATGCCGTTGTCATGCTGCCATAGTTTCATGCCGTTGTCATGCTGCCATAGTTTCATGCCGTTGTCATGCTGCCATAGTTTTATGCCGTTGTCATGCTGCCATAGTTTCATGCCGTTGTCATGCTGCCATAGTTTCATGCCGTTGTCATGCTGCCATAGTTTCATGCTGTTGTCATGCTGCCATAGTTTCATGCTGTTGTCATGCTGCCATAGTTTCATGCCGTTGTCATGCTGCCATAGTTTCATGCCGTTGTCATGCTGCCATAGTTTCATGCTGTTGTCATGCTGCCATAGTTTCATGCCGTTGTCATGCTGCCATAGTTTCATGCCGTTGTCATGCTGCCATAGTTTCATGCCGTTGTCATGCTGCCATAGTTTCATGCCGTTGTCATGCTGCCATAGTTTCATGCCGTTGTCATGCTGCCATAGTTTCATGCCGTTGTCATGCTGCCATAGTTTCATGCCGTTGTCATGCTGCCATAGTTTCATGCCGTTGTCATGCTGCCATAGTTTCATGCCGTTGTCATGCTGCCATAGTTTCATGCCGTTGTCATGCTGCCATAGTTTCATGCCGTTGTCATGCTGCCATAGTTTCATGCCGTTGTCATGCTGCCATAGTTTCATGCCGTTGTCATGCTGCCATAGTTTCATGCTGTTGTCATGCTGCCATAGTTTCATGCTGTTGTCATGCTGCCATAGTTTCATGCTGTTGTCATGCTGCCATAGTTTCATGCCGTTGTCATGCTGCCATAGTTTCATGCCGTTGTCATGCTGCCATAGTTTCATGCTGTTGTCATGCTGCCATAGTTTCATGCCGTTGTCATGCTGCCATAGTTTCATGCCGTTGTCATGCTGCCATAGTTTCATGCCGTTGTCATGCTGCCATAGTTTCATGCCGTTGTCATGCTGCCATAGTTTCATGCTGTTGTCATGCTGCCATAGTTTCATGCCGTTGTCATGCTGCCATAGTTTCATGCTGTTGTCATGCTGCCATAGTTTCATGCTGTTGTCATGCTGCCATAGTTTCATGCTGTTGTCATGCTGCCATAGTTTCATGCCGTTGTCATGCTGCCATAGTTTCATGCCGTTGTCATGCTGCCATAGTTTCATGCCGTTGTCATGCTGCCATAGTTTCATGCCATTGTCATGCTGCCATAGTTTCATGCCGTTGTCATGCTGCCATAGTTTCATGCCGTTGTCATGCTGCCATAGTTTCATGCCGTTGTCATGCTGCCATAGTTTCATGCTGTTGTCATGCTGCCATAGTTTCATGCCGTTGTCATGCTGCCATAGTTTCATGCCGTTGTCATGCTGCCATAGTTTCATGCCGTTGTCATGCTGCCATAGTTTCATGTTGTTGTCATGCTGTCATAGTTTCATGCTGTTGTCATGCTGCCATAGTTTCATGCCGTTGTCATGCTGCCATAGTTTCATGCCGTTGTCATGCTGCCATAGTTTCATGCCGTTGTCATGCTGCCATAGTTTCATGCCGTTGTCATGCTGCCATAGTTTCATGCCGTTGTCATGCTGCCATAGTTTCATGCTGTTGTCATGCTGCCATAGTTTCATGCCGTTGTCATGCTGCCATAGTTTCATGCCGTTGTCATGCTGCCATAGTTTCATGCCGTTGTCATGCTGCCATAGTTTCATGCCGTTGTCATGCTGCCATAGTTTTATGCTGTTGTCATGCTGCCATAGTTTCATGCCGTTGTCATGCTGCCATAGTTTCATGCCGTTTTCATGCTGCCATAGTTTCATGCTGTTGTCATGCTGCCATAGTTTCATGCCGTTGTCATGCTGCCATAGTTTCATGCCGTTGTCATGCTGCCATAGTTTCATGCCGTTGTCATGCTGCCATAGTTTCATGCCGTTGTCATGCTGCCATAGTTTCATGCCGTTGTCATGCTGCCATAGTTTCATGCCGTTGTCACTATTTTATAGTAAAGTTAAATATGTCCCTACCTTCACGCCATGTCCACTCCAACTATTCTTGCATCTCGGGAAAACAAACACCCCATAGTCCACGTCGTGACACATTTATACCATATTGAATGGTCTACACACTTCTACTTCTAATGTACCATATTTCACGTTCTACACAAGGCTATCATACCATATTTATATCATTTTAATGGTCAACACATCACTTTTGTACCATATTTATTCTATATTTAATGTTCAACACTCTGCTAATGTACCATATTTATATTATATAATGTTCAACACACTGCTAATGTACCATATTTATATCAATCAATCAATCAATGTTTATTTATATAGCCCTAAATCACAAGTATCTCAAAGGGCTGTACAAGCCACAACGACGTCCTCGGTACAGAGCCCACATATAATGGAACACACTGCTAATATGCTGTGTTTATATCATATTCAATGGTCTTCACACAACTAATGTACCATATTTACACCAAATTTAATAACGTACACTTGTACTATACCACATTGACATCCTATTTAATGGTCTACACTACACTAATATACCATATTGACATCCTATTTAATGGTCTACACTACACTAATATACCATATTGACATCCTATTTAATGGTCTACACTACACTAATATACCATATTGACATCCTATTTAATGGTCTACACTACACTAATATACCATATTGACATCCTATTTAATGGTCTACACTACACTAATATACCATATTGACATCCTATTTAATGGTCTACCCTCCACTAATGTACCACATTTACATCATATTTAATGGTCTACCATCCACTAATATACCATATTGATGAATTATTAATGATCTACCCTCCACTAATATACCATATTGATGAATTATTAATGATCTACACTCCACTAATATACCATATTGATGAATTATTAATGATCTACCCTCCACTAATATACCATATTGATGAATTATTAATGATCTACCCTCCACTAATATACCATATTGATGAATTATTAATGGTCTACACTCCACTAATATACCATATTGATGAATTATTAATGGTCTACACTCCACTAATATACCATATTGATGAATTATTAATGGTCTACACTCCACTAATATACCATATTGATGAATTATTAATGATCTACCCTCCACTAATATACCATATTGATGAATTATTAATGGTCTACACTCCACTAATATACCATATTGATGAATTATTAATGGTCTACACTCCACTAATATACCATATTGATGAATTATTAATGGTCTACACTCCACTAATATACCATATTGATGAATTATTAATGGTCTACCCTCCACTAATATACCATATTGATGAATTATTAATGGTCTACCCTCCACTAATATACCATATTGATGAATTATTAATGGTCTACACTCCACTAATATACCATATTGATGAATTATTAATGGTCTAGACTACACTGATATACCATATTGATGAATTATTAATGGTCTACACTCCACTAATATACCATATTGATGAATTATTAATGGTCTACACTCCACTAATATACCATATTGATGAATTATTAATGATCTACCCTCCACTAATATACCATATTGATGAATTATTAATGATCTACCCTCCACTAATATACCATATTGATGAATTATTAATGGTCTACACTCCACTAATATACCATATTGATGAATTATTGATGGTCTACACTCCACTAATATACCATATTGATGAATTATTAATGATCTACCCTCCACTAATATACCATATTGATGAATTATTAATGGTCTACACTCCACTAATATACCATATTGATGAATTATTAATGGTCTACACTCCACTAATATACCATATTGATGAATTATTAATGGTCTACACTCCACTAATATACCATATTGATGAATTATTAATGATCTACCCTCCACTAATATACCATATTGATGAATTATTAATGGTCTACACTCCACTAATATACCATATTGATGAATTATTAATGGTCTACACTCCACTAATATACCATATTGATGAATTATTAATGGTCTACACTCCACTAATATACCATATTGATGAATTATTAATGATCTACCCTCCACTAATATACCATATTGATGAATTATTAATGGTCTACCCTCCACTAATATACCATATTGATGAATTATTAATGGTCTACACTCCACTAATATACCATATTGATGAATTATTAATGGTCTACACTCCACTAATATACCATATTGATGAATTATTAATGGTCTACCCTCCACTAATATACCATATTGATGAATTATTAATGGTCTACCCTCCACTAATATACCATATTGATGAATTATTAATGGTCTACACTCCACTAATATACCATATTGATGAATTATTAATGATCTACACTCCACTAATATACCATATTGATGAATTATTAATGGTCTACACTCCACTAATATACCATATTGATGAATTATTAATGGTCTACACTCCACTAATATACCATATTGATGAATTATTAATGGTCTACACTCCACTAATATACCATATTGATGAATTATTAATGATCTACCCTCCACTAATATACCATATTGATGAATTATTAATGGTCTACACTCCACTAATATACCATATTGATGAATTATTAATGGTCTACACTCCACTAATATACCATATTGATGAATTATTAATGGTCTACACTCCACTAATATACCATATTGATGAATTATTAATGATCTACCCTCCACTAATATACCATATTGATGAATTATTAATGATCTACACTCCACTAATATACCATATTGATGAATTATTAATGGTCTACACTCCACTAATATACCATATTGATGAATTATTAATGGTCTACACTCCACTAATATACCATATTGATGAATTATTAATGGTCTACACTCCACTAATATACCATATTGATGAATTATTAATGGTCTACCCTCCACTAATATACCATATTGATGAATTATTAATGGTCTACCCTCCACTAATATACCATATTGATGAATTATTAATGGTCTACACTCCACTAATATACCATATTGATGAATTATTAATGGTCTAGACTACACTGATATACCATATTGATGAATTATTAATGGTCTACACTCCACTAATATACCATATTGATGAATTATTAATGGTCTACACTCCACTAATATACCATATTGATGAATTATTAATGGTCTACACTCCACTAATATACCATATTGATGAATTATTAATGATCTACCCTCCACTAATATACCATATTGATGAATTATTAATGATCTACCCTCCACTAATATACCATATTGATGAATTATTAATGGTCTACACTCCACTAATATACCATATTGATGAATTATTGATGGTCTACACTCCACTAATATACCATATTGATGAATTATTAATGGTCTACCCTCCACTAATATACCATATTGATGAATTATTAATGATCTACACTCCACTAATATACCATATTGATGAATTATTAATGGTCTACACTCCACTAATATACCATATTGATGAATTATTAATGGTCTACACGCCACTAATATACCATATTGATGAATTATTAATGGTCTACACTCCACTAATATACCATATTGATGAATTATTAATGATCTACACTCCACTAATATACCATATTGATGAATTATTAATGGTCTACCCTCCACTAATATACCATATTGATGAATTATTAATGGTCTACACTCCACTAATATACCATATTGATGGATTATTAATGATCTACACTCCACTAATATACCATATTGATGAATTATTAATGGTCCACCCTCCACTAATATACCATATTGATGAATTATTAATGGTCTACACTCCACTAATATACCATATTGATGAATTATTAATGGTCCACCCTCCACTAATATACCATATTGATGAATTATTAATGATCTACACTCCACTAATATACCATATTGATGAATTATTAATGGTCCACCCTCCACTAATATACCATATTGATGAATTATTAATGATCTACACTCCACTAATATACCATATTGATGAATTATTAATGGTCTACACTCCACTAATATACCATATTGATGAATTATTAATGGTCTACACTCCACTAATATACCATATTGATGAATTATTAATGGTCTACCATCCACTAATATACCATATTGATGAATTATTAATGATCTACACTCCACTAATATACCATATTGATGAATTATTAATGGTCTACACTCCACTAATATACCATATTGATTAATTATTAATGATCTACACTCCACTAATATACCATATTGATGAATTATTAATGGTCTACCCTCCACTAATATACCATATTGATGAATTATTAATGGTCTACACTCCACTAATATACCATATTGATGAATTATTAATGATCTACCCTCCACTAATATACCATATTGATGAATTATTAATGATCTACCCTCCACTAATATACCATATTGATGAATTATTAATGGTCTACCCTCCACTAATATACCATATTGATGAATTATTAATGGTCTACCCTCCACTAATATACCATATTGATGAATTATTAATGGTCTACTCTCCACTAATATACCATATTTATGAATTATTAATGGTCTACACTCCAATAATATACCATATTTATGAATTATTAATGATCTACACTCCACTAATATACCATATTGATGAATTATTAATGGTCCACCCTCCACTAATATACCATATTGATGAATTATTAATGATCTACACTCCACTAATATACCATATTGATGAATTATTAATGGTCCACCCTCCACTAATATACCATATTGATGAATTATTAATGGTCTACACTCCACTAATATACCATATTGATGAATTATTAATGGTCTACACTCCACTAATATACCATATTGATGAATTATTAATGGTCTAGACTACACTAATATACCATATTGATGAATTATTAATGGTCTACACTCCACTAATATACCATATTGATGAATTATTAATGGTCTACCCTCCACTAATATACAATATTGATGAATTATTAATGATCTACACTCCACTAATATACCATATTGATGAATTATTAATGATTTCCACTCCACTAATATACCATATTGATGAATTATTAATGATCTACACTCCACTAATATACCATATTGATGAATTATTAATGATTTCCACTCCACTAATATACCATATTGATGAATTATTAATGGTCTACACTCCACTAATATACCATATTGATGAATTATTAATGGTCTACACTCCACTAATATACCATATTGATGAATTATTAATGATCTACACTCCACTAATATACCATATTGATGAATTATTAATGATTTCCACTCCACTAATATACCATATTGATGAATTATTAATGGTCTACACTCCACTAATATACCATATTGATGAATTATTAATGGTCTAGACTACACAAATGTACCTCATGTATATTATATTTCATGGTCAACACTCTGATCGTAGTTTATGTTTTGATTGACATGTTGTTTGTTGCGTCTCCTTGGTTGCCATGGTTATTCATTGTCTCTGATTGGTGTTGGGGACGCTCACCTGCTCTCAGGCACTATTGAGAGTTATGTATTCCTTCCTCTGGCATTGTTTGCTTCCATGCTACACTTTACTTACTTCTTAGTATTCTTCATTCCTCAGCTAGCTACGTTTACTATTTGTTTACATGCTAAGCGTTCCTGTTAGCTACTCCACTAGCTTCCTGTGCTGTATTTTTGTATTTGGAACCATTTATGGACATTTAATGATTATGTACCTCTAATGTACATAACTTGTAATGCACTATGTACCTCTAATGTACCATATTACATCTTATGTGAGGGTCTACACACTACATGTACATGATATGAAGTCCACACTTGTGATGTACATCATACAGTGTGTGATGTACATCATACAGTATGTGATGTACATCATACTGTGTGTGATGTACATCATACAGTATGTGATGTACATAATACAGTATGTGATGTACATCATACAGTGTGTGATGTACATCATACTGTGTGTGATGTACATCATACTGTGTGTGATGTACATCATACAGTATGTGATGTACATAATACAGTATGTGATGTACATCATACAGTGTGTGATGTACATCATACTGTGTGTGATGTACATCATACTGTGTGTGTGATGTAGATTCTACAGTATGTGATGTACATCATACAGTATGTGATGTACATCATACTGTGTGTGATGTACATCATACAGTATATGATGTACATAATACAGTATGTGATGTAGATTGTACAGTATGTGATGTACATCATACTGTATGTGATGTACATCATACTGTGTGTGTGATGTAGATTCTACAGTATGTGATGTACATCATACAGTATGTGATGTACATCATACTGTGTGTGATGTACATCATACTGTGTGTGATGTACATCATACTGTGTGTGATGTACATCACACACAGTATGATGTACATCACATACAGTATGATGTACATCATACAGTATGTGATGTAGATTGTACAGTATGTGATGTAGATTGTACAGTATGTGATGTACATAATACAGTATGTGATGTACATCATACAGTATGTGATGCACATGGATGACTGTAATGTGCTGTTATGTCATGTTGTGCCTGCAGCCTGATGATGATGAAGATGATGACGACGTGGAAGAATTGCATCCTGGGATGAAGGACGTCCATGTGGACTTTGAAAGTGTGGCAGACAAGTGAAATGCATGATGGGTAAAAACAGTATTGTGTACACCAGGGGTCCCCAAATTATTTTTGGAATGCTTTTTTACACACCTGCCTACTATAGATCTGCCTACTATAGATCTGCCTACTATAGACCTGCCAACTATAGACCTTGCTTTTTTACACACCTGCCTACTATACACCTGCCTACTATACACCTGCTTACTATAGACCTGCCTACTATAGACCTTGCTTTTTTACACACCTGCCTACTATAGACCTGCCTACTATGCACCTGCTTACTATAGACCTGCCTACTATAGACCTGCCTACTATACACCTGCCTACTATAGACCTGCCTACTATAGACCTTGCTTTTTTACACACCTGCCTACTATAGACCTGCCTACTATAGACCTGCCTACTATACACCTGCCTACTATAGACCTGCCTACTATAGACCTTGCTTTTTTACACACCTGCCTACTATACACCTGCCTACTATACACCTGCTTACTATAGACCTGCCTACTATAGACCTTGCTTTTTTACACACCTGCCTACTATAGACCTGCCTACTATACACCTGCTTACTATAGACCTGCCTACTATAGACCTGCCTACTATACACCTGCCTACTATAGACCTGCCTACTATAGACCTTGCTTTTTTACACACCTGCCTACTATACACCTGCCTACTATAGACCTGCCTACTATACACCTGCCTACTATAGACCTTGCTTTTTTACACACCTGCCTACTATAGACCTGCCTACTATAGGCCTGCCTACTATACACCTGCCTACTATAGATCTGCCTACTATAGTCCTGCCTACTATACACCTGCCTACTATAGACCTGCCTACTATACACCTGCCTACTATACACCTTGCTTTTTTACACACCTGCCTACTATACACCTGCCTACTATAGACCTGCCTACTATACACCTGCCTACTATAGACCTTGCTTTTTTACACACCTGCCTACTATAGACCTGCCTACTATAGGCCTGCCTACTATACACCTGCCTACTATAGATCTGCCTACTATAGTCCTGCCTACTATACACCTGCCTACTATAGACCTGCCTACTATACACCTGCCTACTATACACCTTGCTTTTTTACACACCTGCCTACTATAGACCTGCCTACTATAGACCTGCCTACTATACACCTGCCTACTATAGACCTTGCTTTTTTACACACCTGCCTACTATAGACCTGCCTACTATAGGCCTGCCTACTATACACCTGCCTACTATAGATCTGCCTACTATAGTCCTGCCTACTATACACCTGCCTACTATAGACCTGCCTACTATACACCTGCCTACTATACACCTTGCTTTTTTACACACCTGCCTACTATACACCTGCCTACTATAGACCTGCCTACTATACACCTGCCTACTATAGACCTTGCTTTTTTACACACCTGCCTACTATAGACCTGCCTACTATACACCTGCCTACTATAGACCTTGCTTTTTTACACACTTGCCTACTATAGACCTGCCTACTATACACCTGCCTACTATAGCCCTTGCTTTTTACACACCTGCCTACTATAGACCTGCCTACTATACACCTGCCTACTATAGACCTTGCTTTTTTACACACCTGCCTACTATAGACCTGCCTAATATACACCTGCCTACTATACACCTGCCTACTATACACCTTGCTTTTTTACACACCTGCCTACTATAGACCTGCCTACTATAGACCTGCCTACTATACACCTGCCTACTATACACCTTGCTTTTTTACACACCTGCCTACTATAGACCTGTTTAGTTTATTATTACCTGCCTACTATAGACCTGCTTGCTACTTCCAGTACAACTTCTAGTACTCAAATGTAGGAATGATTATTATTTTACAAGACATGAAATTGTGCTAAAAGCGAAAACATTTCTGAAAGTACAGTCAAACAGTACAGTCATACAGTCAAACAGTACAGTCAAACAGTACAGTCAAACAGTATAGTCAAACAGTACAGTCATACAGTCAAACAGTACAGTCAGACAGTACAGTCAAACAGTACAGTCAAACAGTACAGTCGTACAGTCAAACAGTACAGTCGTACAGTCAAACAGTACAGTCAAACAGTACAGTCAAACAGTATAGTCAAACAGTACAGTCATACAGTCAAACAGTACAGTCAGACAGTACAGTCAAACAGTACAGTCATACAGTACAGTCGTACAGTCAAACAGTACAGTCAGACAGTACAGTCAAACAGTACAGCCATACAGTCAGACAGTAGTCAGACAGTACAGTCAAACAGTACAGTCGTACAGTCAAACAGTATAGTCAAACAGTACAGTCGTACAGTCAAACAGTACAGTCATACAGTCAAACAGTACAGTCAGACAGTACAGTCAAACGGTACAGTCAAACAGTACAGTCATACAGTCAAACAGTACAGTCAGACAGTACAGTCAAACAGTACAGTCGTACAGTCAAACAGTACAGTCAGACAGTACAGTCAAACAGTACAGTCGTACAGTACAGTCAAACAGTATAGTCAAGCAGTACAGTCGTACAGTCAAACAGTACAGTCATACAGTCAAACAGTACAGTCAGACATTACAGTCAAACAGTACAGTCGTACAGTCAAACAGTACAGTCAAACAGTACAGTCAAACAGTATAGCCAAGCAGTACAGTCGTACAGTCAAACAGTACAGTCATACAGTCAAACAGTACAGTCAAACAGTATAGTCAAGCAGTACAGTCGTACAGTCAAACAGTACAGTCAAACAGTACAGTCAGACAGTACAGTCAAACAGTACAGTCAAACAGTACAGTCGTACAGTCAAACAGTACAGACAAACAGTACAGTCAAACAGTACAGTCAAACAGTACAGCCAAACAGTACAGTCAAACAGTACAGTCGTACAGTCAAACAGTATAGTCAAACAGTACAGTCGTACAGTCAAACAGTACAGTCATACAGTCAAACAGTACAGTCAAACAGTACAGTCAAACAGTACAGTCAGACAGTACAGTCAAACAGTATGGTCAAACAGTACAGTCGTACAGTCAAACAGTACAGTCATACAGTACGGTCAAACAGTACAGTCGTACAGTCAAACAGTACAGTCATACAGTCAAACAGTACAGTCGTACAGTCAAACAGTATAATCAAACAGTACAGTCGTACAGTCAAACAGTACAATCAAACAGTACAGTCGTACAGTCAAACAGTACAGTCATACAGTCAAACAGTACAGTCGTACAGTCAAACAGTATAATCAAACAGTACAATCGTACAGTCAAACAGTACAGTCGTACAGTCAAACAGTACAATCAAACAGTACAGTCGTACAGTCAAACAGTACAGTCATACAGTCAAACAGTACAGTCGTACAGTCAAACAGTATAATCAAACAGTACAATCGTACAGTCAAACAGTACAGTCGTACAGTCAAACAGTACAGTCGTACAGTCAAACAGTACAGTCATACAGTCAAACAGTACAGTCGTACAGTCAAACAGTATAATCAAACAGTACAATCGTACAGTCAAACAGTACAGTCAAACAGTACAGTCATACAGTCAAACAATACAGTCAAACAGTACAGTCGAAAAGTCTTTAGTGATGTTGTTCTTTAGTTTCCACATGATTGGACATGACTTTAGTGATGTTGTTCTTCAAAAAGTTGTGCTTCTGCCTGCAAACTTTCCCCCATGAGTCATTTCTTCATTTCTGCTGACTAAAGCAAGCAGAGACCAAAGATTGTTGCTCTTCCACTTGCTATATTTACACTAACTAGTGTAGAAAATGATTGTTGCTCTTCCACTTGCTATATTTACACTAACGCTTGTGTAGAAAATGATTGTTGCTCTTCCACTTGCTATATTTACACTAACGCTTGTGTAGAAAAGCTTGTATTACATCTGGAAATGACTATTAAAATGTAATCATGCACCGCAAACAATCAAATGAGCTTGTGTATTCATTGTTTTACCTACATCTTTGTGTTTGTTTCCATGGAGGCTCATGTTGGTGATGTAATGGCAATAACTGCAGCCAGGTGGCGACATTTCTCTTAAATAGTTTGATGTTTGTGATGTAATGACAACAACGGCCGCTAGATAGCGACATTTCTTCAATGTATAATGTAGTAACACACATCTTCATAACAATATGTAATATGTACAATATACACACTGCAAGTATATATATATATATATATATATATATATATATATATATATATATATATATATATATATATATATATATAATATTATATATATATATATATAATATATATTATATATATATATATATATATATATATATATATATATTATATTATATATATTATATATATATATATATATAATATATATATATATATATATATATATATATATATATATATATATTATATATATACACACACACACATATATATATATATATATATATATATATATATATATATATATATATATATATATATATATATATATATATATATATATATATATATATATATATATATATATATATATTTATATAATGTAGTACAGGTGTGTGAATGCATTCTGAAAGTCATTCAGAGGTGGAATTGATTGCTCCCATTAGCTACCTAGAAAGAGCCAGTTTTTTTTGGGTCATATTCAACACAGAAAATGCATAAATATTTGTTAGTTTTGTCGGCCAAATGTTGACAAAATAGCATAGTGATATTTTAATGTTAGCCTTAGTTTTATTTGATGTTCTATCACGCAATAATGCACCATTTCAATTGTATTTATATTTTTATGCTGCGCCTTTGATTCGTTCTCGTTTAATAAATGATGCACTTTTGATTTTATGTTTTTATTTCCATTTTTATTCTACCCCTTTGATATTACTCAGTTTTATATTTGTATTTGTTTATGCTGCAACTCTGATTTTATCCCTTTTTTTTTTTTTAAGTAAACCTTTTAGTCCCATTTTATGCGGCACCCTTGACTTGATCATATTTTAATACCGTATTTTTAATTTGCGGCTTTGATTTTATTCTGTTTTGTATGACTCATTTTATTTCAATGTTTTGTTTTTTTTTAAATAATTTTCTCCAATATTTATGTTCTGCGCCTCCCGTTTAATATTTTCAAAATATTATAATTTTGTAATTTTCTTTCTAAATATTTTCAAAACATTAATGTTTCTTTTGCAGTTTTAGTGGGAATATTATATGTTTTTAAATGTAACCATCCATCCATCCATCTTCTTCCGCTTATCCAAAATCGGGTGGCGGGGGCAGCAGCCTAAGCAGGAAAGCCCAGATACTGTACATACAGTATACTTACGTACTGTTCATACAGTATACTTACGTACTGTACAGCAACTTAGTTGTGGCTGTTTCCAACTTTTGGCCCCGCCCACCGGTGAGGCCTTAAAAGACGGGCAGCCAATCACATCATTTAGTTCCTCCCCAAAGAAGTGCTGACCTCGAGAGCGGCGAAGAGGAAGAATGGCGTTCCTGCAAGGCGGCGCATCTTTCCGACGCCTCGTGATGTTTGTCTGCGTTCCTGAGGTCACCTGACGGGCGACGGCCTCAATGCAGGACTGTGTGGTGAGTCCACGTCAGCATTCATTCATTCATTGGCTCTGATGGACAGCACCACGGCACCTATTTGCGCAGGTAAATCAGCAGCATTGATTCTTCCACACCAAACTCCTCCAAGCAAGCCTTGATGGACTCTTCAAAAAGTGCGGTAAAGTTCAAATTTGAATGACAATAAAAAGAAAGTCTAAGTCTAACAATGTGCCTTTTGAAGCATCTGCTCATGTTTTAGTATTGCTGATGCTTGGGGAATCAAGTTAGTCATGAATTCCATCCATCCATTTTCTACCGCGGGGGGTGCTGGAGCCTTATCTACCCCACCTCTACCTCAAAGAACTACTCACCCCCAAATCCTCCGCTCCGGACAGGCTAACCTCCTCCAACCTCCGAGGACGAAGCTCCTAACTATGGGAGACCGGGCTTTCTGCTCCGCCGCTCCCAGTCTGTGGAACACTCTCCCTGACCACCTGAGGGCACCACAGACTGTGGATGCTTTTAAAAAAGGCTTAAAAACCCTTCTTTTTAAAAAAAGCCTTTTTTTTTTAAAGATAGATGCATACTAGTTTTAGCTACAGTATTTCCTTGAATAGCCGCAGGGGCGTTAATTAATTTAAAACCTCCTGTCACTCCTGCGGTTACCGGAAACCGGCGGGATGGCCGTGCATGCGGTAATTATTTTAAAACCTCTTCTCACTCCGGCGTTTACCAAAAGGAATCCATAAAATTTAGGCGTGCGCTTTGAGTGTGATGTAAGCATATACCATCATGAAAAGCACATTTAATTAAAAAAAACGTTATTATGGTCTTACTTGTACTTATAAATGGAGTCCATTTGCAGCTCCTTCTGACCAAAAGCATGGATAACTTGTTTATAGAAGTCTTCCTTATTTTCTTTTTTCCCTTTTAAAAGTCTCTCTGTCTCGATGGAGATATTCCTTTAATTATTACCTCCTGCTTCCATTGAAAGTCCAGTTTAGAAAACTGTTTTATTTTAGATACCGGTATGTAATCCTCCTTGTTAAAAGGAAAAAAAAATGTCTTGCTGCGTGTGTTCACTTCTTCTGCAGTACCGGAAGTTGCAAGAAGGATCACTAGCGCGACAGCGCCCTCTACCACCAGGAGGCGGGAGTCATTTAATGACTTATACAGTATTTCACACACGCAGCTACGGTATACTAATAAAACATAGCTGCTTACTGTTCTCTTTAGCATACTGTAAAATATAGCTTGGACCTTAAATCCTACTGAATAGGATTTAAGGTCCATATATTTAAGAGACCTTCAGAGGTGTCTTAAGTGGTTAGGAGTTGCCAGCAGGGGATGGCACTGAGGCGAGAGAGACGTGCGCGAACGTTCAGGGAGCGGAACGATGTTCTGGATTTGTTTGATGACGAGCAGCTGATCAAACGGTATCGTTTAGACAGAGCGGGTATTATTTTTGTCACAGATTTAATACTTTTCGATTCCATGTTGATTTCTGCATGTGGCTGCAGTGGGCTAGTATATATAGAGCCACCCACACCAGTTTCAAATTAGTTGCCTAATTAATGAATTGGAAAGAAAATGTTATGACAGTAGCGTATGTGTGTGGCCGTGAGGTGAGTGACGTCAGTGAGTGTGTGGGCGAGAGAAGAGAGGGAGCGGTAGCATGAGTGCCGGCGGGGACTAGTTTGTTTTGTATTATTTTGTAGTTTATTTTCAAAATATACACTCCCATTTTCCACTTAAAGGCCTACTGAAATGATTTTTTTTTATTTAAACGGGAATAGCAGATCCATTCTATGTGTCATACTTGATCATTTCGCGATATTGCCATATTTTTGGTGAAAGGATTTAGTAGAGAAAATCGACGATAAAGTTCGCAACTTTTGCTCGCTGATTAAAAAAAGCCTTGCCTGTAGCGGAAGTAGCGTGACGTCACAGGAGCTAGTATTCCTCACAATTCCCCGTTGTTTACAATGGAGCGAGAGAGATTCGGACAGAGAAAGTGATGATTACCCCATTAATTTGAGCGAGGATGAAAGATTCGTGGATGAGGAACGTTACAGTGAAGGACTTGAGAGGCAGTGATGGACGTATCTTTTTTCGCTCTGACCGTAACTTAGGTACAAGCTGGCTCATTGGATTCCACACTCTCCTTTTTCTATTGTGGATCACGGATTTGTATTTTAAACCACCTGGGATACTATATCCTCTTGAAAATGAGAGTCGAGAACGCGAAATGGACATTCAGTGCCTTTTATCTCCACGACAATACATCGGCGAAATGCTTTAGCTACGAGCTAACGTGATAGCATCGTGCTTTAACTGCATATAGAAACAAAAAAATAAACCCCTGACTGGGAGGATAGATAGAAAATCAACAATACTATTAAACCGTGGACATGTAAATACACGGTTAATGCTTTCCAGGCTGGCGAAGCTTAACAATGCTGTGCTAACGACGCCATTGAAGCTAACTTAGCAACGTAGCAACGGGACCTCACAGAGCTACGCTAAAAACATTAGCTCTCCACCTACGCCAGCCAGCCCTCATCTACTCATCGACACCCGTGCTCACCTGCGTTCCAGCGATCGGCAGAAGGATGAAGGACTTCACCCGATGCGTTTGGCGGCCCGGAGACGTAGGAAGTCAAGGTGAGGTCGGCGGCTAGCACGGCTAGCACGGCTAGCGCGGCTAGCGGTCCAACAAAGTCCTCCTGGTTGTGTTGCTGTAGTCTGCTGCTAATACACCGATCCCACCTACAACTGTCTTCTTTGCAGCCTTCATTGTGCATTAAACAAATTGCAAAAGATGTCCAGAATACTGTGGAATTATGAAATGAAAACAGAGCTTTTTGTATAGGATTCTACGGGGTACCATAACTTCCGTTACTCTGACTTCGTCACGCGCATACGTCATCATACCGCGACGTTTCAGCCGGATATTTCCCGGGAAGTTTTAAATGTCACTTTATAAGTTAACCCGGCCGTATTGGCATGTGTTGCAATGTTAAGATTTCATCATTGATATATAAACTATCAGACTGTGTGGTCGCTAGTAGTGGCTTTCAGTAGGCCTTTAAATATTTCCAAGATATTTCTTTATTCTTAGACAACGGATTCCCTTCCGTGATTGGTCATTTCTATGGACACAGAAATGACGTCACCTAAAATTCCATTTACGGCACATAGTAATGTCGTAATTCAGCTCTGAGTGTGACACTTAAGATTCAGTCCTACACTTCGCTGAAAGTGTGAGTAAGACGCTTGATAACTAACTTTTAAGTGCAGCTTTCAGCGAAGAATTTATTTACTCTTAAGTCAACTCTTAGCAGACTTCTTAGGAGTAATTCTAAGAAGCTTGATAAGTACGGCCCCTGGTGCATATGAGGAGTGTTAAGAAGCATGCTAACTTCTGTACGGGGTTGTAACAACAAGCTCCATTCAGACAGTCCCATTATAATGTGTTCATTTATGAACGTATGACTTCAACCAATTCCTTCTTGTCATCTCCTGAGAGCGTGTCAACACATGGAATGTTGTCAGGGACAGGATGTGACTCGCTTCTTTTCAGTCCAAGTCAACAGGTTGCCACGGCAACAAGGCAATGTAAATGAACCTTTCCGGAGGATGTAGCCGCCAAATGTCAGTGCAGGCAAATAAAAAGACCATTTTGGATTTTTTCATTCTAAAAACCAAAACAATATTAAGACGTTATTTTAATATAAAATATTTTGTAATGGTATTTATTGTTCACGTGGTGCATATTTAGCACCCCCACCAGGAGAGGGTCCAAATATGACAAACAACTCCTAGAGTAGAGAGAACCAGTTTTTGCTTCCTATCCCTGGTGGTAGCCCGCCACAAACTACAAGATGGTGCTACTTCAATTCTAATCTTTCTGAGTCAACATGACAGGTGTCCCTAATGCAGTGGCCACTTCATTCTACTGAATGTGATGTAGCATTATATTTAAACATTAAACATTACACATTAAACATTAACATTAAACATTAGCATTATATTTAAACATTAAACATTAACATTAAACATTAGCATTATATTTAAACAAACATTACACATTAAACATTAACATTAAACATTAGCATTATATTTAAACATTAAACATTACACATTAACATTAAACATTAGCATTATATTTAAACATTAAACATTACACATTAAACATTAACATTATCATTAAACATTAGCATTATATTGAAACATTAAACGTTACACATTAAACAATAACATTAAACATTAGCATTATATTTAAACATTAAACATTAACATTAAACATTAGCATTATATTTAAACATTAAACATTATACATTACACATTAAACATTAACATTAAACATTAGCATTATATTTAAACATTAAACATTAACATTAAACATTAGCATTATATTTAAACATTACACATTAAACATTAACATTAAACATTAGCATTATATTTAAACATTAAACATTAACATTAAACATTAGTATTATATTTAAACATTAAACATTACACATTAAACATTAACATTAAACATTAGCATTATATTTAAACATTAAACATTACACATTACACATTAACATTAACATTAAACATTACAAATTAAACATGAAACATTAAACATTAACATTAACGTTAAACAATAAACATTAAACATTACACATTAACATTAAACATTACACATTACACATTAAACATTAACATTAAACATTAACATTAACATTAAACATTAAACATTAACATTAAACATTACCATTAACATTAAACATTAACATTAAACATTAACATTAACATTAACATGAAACATTACACATTAACATTAAACATTACACATTAAACATTAAACATTAACATTAACATTAAACATTAACATTAAACATTACACATTAAACATTAACATTAAACATTAAACATTAACATTACACATTACACATTAACATTAAACATTACACATTAAACATTAACATTAAACATTACACATTAACATTAAAAATTAAACATTACACATTAACATTAAACATTAACATTAAACATTAAACACTAACATTAAACATTAACATTAAACATTAACATTAAACATTAACATTAAACATTAACATGAAACATTAAACATTAAACAATAAACAATAAAGATTAAACATTGAACTTTAAACATTAAGCATTAAGCATTAAACATTAACATTAAACAATAAACATTAAACATTAAACTTTAACATGAAACATGAAACATGAAACATTATGGATGGCACTTCACTGTGGTCTGCCCGCTGAAAGGCAGTTAATGAGTTAACGAGCACTCATGATGGGAAAGGCATCGATCTTTCTTGTAGACAAGCTCTTAAGTCCAGAGAGGCAAATAAACAAATGACTTAACACCGCAGATGACTTTTTAGCAAACATGTGCAGCAAGAAGACCAGCTCAATAAATACTTTGTAGTTGTCTAAATGTTAATAAGACTTGATTGTCTAAATGTTAATAAGACTTGATTGTCTAAATGTTAATAAGACTTGATTGTCTAAATGTTAATAAGACTTGATTGTCTAAATGTTAATATGACTTGATTGTCTAAATGTTAATAAGACTTGATTGTCTAAATGTTAATAAGACTTGATTGTCTAAATGTTAATATGACTTGATTGTCTAAATGTTAATAAGACTTGATTGTCTAAATGTTAATAAGACTTGATTGTCTAAATGTTAATAAGACTTGATTGTCTAAATGTTAATAAGACTTGATTGTCTAAATGTTAATAAGACTTGATTGTCTAAATGTTAATAAGACTTGATTGTCTAAATGTTAATAAGACTTGATTGTCTAACTGTTAATATGACTTGATTGTCTAAATGTTAATAAGACTTGATTGTCTAAATGTTAATAAGACTTGATTGTCTAAATGTTAATAAGACTTGATTGTCTAAATGTTAATAAGACTTGATTGTCTAAATGTTAATATGACTTGATTGTCTAAATGTTAATAAGACTTGATTGTCTAAATGTTAATAAGACTTGATTGTCTAAATGTTAATAAGACTTGATTGTCTAAATGTTAATAAGACTTGATTGTCTAAATGTTAATAAGACTTGATTGTCTAAATGTTAATAAGACTTGATTGTCTAAATGTTAATAAGACTTGATTGTCTAAATGTTAATAAGACTTGATTGTCTAAATGTTAATAAGACTTGATTGTCTAAATGTTAATAAGACTTGATTGTCTAAATGTTAATAAGACTTGATTGTCTAAATGTTAATAAGACTTGATTGTCTAACTGTTAATATGACTTGATTGTCTAAATGTTAATAAGACTTGATTGTCTAAATGTTAATAAGACTTGATTGTCTAAATGTTAATAAGACTTGATTGTCTAAATGTTAATAAGACTTGATTGTCTAAATGTTAATATGACTTGATTGTCTAAATGTTAATAAGACTTGATTGTCTAAATGTTAATAAGACTTGATTGTCTAAATGTTAATAAGACTTGATTGTCTAAATGTTAATAAGACTTGATTGTCTAAATGTTAATATGACTTGATTGTCTAAATGTTAATAAGACTTGATTGTCTAAATGTTAATAAGACTTGATTGTCTAAATGTTAATAAGACTTGATTGTCTAAATGTTAATAAGACTTGATTGTCTAAATGTTAATAAGACTTGATTGTCTAAATGTTAATAAGACTTGATTGTCTAAATGTTAATAAGACTTGATTGTCTAAATGTTAATAAGACTTGATTGTCTAACTGTTAATATGACTTGATTGTCTAAATGTTAATAAGACTTGATTGTCTAAATGTTAATAAGACTTGATTGTCTAAATGTTAATAAGACTTGATTGTCTAAATGTTAATATGACTTGATTGTCTAAATGTTAATAAGACTTGATTGTCTAAATGTTAATAAGACTTGATTGTCTAAATGTTAATAAGACTTGATTGTCTAAATGTTAATAAGACTTGATTGTCTAAATGTTAATATGACTTGATTGTCTAAATGTTAATAAGACTTGATTGTCTAAATGTTAATAAGACTTGATTGTCTAAATGTTAATATGACTTGATTGTCTAAATGTTAATATGACTTGATTGTCTAAATGTTAATAAGACTTGATTGTCTAAATGTTAATAAGACTTGATTGTCTAAATGTTAATATGACTTGATTGTCTAAATGTTAATAAGACTTGATTGTCTAAATGTTAATAAGACTTGATTGTCTAAATGTTAATAAGACTTGATTGTCTATATGTTAATAAGACTTGATTGTCTAAATGTTAATATGACTTGATGTCTAAATGTTAATAAGACTTGATTGTCTAAATGTTAATAAGACTTGATTGTCTTAAATGTTAATATGACTTGATTGTCTAAATGTTAATATGACTTGATTGTCTAAATGTTAATAAGACTTGATTGTCTAAATGTTAATAAGACTTGATTGTCTAAATGTTAATAAGACTTGATTGTCTAAATGTTAATAAGACTTGATTGTCTAAATGTTAATAAGACTCGATTGTCTAAATGTTAATAAGACTTGATTGTCTAAATGTTAATAAGACTTGATTGTCTAAATGTTAATAAGACTTGATTGTCTAAATGTTAATAAGACTTGATTGTCTAAATGTTAATATGACTTGATTGGAACACTGGTTCTTACCACTTGAAAATGTCAACATTTTTACACTCAACATCAACACACACACACGCACACACACAGAGACCACTTGCAAGCAGAAACAGTGTAGAGACAAAAGCATGTAGAATTCATATCTACCAACCCTCCCGAATTTTCCGAGAGACTCCCGAATTTCAGTGCCTCTCCCGAAAATCTCCCGATTTCCAGCCGGACAACTATATTGTGGGCGTGCCTTTAGCGTCCTCTCTCACCTGAAAAGGAGACTATTATATATGTCTCCGTTATCCATAGCTTTATCTATAACCCATAAAGTTATCCATAGCTTTATCTATAACCCATAAAGTTAACCATAGCTTTATCTATAACCCATAAAGTTAGCCATAGCTTTATCTATAACCCATAAAGTAAAGTTAGTAGAACAACTGTGTTTTCATTACTGTGTACTGTACTATATATATATATATATATATATATATATATATATATATATATATATATATATATATATACTGCAAATACTGCAAAGAAGAATTTGGTACATTTATGAAGGAGAGCCACCTAAAAATGATTATTAATGTTAATATGTTGCAAGCTCCTTCTTTTATACACACAAGCTGATTTCTTCAAGCCAAACCTGAATTGCTTTAATCATTTTAAATTCATTATAACATTTGGGAAAATGGTAAAAAATGGAAAGGCCTTTAAATGACTGTCTTTTCATCCTTATTGACTTTGCTCAATTGTTGTATTTTCATTTAAAAGTGTATTGTCTCTCACCTTACTTTCCTTAACACTTTTTCCTTGTACATGGTCAACCTACTGTAATACACCGCAAGTGCCTTCTGTATATTGTCAACATAAACTGTTTGTGTGTTAATTGTTTCATACAAAATTAATAAAAACATTAAAAAAAACTAAAACTTTTCCACTCGGCATTGTCCTTTTCCGGTCACGTGATCGTGACGTCACAGCGGCGCACCCAACATGGACGGTGAGACTCAACAAGTGACTTTTGTCGCCGGTCTGCCACTTAGTAGCCACTCGACAGACTGAAAAGTACTGAAAAGAAGGTATTTATGATAACCGTATTGTTTTATTAGGAGTGCTGACAGAGGTGTGTAGTTTATTTTTAAGTCACAATGGAAGTGCTCCCCCTTCACTTTAATACAAATGGTACAGTCCTGACTACATTGCGTCATCCTCCATCAACCCGGAAGTAGGCTGCCACCGAATCCTGCACATTTGAATGAAGGGACAAGCGGTAAAAAATGGATGGATGGATGAATAGGTACACGACACAAACATTCAAATGCAAAATATCTCACCAAGCAAATAGCTTAGAAAACAACTTTCCAATTGTACTCAAAACTTTGTGATAGACCACATTTGAAAGGAAGCTACCAAGTTGATTTTCAAGACAAACATTTTTTTTAAAGAAAAAAATGTATTTTAAGGTCAAAGTTGATTTTCATGACAAAAAATGATTTTCAAGGTAAAAGTTGATTTTCAAGACAAACTTTTTTTTTTAAAGAAAAAAATGATTTTCAAGGTAAAAGTTGATTTTCATGACAAAAAATTATTTTCAAGGTAAAAGTTGATTTTCATGACAAAAAATTATTTTCAAGGTAAAAGTTGATTTTCATGACAAAAAATGATTTTCAAGGTAAAAGTTGATTTTCAAGACAAACATTTTTTTTAAAGAAAAAAATGATTTTGAAGTTAAAAGTTGATTTTCATGACAAAAAATGATTTTCAAGGTAAAAGTTGATTCTCATGACAAAAAATGATTTTCAAGGTAAAAGTTGATTTTCAAGACACACATTTTTTTTTAAAGAAAAAAATTATTTTCAAGGTAAAAGTTGATTTTCAAGACAAACATTTTTTTTAAAGAAAAAAATGATTTTCAAGTTAAAAGTTGATTTTCATGACAAAAAATTATTTTCAAGGTAAAAGTTGATTTTCATGACAAAAAAATATTTTCAAGGTAAAAGTTGATTTTCAAGACAAAAAAATGTTTTTTAAAGAAAAAAATGAATTTCAAGGTAAAAGTTGATTTTCATGACAAAAAATGATTTTCAAGGTAAAAGTTGATTTTCATGACAAAAAATGATTTTCAAGGTAAAAGTTGATTTTCATGACAAAAAATGATTTTCAAGGTAAAAGTTGATTTTAAGGAAAAAAATGATTTTCAAGGTAAAAGTTGATTTTCATGACAAAAAATGATTTTCAAGGTAAAAGTTGATTTTCATGACAAAAAATGATTGTCAAGGTAAAAGTTGATTTTCAAGACAAACATTTCTTTTGAAAGAAAAAAATGATTTTCAAGGTAAAAGTTGATTTTCATGACAAAAAATGATTTTCAAGGTAAAAGTTGATTTTCATGACAAAAAATGATTTTCAAGGTAAAAGTTGATTTTCAAGACAAACATTTCTTTTGAAAGAAAAAAATGATTTTCAAGGTAAAAGTTGATTTTCATGACAAAAAATGATTTTCAAGGTAAAAGTTGATTTTCAAGACATTTTTTTTTTGAAGAAAAAAATGATTTTGAAAGTAAAAGTTGATTTTCATGACAAAATGATTTTCAAGGTAAAAGTTGATTTTCAAGACAAAACTTTTTTTTTTAAAGAAAAAAATGATTTTCAAGGTAAAATTTGATTTTCAAGACAAACATTTTTTTTTAAAGAAAAAAATGATTTTCAAGGTAAAAGTTGATTTTCAAGACAAACATTTCTTTTGAAAGAAAAAAATGATTTTCAAGGTAAAAGTTGACTTTCATGACAAAAAATGATTTTCAAGGTAAAAGTTGATTTTCATGACAAAAAATGATTTTCAAAGTAAAAGTTGATTTTCAAGACAAAAATTTTTTTTTAAAGAAAAAAATGATTTTCAAGGTAAAAGTTGATTTTCAAGACAAACATTTCTTTTGAAAGAAAAAAATGATTTTCAAGGTAAAAGTTGACTTTCATGACAAAAAATGATTTTCAAGGTAAAAGTTGATTTTCATGACAAAAAATGATTTTCAAGGTAAAAGTTGATTTTCAAGACAAAAAATTTTTTTTAAAGAAAAAAATGATTTTCAAGGTAAAAGTTGATTTTCATGACAAAAAATGATTTTCAAGGTAAAAGTTGATTTTCATGACAAAAAATTATTTTCAAAGTAAAAGTTGATTTTCAAGACAAACATTTTTTTTTAAAAGAAAAAAAATGATTTTCAAGGTAAAAGTTGATTTTCATGACAAAAAATGATTTTCAAGGTAAAAGTTGATTTTCAAAACAAACATTTTTTTTTAAAGAAAAAAATGATTTTCAAGGCAAAAGTTGATTGCCGCTTGTTTTTGTATTGAATTGAAAGGGACAAGCGGTAGAAAATGGATGGATGTAGAGAAATGTCACCTACAAGAAAATGAACTTCAAAACAGCATAGCTCCCTTATTTGTAAAAAATGCATGAAAAAACAACAACAAATGGATTAGTTCAGTAACCCAAAGAAAATAACTTGATTAATCATCATTTTTTATTATCAAATGAAGTTAATTAGCGACATTACAATTAACAGAAACATTTAATAACTTCTATATTTCCTTGACTTCTCAAATGGGGTTTTCAACAGATAACACCTTTTGTGAAAAAGCAATCTAAAACAATGTATTTTCCATTAAATCTAATTACTTAATCAATTATTTCATCAGTTAACTGAACATACACAAATTCCCTATAAATTGTAATGTTTTTTTTTGTTCCAAATGATACCTTAAAGAAGTTCAATCATGCAGTGTTGCCACTATTTGATTGATTGATTGATTGAAACTTTTATTAGTAGATTCAGTACAGTACATATTCCGTACAATTGACCACTAAATGGTAACACCCCAATAAGTTTTTACACTTGTTTAAGTCGGGGTCCACATACTCAACCCATGGTACAAATATATACTATCATCATAATACAGTCATCACACAAGTTAATCATCACAGTATATACATTGAATTATTTACATTATTTACAATCCGGGGGTGGGATGAGGAGGGTTTGGTTGGTATCAGCACTTCAGTCATCAACAATTGCATCATCAGAGAAATGGACATTGAAACGGTGTAGGTGTGACTTGGTAGGATATGTACAGCCAGCAGAGAACATAGTGAGTTCACATAGCATAAGAACAAGTATATACATTTGATTGTTTACAATCTGGGGAGGTGGGATGTGGAAGGGAGGGTGTTAGTTTAGGGTTGAAGTTGCCTGGAGATGTTCTTTTAGTGCGCTTTTGAAGGAGGATAGAGATGCCCTTTCTTTTATACCTGTTGGGGGTGCATTCCACATTGATGCGGCATAGAAAGAGAATGAGTTAAGATCTTTGTTAGATGGGAATCTGGGTTTAACGTGGTTAGTGGAGCTCCCCCTGGTGTTGTGGTTATGGCGGTCATTAAGGAAGTAGTTTGACATGTACTTCGGTATCAGGGAGGTGTAGCGGATTTTATAGACCAGGCTCAGTGCAAGTTGTTTAACTCTGTCCTCCACCTTGAGCCAGCCCACTTTAGAGAAGTGGGTAGGAGTGAGGTGTGATCTGGGGTGGAGGTCTAGAAGTAACCTGACTAGCTTGTTCTGGGATGTTTGGAGTTTAGATTTGAGGGTTTTGGAGGTGCTAGGGTACCAGGAGGTGCATGCGTAATTGAAAAAGGGTTGAACGAGAGTTCCCGCTAGAATCTTCATGGGGCTTTTGTTCCCTTCATAAACTATTTTTTAGACACTCAAGTTGCCACACAAGGTATCTGCGACCAGAGTGTACTTATGCTACTGAGAGACCATCCTTTTTTCAATAGTTTAAAAAGATATAAAACACAATTTAGGGTGAATAATTGTGCGTTGCTATGATACTATCCAACCATAGTGGAGGTTTGTTTCTGGGGGAAATGTTACACAATTGTTGGGGATTTTAATGGCTGCTATGATTAAATGTTCAGATTGACTTCATAAGGACAGATATATCTTTACTTATAGAACTATAAGTAAAGATAATAAAACTTACTTTCAGGTATAATTCTTTATGATCTTGAGATGTTGATTTTTTTTGCACTTCTTGAAATCAGATCCAGAAATTTGAAGTCAAGCCACTTCTGGGAAATTTGATTTGTGCTCGTCAATGACCGTATTTTTTGGACTACAGAGCACACCGGTATATTAGCTATATTATTGAAGAAAACAAATATGTTTCTATATATTAAAGGCACCGCACTATAAGCCACAGATATACAGTATATGTCGTGAAATGAGTTATTTACACAGAAAGATTTTGTAAATGTTATTTACATACTTTAATTGTGTCCAAACGGTGTCTGTAACACGGCAGTAAAACGGCTGATCAAACAAAACAGAAGTCATGGTCATGGACCCACTAGCTGCGCAAGCTAGCTCTCCAATCAGCCAAACAGACTCAATAACTCCACGCTGACGTTTTGGGGAATTCACTGAGGAATTTGTGAAACTGAAACAAAACAAAAAGAATCCCATGGTCATTTACTAATACTAACGCGGTCACTCGTAAACGCTAATGCTAACAACGCTAGCTTGATTACCATATGATGCAAATATGCATAAAAACACTTCTACAGACATCACGCATGGGACAGTTTAGTAAGTATGAATAGTTGAAGTTATTCTGTAAAACTTACAAACGTTGCTTGGATTGATCAATGAAAAATATAGAGAAAGAAATGGTATGGACTAATTGAAGATGGAACAGCACTTGTACTTCCGGTTGAAAGCACTCACCAGTAGGGATGATGTTTGATAAGAAATTATGGAGTTCGAGCCTATTATCGAATCCTCTTATCGAACCGATTCCTTATCGATTCTCTTATGGAGTCCAGATAGGTTGTTGTATATGGAAAAAAACACAATATTTGGTTTAACAAATCACTTCACATTCTCTACTGCTCGCTACTATAGTATTACCATATCTGAGTTATTGTGCAGAAATGTGGGGAAACAACTACAAATGTGCGCTACATTCGTTAACCGTGTTACAAAAAAATGTAATTAGACTGATACATAATGTTGGATATAGAGAACATACAGACACTTTTTTTTATTGAGTCAAAAATATTAAAGTTCGATGATTTGGTAAAATTGCAAACAGCTAAAATGATGTAGAATTAAATGACGGAATGGATGAAGTGAAGAAGGTAAACATTGTACTGATATGATCCACTCTAAGAGGTTGTTCAAATGAATATTGCTTACAAAGTACAAAGAAGAAGAATTATCGAAAATAAGATATTATTCATCTCAGTATATTAATAATGACTGAATTAATTAATTACATATTACAAAACTGTTGTTTGTACTAATTCACAGATATTTTATTATAAAAAGGTCAGTAAATGATGTATATATTTGTATGAAGTGGGAAAGGGGAAGGATTAAATAAGCTTTACTTCTTCCTACTCCTGTAAAGTGAAATTATATGAAACTGTGATGTATTATGATGTGGTCGGATCATATTTTGTTTAGTTATGTTCTGTTCATTTTTGGACTTCCTTAGTTGTTTTGTGCACTTCGGGGGTTTGTTTTAGTCACCGTGGTTACTTATGATTCTCACCTGCCTTGTACGCGCACCTGTTGCTCATCAGAGACTCTATTTAAAGGCCTACTGAAATGCTTTTTTAAAATTTAAACGGGAATAGCAGATCCATTCTATGTGTCATACTTGATCATTTCGCGATATTGCCATATTTTTGCTGAAAGGATTTAGTAGAGAAAATCGACGATAAAGTTCGCAACTTTTGCTCGCTGATAAAAAAAAAAGCCTTGCCTGTAGCGGAAGTAGCGTGACGTCACAGGAGCTAGTATTCCTCACAATTCCCCGTTGTTTACAATGGAGCGGGAGAGATTCGGACCGAGAAAGTGACGATTACCCCATTAATTTGAGCGAGGATGAAAGATTCGTAGATGAGGAACGTTACAGTGAAGGACTTGAGAGGCAGTGCAGGACGTATCTTTTTTCGCTCTGACCGTAACTTAGGTACAAGCTGGCTCATTGGATTCCACACTCTCCTTTTTCTATTGTGTATCACAGATTTGTATTTTAAGCCACCTGGGATACTATATCCTCTTGAAAATGAGAGTCGAGAACGCGAAATGGACATTCAGTGCCTTTTATCTCCACGACAATACAATCCACGAAATGCTTTAGCTATGAGCTAACGTGATAGCATCTTGCTTTAACTGCATATAGAAACAAAGAAATAAACCCCTGACTGGAAGGATAGATAGAAAATCAACAATACTATTAAACCGTGGACATGTAAATACACGGTTAATGCTTTCCAGGCTGGCGAAGGTTAACAATGCTGTGCTAACGACGCCATTGAAGCTAACTTAGCAACTTAGCAACGGGACCTCACAGAGCTATGCTAAAAACATTAGCTCTCCACCTACGCCAGCCAGCCCTCATCTACTCATCAACACCCGTGCTCACCTGCGTTCCAGCGATCGGCAGAAGGACGAAGGACTTCACCCGATGCGTTTGGCGGCCCGGAGACATAGGAAGTCAAGGTGAGGTCGGCGGCTAGCGCGGCTAGCGCTCCAACAAAGTCCTCCTGGTTGTGTTGCTGTAGTCCGCTGCTAATACACTGATCCCACCTACAACTGTCTTCTTTGCAGCCTTCATTGTTCATTAAACACATTGCACGTGTGCAGTGGACATACACAGGTTGGCGGCCAACTGTCACGTACTGACATTTCCGATTTAGCGTGGCTAAACGTCTTATAACACATTTGATAAGAGCATTTTGTTGTTGTTTTACTGAAAAGACAGCACAATAAGTATCTTTTTTGTATACATTCATGTGGTAAAAAAGAACATTACATGGTATCCTCCCTAATGTCGAGGTAGAAAATTGCACCGAATGAAAATAACACAGAAAATGTGAGATGCGGACAAAATGAACACATCATCTTTGGTCTTCAAAATCAATAGGAGTCCTGCTCAGACACTCAGCGACATAATTGGGGCGTCATCTTGGATGAGAAACGTGGTACAATTTAGAGTTCAAACACAACTTTATGGAAAAATATGCCTCAAGAGCCCAACAAAATGTGAGTTCAAAGCATCCTTCTTCAAAGCACACTTGTTGCGGTGTTCGTCACCACTTACTGGGAAGGGAAAGTGTAACGATAACCATAGAGCACTGGAGATCACAAGCTTTTCACAATAAGCCCTTGTTTTGTTGGTTAATGACACAATAGACTTGGCTGACAAATGTTTATTTGTGAATGTTGCCCCGTTACATTTGATCATATCATTCATATTTGACATACAATCCCACTGCCATACAAACTTCAAAGCTCCACCACTGATGACGACAAATAGGAGTGGACATTTCTGGCTCGGCAGTTCCGCGCTGAACACTTGAATGAAGTGTGTATAGACCTGTTATACAGTGGAACCCGTTTATGTTGACGCCACTCAGACGGTTGACATTAGCGGCTGTTGACATAACAGAAACTTACCATTGTTTACACATTGATGGCCGACAATTAGTGATGGCTCCCTGTTACATTCCGACCCGTATGCTACCAATTCAACGCTAGCAATTTTTGATAGTTTTGTGTGTGTTCATCTGTTAATAAATAATTGTCATGTCTGTGTTAATCATGTTTTTGTTTTGCTTGGGTTTTGGGCTCTTTTTTTAGTTCCTGGTTGCATTTCCTTGTTTGGTTTGGTTTCCATGGTCACCCATTAGTTTTCACCTGTCTTGTCACGCACCTGTCTCACGTTTTCACTAATCATGTCACCAGTATTTAAGGCCATTGTTGCCAGGCAGTCGGCCTGGCGACGTGACTCTGTTCACCCTCATGATCCATGTCAAGTAAGTTTGGTTATTGTTCATAGTTTTTTTGCCTTTGTGCTAGTGTTTTGTTTTCATAGTCTAGTTTTGTACTTCCGCCATTGTGCGCGCCTTTTGTTCATCCCCTTTCGAGCCTTTTTTGAGGTGATGTATTAAACATGTCCTCACCTGCACGCCACGTTTGGTCCAATTCCTTTGCACCACGGGAGAACAAACCACGCCACAGACCAAGTCTTGACAATAATGACTTTTAAATAATACAATATTATTTGTTCTAAATTTAATATTTAATACTGTTAATAAAGAAAACTGCATATCTTCCTTTTTAACACCTCTGAGTCTAAGTATATATATATATATATATATATATATATATATATATATATATATATATATATATATATATATATATATATATATATATATATATATATGTCTTAATTAGATTATCCAAAAAAATAGTGCTCGATACCGTGGTAGAGCGTAATATGTATGTGTGGGAAAAAATCACAAGACTATTTAATCTCTACAGGCCTGTTTCATGAGGGGTTTTCCTCAATCTCCTGAGGATTGAGGAAAACCCCTCATGAAACAGGCTTGTAGAGATGAAATAGTCTTGTGATTTTTTCCCACACATACACACACACATATATATATATATATATATATATATATATATATATATATATATATATATATATATATATATATATATATATATATATATATATATATATATATATATATATATATATATATATATATATATATATATATATATATATATATATATATATATATATATATATATATATTAATTAGTAGATGCAGTGTATAGACTACTGTGTCTTGTCATAGTCAGGAAGTAGTCTTTGCTATTAAGTTGAATGTGCCAGTCTTGTCTTGTGTTGAGTCCTACAAAGTTTTTATACTGTAAGTATTGTACTTATCCCACACAAGTTGTTTGATTATTACGTGCATCTTGGTTGTGATTTTGATTTTTTTTTTTTTTTTTAATGACAAACCTGCTCATGCTAATAAGTAACAGGAATATGGCATATCCAATGTAAAGTAGCATTGAGCTAGCACCTTTTCAAAAGTGGACCCTCACTGTACTTTCAAGCGCCTTCTTTCTTGCTTTGTTGGCAGGAAAAATGGTCACATTTACTGAGAGGCAATTTGGCAGAATCTTAACACGACAAAGTTATCAAAATATGGTACCGTTTGATTTTAGACGTGAATCGGTATCTGGTAGTACTGACGGAATTAGGTTGGTACTGATAAAAGTACTGAATTTGGTACCTGTCCAAGTAAATATAAAGGCTTTTTGAACCTTTTTGTTTGTGCATATTGCGGGCTGTTGACAAATAAGTGTTGTCAACTTAAGCGTGTCCCACTGTATTAACAAGAGTGAAGTTACAGATCTCATTACTCGACATTAGCAGGAATCCATTAAAGATCTTTACTGAGACCATGCGGTCTTCTCGGGTGGATGCACAGGTAGGCCGGTTTGTGAGATTATGGGCTAATAAATGTGAAACACCTGTTTGATTGTTACGTGCATTTAGTTGTAGTTTTGATTGAAAACATTAGGAGGTGTTGACATTGCCATGTAAAATTGCTTATGCTAATCAGTAGCATGCATATGGCATATCCCATGTAAACTAGCATTGAGCTAGCGCATGTTTAAAAGTGGAGCCTTGATGTACTGTCAAGTGCCTTCTTTTGGCTTTGCTAGCAGGAAAAATTGTACTATCATGTAGAATTTGTCCGTCTGAGTCCGCTCTGAGCGCTTAACTGCTTATTTCCCTGCCAAGTGCTGGAGCTGGTGCTGAGTTTGCAACCGAACACGACATCACATTCAACAAAGGTATTAAAATATGGTACATTCTGATTTAAGCGAATCGGTACCTGGTAGTACCGACGGAATTCGGTTGGCACCTATAAAACTACTGAATTTGTTACCTATCCCAAGTAATAACGAATGATTTTTTTCCCCCATTTTCCTCAACGGCTGATGACAAATAAGTGTTGTCAACTTAAGCGTGTCCCACTGTATTAACAAGAGTGAAGTTACACAGAGTCCAGGCAGATCTCATTACTCCACATTAGCAGGAATCCATTAAAGATCTTTACTGAGACGATGCTGTCTACTCCGCCTACTGCGGGTGGATGCACAAGAAGGCTGGTTTGTGTTTGCCATAGTAGTAGGTCTCCACGCTGAAGTTGTTGGACTCCACCACCTCCTTGTAGTGGCTGACGGCGTGCACCAGGCAGTTGGGGAAGCATTTGTTCAGAGTCAGCGCCACCGCCATCATGTTTCCCTTAAGTTTTTGCTTCTCGATCTGCTCCCTGATCTGGATCTTGTCGATGGGCTGAGGGTCCACGCAAAAGGACACCACCACTTTGATCTTGTTGCTGGTGGTCATGTCAAACCAGCTGGCGCCGCCGCTGCCGTGGGACTTCTTCCCTGCCAGCCAGTTGTAGAAGAAGATGCGCTCCTTGCTGTTGAAGGCTCGGACCGACCACTTGACCCAGTCGTACTTCTTCACGAGGGAGTCCAGCAGTGCTCGGGTGAAGTCTTCATTGACTGTGCCGGGGTTCCCCTCCAGCTGTTTCTCCAGGTCCATTTTGGCCTGGTCCATAAAGGTCTCTGTGCAATGATCCACTGCGGTTTTCATCCTTTTCTCCACCGCCTCCATTCGTGTCTGCCACTTGGTCATCAAGTCCATCTCCACCGCGCCCTCCTTGAGGGCGGCGTAGCCCATGATGGCGATGAGGCCGACGACGAAAAGCTTCTTCAGCGAAGCGCAGAATTCCTCCACCGCCCTCCTGCTCCTCTGCTCTGTGGCAACCACCGTGTCCAGCATGGGATCGCCTGAGGTGTTCTCTCCCATGACGGCGTTGTAGAGAGCGTCCAAGTTCAAGTCGCCGTCTGTGTTCTCGTAATACTTGAGGAACTTCTCCTTCTTTTTCACTTTCCAGTCTGGCTTGGCGTTGAGAAACTCCTGGAACTTTTCGTACTGGCCGAGCATCTGAGCCTCACGGTCAAAGTTCTGCTTGTTCATGGACGTCCTCTGCAGCTCCAGAGCAATTTTATCAATCTCATTCTGGATGCCCAACACCTTCTCGTTGACCTCTTCTATCTTCTTAGTCAGGTAGATGGCCTCTTTGCTCTCGGGGTTGTTGAGGATCTCCGCCGAGGCCATAAATACGGCCTCCAGGATGGGGTGGATCTGACCCACGGTGGCGGCCAGCACCTCCGCGGCTTGACCCATGATGTCCACCCCTTTCTCGATCTTGTCCCTGTTCTCCACCAGCCAATTTGCCACACTGTCCATGGTTGGGAATCTTGCTTGCTCAATGACCCTGAGCTGGAGATGTTTCTAAAAAGAAGACAAAGCGAGAAATGTGTCATTTGTAAGGTGCTGCGCCCTGGCCCACCGTTTGCAATCCTAAAGTTGGTCACCTCTGGCACATTTAAAAGAAGTGAGCCGGGGCTCGCCGAAAAGTTGCTAGTCATGCCGTGGGTTAGAATTTGGAAAGCAAGAAGCTTGAGAGGGACATTGTCCTGACACGCAGAGCGCCTCAGGTCATGTCTGCACTTGCCGTTTCATTTTTGTGACCCTCACAATCTCACACAGACACACACACACATTAGGGGATGGGAATAGCAAACCAGTTCTAGTTGAGAACTGGCTTCCAGTGTTTTAAATCCTCGGAATCATTTGACATTTTTGTTGCCATTCCCTTATCGATGCCTGGGCACCTAAGCGCCGCATGAGTCCTTCACGAGGAAGTGTGACAACAGGTCAGCTAACAACAATTGCAAAGTTCATATTCCATCAGAGGGAGGAAATACTACAAATATAGAGAAACATTAGCGCTTACAGAATGTAATAACTTTGAATACATGATCTCTCCTTTCCAGGCGGAAGTCAATCTCCACCACCGGCAAGACGTTATTTTCTGTAATTAATTAACTGACTAACACACCTTGTTGTAAAACCTGCTATTGTTAACTGTAAACATGAAAGTATTGCATCACATGCTGGGCTGCCACGGGCTCATTTGGGGGAGCAGAATTGTATTTGGAGCCCATCCCCCATTACATTTTCAAACAATCTCCATACTTTCTTCATCAAACTTGAATTCAATTTATAGCATGTTTTGTACTGAAACTAAATGATGGGACATCAATTGTTCAACTATTATTTTTTCGTTAAAATGAACAGTTTTGGCATTTTCAAAACATAAATGTCTCCAGATCCTGCTACCCCTATTTTGTCCGAGATTTGAACCCAAAGCCTCTGATTTGTAGAAGTAGGACTTATGCTCTGCACCACAGGGGCCACTTTCAATTCTGATCTATGAATGTCGACCAGCCTGACGGTCCATGGCCACATGTGTAGCAACCCTAGTCCATGGTCACATGTGTAGCAACCCTAGTCCATGGCCACATGTGTAGCAACCCTAGTCCATGGTCACATGTGTAGCAACCCTAGTCCATGGTCACATGTGTAGCAACCCTAGTCCATGGCCACATGTGTAGCAACCCTAGTCCATGGTCACATGTGTAGCAACCCTAGTCCATGGTCACATGTGTAGCAACCCTAGTCCATGGTCACATGTGTAGCAACCCTAGTCCATGGTCACATGTGTAGCAACCCTAGTCCATGGTCACATGTGTAGCAACCCTAGTCCATGGCCACATGTGTAGCAGCCCTAGTCCATGGCCACATGTGTAGCAACCCTAGTCCATGGTCACATGTGTAGCAACCCTAGTCCATGGTCACATGTGTAGCAACCCTAGTCCATGGCCACATGTGTAGCAACCCTAGTCCATGGCCACATGTGTAGCAACCCTAGACCATGGTCACATGTGTAGCAACCCTAGTCCATGGCCACATGTGTAGCAACCCTAGTCCATGGTCACATGTGTAGCAACCCTAGTCCATGGTCACATGTGTAGCAACCCTAGTCCATGGCCACAAGTGTAGCAACCCTAGTCCATGGCCACATGTGTAGCAACCCTAGTCCATGGTCACATGTGTAGCAACCCTAGTCCATGGCCACAATTGTAGCAACCCTAGTCCATGGTCACATGTGTAGCAACCCTAGTCCATGGTCACATGTGTAGCAACCCTAGTCCATGGCCACATGTGTAGCAACCCTAGTCCATGGTCACATGTGTAGCAACCCTAGTCCATGGAAACATGTGTAGCAACCCTAGTCCATGGTCACATGTGTAGCAACCCTAGTCCATGGCCACATGTGTAGCAACCCTAGTCCATGGTCACATGTGTAGCAACCCTAGTCCATGGTCACATGTGTAGCAACCCTAGTCCATGGTCACATGTGTAGCAACCCTAGTCCATGGCCACATGTGTAGCAACCATAGTCCATGGTCACATGTGTAGCAACCCTAGTCCATGGTCACATGTGTAGCAACCCTAGTCCATGGCCACATGTGTAGCAACCCTAGTCCATGGTCACATGTGTAGCAACTCTAGTCCATGGCCACATGTGTAGCAACCCTAGTCCATGGTCACATGTGTAGCAACCCTAGTCCATGGCCACATGTGTAGCAACCCTAGTCCATGGTCACATGTGTAGCAACCCTAGTCCATGGCCACATGTGTAGCAACCCTAGTCCATGGTCACATGTGTAGCAACCCTAGTCCATGGTCACATGTGTAGCAACCCTAGTCCATGGCCACATGTGTAGCAACCCTAGTCCATGGTCACATGTGTAGCAACCTTAGTCCATGGCCACATGTGTAGCAACCCTAGTCCATGGCCACATGTGTAGCAACCCTAGTCCATGGTCACATGTGTAGCAACCCTAGTCCATGGCCACATGTGTAGCAACCCTAGTCCATGGTCACATGTGTAGCAACCGTAGTCCATGGCCACATGTGTAGCAACCCTAGTCCATGGTCACATGTGTAGCAACCCTAGTCCATGGCCACATGTGTAGCAACCCTAGTCCATGGTCACATGTGTAGCAACCCTAGTCCATGGTCACATGTGTAGCAACCCTAGTCCATGGCCACATGTGTCTACTAGCAGGTGAGAGATGCATGAATTATAATCTAGAATTGACTTTTAGCAAGTTTGAGACCAAGCAGAAGCAGCAGGGTGTCAACAATAGCAGCTAAGCTAGCATTAGCACACTGTTATCAATGCACCGTTAAAATAGCCCGTCTGCGTCAGCGCTTGTAATAACAAAATCACTCCTGTTTGTTTACTTGTAATAACAATATCACTCATGTTTGTTTACTTGTAATAACAATATCACTCATGTTTGCTTACTTGTAATAACAATATCACTCCTGTTTGTTTACTTGTAATAACAATATCACTCCTGTTTGTTTACTTGTAATAACAAAATCACTCCTGTTTGTTTACTTGTAATAACAATATCACTCATGTTTGCTTACTTGTAATAACAATATCACTCCTGTTTGTTTACTTGTAATAACAATATCACTCCTGTTTGTTTACTTGTAATAACAATATCACTCCTGTTTGTTTACTTGTAATAACAATATCACTCATGTTTGCTTACTTGTAATAACAATATCACTCATGTTTGTTTACTTGTAATAACAATATCACTCATGTTTGTTTATTTGTAATAACAATATCAGTCATGTTTGCTTACTTGTAATAACAATATCACTCATGTTTGTTTACTTGTAATAACAATATCACTCATGTTTGCTTACTTGTAATAACAATTTCACTCATGTTTGCTTACTTGTAATAACAATATCACTCCTGTTTGTTTACTTGTAATAATAATATCACTCCTGTTTGTTTACTTGTAATAACAATATCGCTCATGTTTGCTTACTTGTAATAACAATATCACTCCTGTTTGTTTACTTGTAATAACAATATCACTCATGTTTGCTTACTTGTAATAACAATATCACTCCTGTTTGTTTACTTGTAATAACAATATCACTCCTGTTTGTTTACTTGTAATAACAATATCACTCATGTTTGCTTACTTGTAATAACAATTTCACTCATGTTTGCTTACTTGTAATAACAATATCACTCATGTTTGTTTACTTGTAATAACAATTTCACTCATGTTTGCTTACTTGTAATAACAATATCACTCCTGTTTGCTTACTTGTAATAACAATTTCACTCATGTTTGCTTACTTGTAATAACAATATCACTCATGTTTGTTTACTTGTAATAACAATATCACTCATGTTTGTTTACTTGTAATAACAATATCATTCATATTTGCTTACTTGTAATAACAATATCACTCCTGTTTGTTTACTTGTAATAACAATATCACTCATGTTTGCTTACTTGTAATAACAATATCACTCATGTTTGTTTACTTGTAATAACAATATCACTCATGTTTGCTTACTTGTAATAACAATATCACTCATGTTTGTTTACTTGTAATAACAATATCACTCATGTTTGCTTACTTGTAATAACAATATCACTCATGTTTGTTTACTTGTAATAACAATATCACTCATGTTTGCTTACTTGTAATAACAATATCACTCATGTTTGTTTACTTGTAATAACAATATCACTCATGTTTGCTTACTTGTAATAACAATATCACTCCTGTTTGTTTACTTGTAATAACAATATCACTCCTGTTTGTTTACTTGTAATAACAATATCACTCATGTTTGCTTACTTGTAATAACAATATCACTCATGTTTGTTTACTTGTAATAACAATATCACTCATGTTTGCTTACTTGTAATAACAATATCACTCATGTTTGTTTACTTGTAATAACAATATCACTCATGTTTGCTTACTTGTAATAACAATATCACTCATGTTTGCTTACTTGTCAGGTCAGGGCATGTAAATGGAGTATTGTTGGTGGTAAAATGGTTAAAAAGTTAAATAAACAAATAAAGTCAACTAGTTTGTTCACACTGCTGCTACTTTAACTGTTGTGTTTATGCACTCATGTTTCTTCTAAACTAAACAACGTTGATGCTAATCAACCGAATCGTTAAGCAGAATGGAAAATGGAATATAAATGGTAAAGATCTCATCCATTGCCGTCCCTACACACGGATGTCCGCCCACTGCAAATATCAACATGGAGCTAAGGAGTTGTGACGCAACATGGCTGCACTCTCTGGTCATTGTCCACCCCCAAAGGCTAAAGCAAAGCCAGATGTTCACAGAGGAGGTGGTTTATTCCTGGTAAGTCTTATGTTCCGCTGAGACATGATCTAACTTGCTGCTTCGCTCGGGGAGTCAATATTGTGTTAGGGAAAAAAAGGCACACCCAAAAAGCCTGGCAGGATTAAAAAAAGACAAGACAAAAGTCAGCGCTGCACTTGTCCAACCTGGTAATCACGTCACCACTCGGGCCGCAACACACTCAAACATGTGTTTGCGATGTGAAAGGACAAATGGGTATATACACATGGATGTTATGTGTTTGGGATGTGAACGGACATATGGGTAAATGCCATCATAGTTTGCTATGTGAAAAGACAAATAGGTATAGACCATCATAGTTTGCTATGTGAAAAGACAAATAGGTATAGACCATCATAGTTTGCTATGTGAAAAGACAAATAGGTATAGACCATCATAGTTTGCTATGTGAAAGGACAAATAGGTATAGACCATCATAGTTTGCTATGTGAAAAGACAAATAGGTATAGACCATCATAGTTTGCTATGTGAAAAGACAAATAGGTATAGACCATCATAGTTTGCTATGTGAAAAGACAAATAGGTATAGACCATCATAGTTTGCTATGTGAAAAGACAAATAGGTATAGACCATCATAGTTTGCTATGTGAAAGGACAAATAGGTATAGACCATCATAGTTTGCTATGTGAAAAGACAGATAGGTATAGACCATCATAGTTTGCTATGTGAAAGGACAAATAGGTATAGACCATCATAGTTTGCTATGTGAAAGGACAAATAGGTATAGACCATCATAGTTTGCTATGTGAAAGGACAAATAGGTATAGACCATCATAGTTTGCTATGTGAAAGGACAAATAGGTATAGACCATCATAGTTTGCTATGTGAAAGGACAAATAGGTATAGACCATCATAGTTTGCTATGTGAAAGGACAAATAGGTATAGACCATCATAGTTTGGTATGTGAAAAGACAAATAGGTATAGACCATCATAGTTTGCTATGTGAAAGGACAAATAGGTATAGAACATCATAGGTTGGTATGTGAAAAGACAAATAGGTATAGACCATCATAGTTTGCTATGTGAAAGGACAAATAGGTATAGACCATCATAGTTTGCTATGTGAAAGGACAAATAGGTATAGACCATCATAGTTTGGTATGTGAAAAGACAAATAGGTATAGACCATCATAGTTTGCTATGTGAAAGGACAAATAGGTATAGACCATCATAGTTTGCTATGTGAAAAGACAAATAGGTATAGACCATCACAGTTTGCTATGTGAAAAGACAAATAGGTATAGACCATCATAGTTTGCTATGTGAAAGGACAAATAGGTATAGACCATCATAGTTTGCTATGTGAAAGGACAAATAGGTATAGACCATCATAGTTTGCTATGTGAAAGGACAAATAGGTATAGACCATCATAGTTTGCTATGTGAAAGGACAAATAGGTATAGACCATCATAGTTTGCTATGTGAAAGGACAAATGGGTATAGACCATCATAGTTTGCTATGTGAAAGGACAAATAGGTATAGACCATCATAGTTTGCTATGTGAAAGGACAAATAGGTATAGGCCATCATAGTTTGGTATGTGAAAGGACAAATGGGTATAGACCATCATAGTTTGCTATGTGAAAGGAAAAATAGGTATAGGCCATCATAGTTTGGTATGTGAAAAGACAAATAGGTATAGACCATCATAGTTTGCTATGTGAAAGGAAAAATGGTTATATGCCATCATAGTTTGCTATGTGAAAGGACAAATGGGTATATACACATGGATGTTATGTGTTTGGGATGTGAACGGACATATGGGTGAATGCCATCATAGTTTGCTATGTGAAAGGACAAATAGGTATAGACCATCATAGTTTGCTATGTGAAAGGACAAATAGGTATAGGCCATCATAGTTTGCTATGTGAAAGGACAAATAGGTATAGGCCATCATAGTTTGGTATGTGAAAGGACAAATAGGTATAGACCATCATAGTTTGCTATGTGAAAGGACAAATAGGTATAGACCATCATAGTTCATGAAGTCAGGAAGGAGAGGACACGCCTCTTTATGATAAAACGTAGCCTTTGATCCTTAATCAGTCTTCCCAGCACACATCTACTGTACATCTACTGTACATCTACTGTACCGCACACATCTACTGTACAGCACACATCTACTGTACATCTACTGTACCGCACACATCTACTGTACATCTACTGTACCGCACACATCTACTGTACATCTACTGTACATCTACTGTACATCAGGGCTGCACAAACCTAAGCCCACGTACAGAAGAAGAGGTTGAATCCTACCCCTTTTCTATTTAGATGATATCTATATTTATATTTACTTCCTGTTCTCAATTGGCACACCATTTAAATCCATCAAGAATAATTGATAATATAGTTGAATGATTTGTCATTGACATAATGAGATGAATACGATGATGTCATTGATCATTTGTCATTGACATAATGAGATGAATACGATGATGTCATTGATCATTGAAGTTCCAAAAGTTTACCATGATTGTTCTCCTTTGGAATCGCTTTGAGGTTCTTAAACTTGTACTCTTAAAGTTGGGGTTAGGTTATGCGTTGGGGTTTGGGATAATGATTAGGGTTATCTAAGGGTTAGGGATTAGGATTGATATCAGGGTTGGGTTCAGAGTTGGGGTCAGGTTAGGGTTTAGGATTAGGGTTAGTCATACTTTTAGGGGTTAGGTTTAGCATTCAGGTTAGGGATTCTGATTGGAGTTATCAAAAGGGTTTGGGTTTAAGACGAGCAAAGGGCTTGGGTTTAGAGTTGGGGTCAGGTTAGGGTTTAGGATTAGGGTTAGTCATACTTTTAGGGGTTAGGTTTAGCATTCAGGTTAGGGATTCGGATTGGAGTTATCAAAAGGGTTTGGGTTTAAGACGAGCAAAGGGCTTGGGTTTAGAGTTGGTGTTAGGGTTTAGGATCAGAGTTGAAGCTCCAATTGAGAACTTTCAGTTTTGGTTGATTTTGGCGGCGCCAGTGGACCAAAGCAGTATTTTTCTGCCTGAAGGAAGAGCACATTTCCCACATCTCAGAAAGGACTGTCACATACTTCCAAACTGACAGGATAATCACACGATGATTCAGTAAGACTGAACTTTCCACAGTAGGAACCGACTTATTTGACTCAAACCTAACATTTGCGCTTTGCAGTCATGGCATTGTTTTTGTCTTCATAAAGTACTTTTGAGTTGTTGCGTGTCCGTGTGGAACTGCCAACTATCAAGCTATTTATTGCTACTACACACATTTCCCATAGCTAACATTAGCATTAGCATTTTGAGTTGAACATGGAAAGTCACCTACTAGTCCAGCAGGAACAGAACCAAGCAGACTCTCCTGGTCTTTGAGCTCACACCAGCCAGTGAAAGCCGGGCCAATGTTGATCCTTCATTGTCCTTTTATCTGGGTAGCCTCCCCTTTTTCTTTTTCTTGTCTGCTCAGGCAAAACTTTTCCTTTCTTTGGTTGTTTTGCAGCTTCTACCTTGATAGTAACGGATGTGGAAAGGGGGAGTGACATATGCCGTAAAGCAAGGCGGCACATTTGTCGTTTTTTTGTGTGGCAGGGTTCCTGTCACCTTGCTCAAAGTTGTTAGGTTAGGTTTAGCGTAGTGGTTAGGAATTATGATTAGAGTTATCAGAAGGGTTTGGGTTTAAGATTAGCAAAATAGTTGGGGTTAAGTTTGGTTAGTGTTAGCATTAAAGTTAGGAATTAAGAATTGCATTAGGGTTACGTTTAGCATTAAGGTTTGGGTTAGAGCAGGGGTAGGGAACCTATGGCTCTAGAGCCAGATGTGACTCTTTTGATGACTGCATCTGGCTCTCAGATCAATCTTAGCTGACATTGCTTAACACGATAAGTAATGAATAATTCCGCTGGTAATCACAGTGTTAAAAATAACGTTTAAAATATGAAACATTCTCATGCATTTTAATCCGTCCATCCGTTTTTTACCGCACCTGTTCAAGAAGTCGCATTAATTATTGGTTAGCTTCAGAATAACAATGTTATTCAAAATAATAAGAGACTTATTATACTCTAAAAATGTTGGTCTTACTTAAAAATGCACACATTTAGTTGTATTTAGTGTTAAAAAATATCATATGGCTCTCATGGAAAAACGTTTTAAAATGTTTGGCTTTTATGGCTCTCTCAGCCAAAACGGTTCCCGACCCCTGGGTTAGACTTTAGTTTCAAACTGGGGTTAGGTTTAGATTTAGGGTTAAGGATTTTGATTAGGGTTATCAGAAGTGTTTGGGTTTAAGATTAGCCAAAGGGTTGGGTTTAGAGTTTGCAGTTAAGTTAAAGATTAGGGTTAGGTTTAGCATTAGGGTTCAGGTAAGTGTATAATTTAGAGTTAGGGTTAGGTTTAGTATTAGAAATTAGGATTAGGGTTAGGGATAACTGTATTTAGAAGGATTAGAGTTGGAGTTAGGTTTAGCATTAAGGATAGGGAACATGATTCGGGTCATCAGAAGGGTCAAGGGTGGGGTTGGCATGAGGGTTACGTTTGGGGTTGGGGTTGGGTTTAGCATTAAGGTTAGGGATTTGGGTTAGCACATTTTGTTGGGTTTAGAGTTAGGGATTAGAATTTGGGTGAGGGTTACTTTTATGGATTAGAGCGGTAGGATTACCATTAGGGTTTTAGTCTGGATTTTGGGCACTTTTGCTGTCAGGCAGAAATGCAGTGAAGCATAAAAAGTTATTTGAAGGTAATTGTTGATGCGGGACAGAAAGGGCGAGGCTCTCTCTCTCTGTGTGCTTTTCAAACATGCAATCAAATCCCCGAGGAGTGACTGTGCAGACCGTGGCCTTCAAATATACCCTTTCCACCACTACGCTGACACGTTCATACGCTTCAAAAAGTCTTCCTCATTCTTTTCAACTTTCAGTGCCTCGTTAGTTTGACACTTGCTGGAAAGTGGACTTTTAAATGCTAGTTGCATGATCCTCGCAGGAAGTTAGTCGCTAGAAACATGGTAAGTCTCCACATTTTTGGACATCTCACGTGTAATACACGCTCAAGTCTCTATTTTAGGCCACCTTAAGTGGAACACACAATGGTGTGGCTGCTGTTTTCATCTCTTTTTTTTTAGACATTTTTTGCTTGTCACGTCAAAAAGGTCACCTGCCGCTCACAAATCCAAATAAAATTGATTTAAAAAAAAAAAAGTCTTCTATTCTTTCTATTTCCACTTTGTGAATAAGGTGCTTTGAAGAGTTCAGGATGAAGAAGGAAGAAAACTCACCTCAAGTGTTCTCCCAAGTAATCCAGCTGGGAATGTGAGCGCCAGCCTCCTTGGGATGTATATATGCACTCTCTCTCTCTCTCGCCCTCTCTCGCCCTCATCGTCACTCCCCCTCTGGAACTCCTCCATCCTTTCCCAGCATTCCAGGGGAGACGCCGATGGACGTGAGAGAGATAACACTCGCTATGCAGCGTGTTGTCAAACAGGGAGGTGGGGGGGCCACTCGCAGCCCTCAAGACAAAACCCCCCTTGTTGTGGCGAGCAGCCGGTCGCCACGGCAACCGCACCGGCTCTGCTCCAACTTCCCAGCATGCATGGCGAGCCGAGCTTCTTATCATGCTGGAGTTGTTCAGCAACTATAACAACAAATTCACTGGAAGCCATTAGGGATGGACGGCCATTGGTGGGTCACGCTTTGACGACTCGGGTGATGCGGGCAAAGAATCAGTCGGTCACGGCGCCGCCCGATGAAAGAGCGCCTGTGTGGTTGCAGCCTTCAGGAAACATCCATTCTTCTTATTGACTCTACTGGGGCTTGAATGAGGACTTCCATAAACGGCATTCAAATGGTACAGCTTTTATTTTGAAATGACAAAGGAGGATCGGGACCAATAGATGAAGAAAATAAATCACGTCTAGGGATGATGTTTGATAAGAAATTATCGAGTTCGAGTCTATTATCGAATCCTCTTATCGAACCGATTCCTTATCGATTCTCTTATGGAGTCCAGATAGGTTGTTGTATATGGAAAAAAACACACAATATTTGGTTTAACAAAAGCTCACTTTTACTATATAAGAAAACAATTTAATCTAAAAAATAAATAAATATTGACTGTTGCCCCCCTAAAAAAAAAAAAAAAAAAAAATTGACTGTTGTTACCCAAAGTATATTAAAGGCCTACTGAAAGCCACTACTACTGACCACGCAGTCTGATAGTTTATATATCAATGATGAAATCTTAACATTATAACACATGCCAATACGGCCGGGTTAACTTATAAAGTGACATTTTAAATTTGCCGCTAAACTTCCGGTTCGAAACGCCTCTGAGGATGACGTATGCGCGTGACGTAGCCCGGCGAACACGGGTATGCCTTCCACATTGAAGCCAATACGAAAAAGCTCTGTTTTCATTTCATAATTCCACAGTATTCTGGACATCTGTGTTTGTGAATCTGTTGCAATCATGTTCATTGCATTATGGAGAAGGAAGCCGAGCAAGCAAAGAAGAAAGTTGTCGGTGCGAAATGGACGTATTTTTCGAACGTAGTCAGCAACAACAGTACACAGCCGGCGCTTCTTTGTTTACATTCCCGAAAGATGCAGTCAAGATGGAAGAACTCGGATAACAGAGACTCTAACCAGGAGGACTTTTGACTTCGATACACAGACGCCTGTAGAGAACTGGGACAACACAGACTCTTACCAGGATTACTTTGATTTGGATGAAAAAGACGCAGACGTGCTACTGTGAGTATGCAGCTTTGGCTTTTTTTTGCGTATGTACGTAACTTTTTAAAAATATATAAGCTTTATGAACCTTGGGTTAGGTGAACGGTCTTTTGGGCTGAGTGATTGTGTGTGTTGATCAGGTGTTTGAATTGTATTGGCGTGTTCTATGGAGCTAGGAGATAGCAGAGGAGCTAGGAGCTAGCATAACAAACACGCAGGTGTTATTATGCAGGATTAATTTGTGGCATATTAAATATAAGCCTGGTTGTGTTGTGGCTAATAGAGTATATATATGTCTTGTGTTTATTTACTGTTGTAGTCATTCCCAGCTGAATATCAGGTCACCCCCGGCTCTCACAGCATCTTCCCTATCTGAATAGCTTCAACTCCCCACTAGTCCTTCACTTGCACTTTCCTCATCCACAAATCTTTCTTCATCCTCGCTCAAATTAATGGGGAAATCGTCGTTTTCTCGGTCCGAATCTCTCTCACTTCATGCGGCCATCACTGTAAACAATAGGGAACTTTGCGTATATGTTCAACTGACTACGTCACGCTACTTCCGGTAGGGGCAAGCCTTTTTTTTATCAGATACCAAAAGTTGCAATCTTTATCGTCGTTGTTCTATACTAAATCCTTTCAGCAAAAATATGGCAATATCGCGAAATGATCAAGTATGACACATAGAATAGATCTGCTATCCCCGTTTAAATAAAAAAAATTCATTTCAGTAGGCCTTTAAGTGGGATTTTTCAGAAAAACAAATATATAAGGTAACACAAAAACAACCTGTCTCTGTGATCACTATAGGTGTATAAATAATACTAGTGTTAAATAAAATCAGTCCCTTGGGCACAAAACTGGAAATAATACATCTCTCCAAAAAGTGCACTTCTGCTGCTATTGGAACATAACTGTTTGTTATGATGCTTTGACATGTTTGCACTTTATTTCTTTATTGAAAGAAAATTCTATGAAGAGAAAAGTTGTTTGCAAATGTGGTTACAATGCCAAAAAAAATGAAAAGTTAAAGCTAAAAAAAGAAATACACTCTATTGAGTTAACATTATTTCTTTATAGGGGGAAAGATGTTATGAGCTAGGGCAGTGTTATTCAACCTTTTCTGAGCCAAGGCACATTTTTTTAATTTAAAAAATTTCGAGGCACACCACGAGCAGAAAACATAAAAAAAATTAAACACAGCAGCCAATATTGACAATAAAAAGTTATTCTCGCAAATGTTGGATATTCAAACCATAACCAACCATGCTTCACTATAGCTCTTGTCTCAAAGTAGGTGTACTGTCATGACCTGTCACATCACGCCGTGACTTATTTGGAGTTTTTTGGTGTTTTTGTTCTTGTCTTGCGCTCCTATTTTGATGTTCATTGTCATGTCATGTACGGATGTACTTTGTGGACGCCGTCTGCGGCTCCACACGCCGTAAGTCTTTGCCGTCGTCCAGCAATCTGTCAACAACAACACATCATTTGCGGACTATAATTACTGGTTTGCAAAAAAATATTTTTTTAACACAATTAGGTGAAATTACATAATCTCCCACGCCACGGCACACCAGACAATATCTCACGGTACACTAGTGGTTGAAAAACACTGAGCTAGGGAATATAACAACTACACTACCCATCATGCAACGGGAGTGACGAGCATGCGCGGTAGCCCCGGAAAGTGTTGTTGCATGTCGTCACCCGTGAAAGTAAACGTCAAGAACTCAGCCAACACGCCTCGTCTGCATTATTTATAATTAGACAGACAACACATCTACAGTGTGATTTTGTTTTGTTTACAAGGAAAGAAAAACAAAAGTTAAAAAAGGGAGATATGTTGTATATATATGTATGTGCTGCGGTTGTTTTAAGAACGTTGCGACAGCTGCCGTAAAGGAGGTGCGTTGCTAGCCTGGTTGCTATGTTTCCGGTTGGTCGTAAAAGTGTTGGTCGTGTGTTTGTAGTCTGCTCAAATCTCCCAGTAAATTTATTCATTGGATTATAGCTTTTGTTTTGAACTTTATTACACCTTGGAGCGCTTTTTCCCGTCCATTTTTTTCCTGCTTTCGCTATCTGCGCTTAATGACTGAGCTACGTGACTGATTTATTGTGATGTCCCACGGAGCATTTCTGGTCGGGATGGGATTCGTTCCGAGGGGTTCGAATATAGAACCAACTCTTTTTCTTTACTATAGTGGTCTCGATAACGGGTACCGGTTTTTAAAAAGGGATTGGAGTCCGAGGACTCGGTTCTTTTCTTATCGAACAACCGGGAAAACCGGTTTCAAGTATCATCCCTAATCACGTCATTACGAGACTCAAGCCACAATCTGCGGGAGCAAGCTGGTCATTTCCTAACAAAGTCGCAATCTTACAAGAAAAAGTTGATGTTTTATGAGAAGTTTTGTAATATTAAGAGAAACAAGTTTTGGGGAAAAAATGTCGTTTTATGACAGTTAAGTTGTTTTGAGAGGAAGTGGTCGTTTTATACTGCAAATACAATTCTTCATTTTTACCACAATGTAATCCTGATATCATAAGGTAAGAATTTATAGGAATTACATCATACCACAACAAGAGCAAGTTGTCATTTTATAAACATAAAGTCGGAATACAACCAAAAATAAAGTCATAAAGGATAAAGTTGCAATATCATAACAATAAAAGTCATAATTGAACGAGAATAAAGTCAGAATATCAATCAATCAATCAATGTTTATTTATATAGCCCTAAATCACAAGTGTCTCAAAGGGCTGCACAAGCCACAACGACATCCTCGGTACAGAGCCCACATACGTGGCAAGGAAAACTCACCCCAGTGGGACGTCGATGTGAATGACTATGAGAAACCTTGGAGAGGACCGCATATGTGGGTAACCCCCCCACTCCCTCTAGGGGAGACCGAAAGCAATGGATGTGGAGTGGTTCTGACATAATATTGTGAAAGTCCAACACATCAGCGAAAGTCCAGTCCATAGTGGGGCCAGCAGGAACCATCCCGAGTGGAGACGGGTCAGCAGCGTAGAGATGTCCCCATCTGATGGACAGGCTAGAGGTCCACCCCAGGTTGGGAGCAGAGTAGAAAAGAAACGGCAGATCAACTGGTCTAAAAAGGGGGTTTATTTAAAGGCTAGAGTATACAAATGAGTTTTAAGATGAGACTTAAATGCTTCTACTGAGGTAGCATCTCTAAATGTTACCGGGAGGGCATTCCATAGTACTGGAGCCCCAATAGAAAACGCTCTATAGCCCGCAGACTTTTTTTGGGCTCTGGGAATCACTAATAAGCCGGAGTTCTTTGAACGCAGATTTCTTGCCGGGACATATGGTACAATACAATCGACGAGATAGGCAGGAGCTTGACCGTGTAGTATTTTATACGTAAGTAGTAAAACCTTAAAGTCGCATCTTAAGTGCACAGGAAGCCAGTGCAGGTGAGCCAGTATAGGTATATATATTGGTATATAAAGGTATATACAGTATAGGTGTAATATGATCAAACTTTCTTGTTTTTGTCAAAAGTCTAGCAGCCGCATTTTGTACCAACTGTAATCTTTTAATGCTAGACATAGGGAGGCCCGAAAACAAAACGTTACAGTAATCGAGACGAGACGTAACGAACGCATGGATAATGATCTCAGCGTCGCTTGTGGACAAAATGGAACGAATTTTAGCGATATTACGGAGATGAAAGAAGGCCGTTTTAGTAACACTCTTAATGTGTGACTCAAACGAGAGAGTTGGGTGGAAGATAATACCCAGATTCTTTACCGAGTCGCCTTGTTTAATTGTTTGGTTGTCAAATGTTAAGGTGGTATTATTAAATAGATGTCGGTGTCGAGCAGGACCGATAATCAGCATTTCCGTTTTCTTAGCGTTGAGTTGCAAAAAGTTAGCGGACATCCATTGTTTAATTTCATGAAGACACGCCTCCAGCTGACTACAATCCGGCGTGTTGGTCAGCTTTAAAAAGTAAAAAGTCACACATCCATGAGAATATAGTAAAAAGTCACACATCCATGAGTTGTGTACCCACAATAACATAGTGTACCCACAATAACATAGTGTACCCACAATAACATAGTGTATCCACACAATAACATAGTGTACCCACACAATAACATAGTGTACCCACAATAACATGGTGTACCCACAATAACATAGTGTACCCACAATAACATTGTGTACCCACACAATAACATAGTGTACCCACAATAACATGGTGTACCCACAATAACATGGTGTACCCACACAATAACATGGTGTACCCACAATAACATGGTGTACCCACAATAACAGTGTACCCACAATAACATAGTGTACCCACAATAACATAGTGTACCCACAATACACAAAACAACTGAAATGCAATACAGGGCCAAAAATATGGACCAGGGGCCAGTAGAGGGCTGTAGGATGGAGGCCACCCAGACCCAAATATGCTCCTCAATGTAAATTCAGGGCTTCCATGAAATGCAGTGAAATCATCAATTTTAGCCATGCATTAAGAGGTGTGCTACTCTTAGCTGCTTCCTGGCTCTCCTTCTCCTTCCTTTTCTGTATCCTTGCTTTTTTTGGCATTGTGCTGCAGGCATAATCAACATGAATCAAGTTTAAATACAGAATATTCCTAACAGATAACCTACATCTTATATCCCCAGAAGGCTGAAATTATTATTATTATTATTATTATTATTATTATTAATAATAATTATTATTATTATTATCATTATTATTCTTATTATTCTTATTATTATCATTATTATCATTATTATTATTTTGTTACCCCACACAGTAATAGCAAAGTCACAATAAACTTTATATGTGGAGTTTTTTTTTTTTTTTTTTTTTACATCCCTGACAGGAATTTATTAATGTTGTTTAAAGAAAAAGAAAAAAAAAACACACACACACACAGGCAGAGGGCACTTTTTAAGACGAGGCAAAAAAGGGCAGGGGCTCAAGCACCCATAGGGCCCTATGTGTGCACGGGCCTGCCTTGCAGACCCCGCTTCGCGGCAGGCCCGCAGGCCACGCCCCCCTCCACAACCAAATTCTGTCTTACCCAACAATGTTAGTATTTGAATATTGTTACTTGAAGACTTATTCCTGGTTACAATTATACTGTTAAGAAAGTATTGTCTTATACTTTGCCTAAAATGACAATGCATCATAATCAGTGGCGGCTGGTGAATTTTGTTTTAGGTGTCACAATCATTTATTTCAACTTTGTTATTCAAGTATGACATTTTTAAATGTAATTAAATTCATTGACAAGGAATTCTATTATGGTCTTGTTTGCTAGCGGCTACGATTTCAGTACTATTGAAGATCGTTGCTCCTTCTCAACTCTGTGGTAATATCCTTTTCACAACTGTCAACTGTCAGTTTAGCATCTTTGTTTTCCTGTCAACTGTCAACTGTCAGTTTAGGCTGCTCACCGGCTCCTCATCACCACTTCAAGATGGCGGCCCAATTTCTCGCATCACAGCAGCCAATGCTGCGTTTACATATAAGATGTCTATTCCCAAAATAACATGGTGTACCCACAATAACATGGTGGACCCACAATAACATAGTGTACCCACAATAACATGGTGTACTCACAATAACATGGTGTACACACAATAACATGGTGTACTCACAATAACATAGTGTACCCACAATAACATGGTGTACCCACAATAACATGGTGTAACCAAAATAACATGGTGTACCCACAATAACATGGTGTACCCACAATAACATGGTGGACCCACAATAACATAGTGTTCACACAATAACATGGTGTACACACATTAACATGGTGGACCCACAATAACATAGTGTACACACAATAACATAGTGTACCCACAATAACATAGTGTACACACATTAACATGGTGTACCCACAATAACATGGTGGACCCACAATAACATAGTGTACACACAATAACATAGTGTACCCACAATAACATGGTGTACCCACAATAACATGGTGGACCCACAATAACATAGTGTACACACAATAACATAGTGTACCCACAATAACATAGTGTACACACATTAACATGGTGTACCCACAATAACATGGTGGACCCACAATAACATAGTGTACACACAATAACATAGTGTACACACATTAACATGGTGTACCCACAATAACATAGTGTACCCACAATAACATGGTGTACCCACAATAACATAGTGTACCCACATTAACATGGTGTACCCACAATAACATAGTGTACACACATTAACATGGTGTACCCACAATAACATAGTGTACACACAATAACATAGTGTACACACATTAACATGGTGTACCCACAATAACATAGTGTACCCACATTAACATGGTGTACCCACAATAACATAGTGTACCCACAACAACATGGTGTACCCACAATAACATAGTGTACCCACAATAACATGGTGTACCCACAATAACATAGTGTACCCACAATAACATAGTGTACCCACAATAACATGGTGTACCCACAATAACATAGTGTACCCACAATAACATGGTGTACTCACAATAACATGGTGTACCCACAATAACATGGTGTACTCACAATAACATGGTGTACCCACAATAACATGGTGTACCCACAATAACATAGTGTACCCACAATAACATGGTGTACCCACAATAACATGGTGTACCCACAATTAGCATGGTGTACCCACAATAACATGGTGTACTCACAATAACATGGTGTACCCACAATAACATGGTGTACTCACAATAACATGGTGTACCCACAATAACATGGTGTACTCACAATAACATGGTGTACCCACAATAACATGGTGTACCCACAATAACATGGTGTACCCACAATAACATGGTGTACCCACAATAACATGGTGTACCCACAATAACATGGTGTACCCACAATAACATAGTGTACCCACACAATAACATAGTGTACCCACAATAACATGGTGTACCCACAATAACATAGTGTACCCACACAATAACATAGTGTACCCACAATAACATGGTGTACCCACAATAACATGGTGTACCCACAATAACATAGTGTTCACACAATAACAGTGTACCCACAATAACATGGTGTACTCACAATAACATGGTGTACCCACAATAACATGGTGTACCCACAATAACATGGTGTACCCACAATAACATGGTGTACCCACATTAACATGGTAACAAGGTATAGTCACTACCTTATTGTGCCTCAAACACGCCTTTTAAGATGCACAGAACTGCTGTGGAGAAGAAACATTTGTTGAGAGTTGTCACATTGTTGTCACATTGTTCACATTGTTGTCACATTGTTGTCACATTGTTCACATTGTTCACATTGTTGTCACATTGTTCACATTGTTCACATTGTTGTCACATTGTTCACATTGTTGTCACATTGTTGTCACATTGTTCACATTGTTCACATTGTTGTCACATTGTTGTCACATTGTTGTCACATTGTTCACATTGTTGTCACATTGTTGTCACATTGTTGTCACATTGTTCACATTGTTGTCACATTGTTCACATTGTTCACATTGTTGTCACATTGTTGTCACACTGTTCACATTGTTGTCACATTGTTGTCACATTGTTGTCACATTGTTGTCACATTGTTCACATTGTTGTCACATTGTTGTCACATTGTTGTCACATTGTTCACATTGTTGTCACATTGTTCACATTGTTGTCACATTGTTGTCACACTGTTCACATTGTTCACATTGTTGTCACATTGTTGTCACATTGTTCACATTGTTGTCACATTGTTGTCACATTGTTCACATTGTTGTCACATTGTTGTCACATTGTTGTCACATTGTTGTCACCTTGTTGAGAGTTGTCACATTGTGTCTGCGCTAATGTTTCTGACTAAGTGCAGGATTTCCTCCTTTTGATGGAATATCAACCTTGTCAATTACTCTCCAGCATTGGTGGGGCTTAAACAACAATTATATAACATGTGTATATATATATATATATATATATATATATATATATATATATATATATATATATATATATATATATATATATATATATATATATATATATATATATATATATATATATATATATATATATATATATATATATATATATATATATATATATATATATATATATATGTATATATATATATATATATATATATATATATATATATGTATATATATATATATATATATATATATATATATATATATATATATATATATATATGTATATATATATATATATATATATATATATATATATATATATATATATATATATATATATATATATATATATACACATGTTATGTATACTGTATATACATTATATAACATTATATACAACAATTATATACAACATTATATACAACATTATAGACAACGTTATATACAACATTATATACAACGTTATATACAACATTATATACAACAATTATAAACAACATTATATACAACATTATATACAACATTATATACAACATTATAAACAACATTATAAACAACATTATATACAACATTATATACAACATTATATACAACATTATAAACAACATTATATACAACAATTATAAACAACATTATAAACAACATTATAAACAACATTATATACAACATTATATACAACATAATATACAACATTATATACAACATTATATACAACAATTATAAACAACATTATATACAACATTATATACAACAATTATAAACAACATTATAAACAACATTATATACAACAATTATAAACAACATTATGTACAACATTATATACAACATTATGTACAACATTATATACAACATTATATACAACATTATGTACAACATTATGTACAACATTATATACAACATTATGTACAACATTATATACAACATTATATACAACATTATGTACAACATTATGTACAACATTATGTACAACATCATATACAACATTATGTACAACATTATGTACAACATTATATACAACATTATGTACAACATTATATACAACATTATGTACAACATTAAGTACAACATTATATACAACATTATATACAATATTATATACAACATTATGTACAACAACAAGTGGCAAACACCAGACTATCATCCGGTTGTTTCATTTTGTAGCAAAGAAAGTTTACTCATTTCAACTTCCTGCCTTTTGGAAACACTCAAATCATTTAAGAAAATGAATCGTGATGAGGTGGCGACTTGTCCAGGGTCTACCCCGCCTTCTGCCCATGTGCAGCTGGGATAGGCTCCAGCACCCCTGAGAGGGACAAACGGAGGGAATTGTGGTAGTCAGGAAGAGTTTCAGTTTTGGATCAAGCAGAGTGAAAGAAATGAAGAAGACATCAAGAAGTATTCATTGTTCCAACTCTCATTCTGTGGTTCTGAGTTGATCTGGACAATCTTTTAGTGACATTTTTATATCTTTCACCCGACTGTGGTCATGTTTACAAAGGAGCTGGAAATGAGCCTGAGCGTGCACGGTGACGCCATGCACACCCTCGGGCATCAGGCAGGAAGCTGTTAAACAAACTGTCAAATGATTCCCAGGAATTGCAACCCTGGGAACTGGTTCTCAACAAGAACCGGTTTACGGCGTGGCGAAGTTGGGAGAGTGGCCGTGCCAGCAATCGGAGGGTTACTGGGGTTCAATCCCCACCTTCTACCATCCTAGTCACGTCCGTTGTGTCCTTGAGCAAGACACTTCACCCTTGCTCCTGATGGGTCCTGGTTAGCGTCTTGCATGGCAGCTCCCGCCATCAGTGTGTGAATGGGTGAATGTGGAAATAGTGTCAAAGCGCTTTGAGTTCCTTAAAAAGGTAGAAAAGCGCTATACAAGTATTTACCATTTACCATTTATGATCCCCAGTGACTATGTGGGTGTTATTCCATGTTTTGCAGATTCTTATTGTGTTGAAGCATTTAAGTCCCATCTTAAAACTCATTTGTATAATCTAGCCTTTAAATAGACCCCCCCTTTTTAGACCAGTTGATCTGCCGTTTCTTTTCTTCTCTCCTCTTGTCCCCTGTCCCTTGCGAGGGGGAGTTGCATAGGTCCGGTGGCCATGGATGAAGTGCTGGCTGTCCAGAGTCGGGACCCCGGGTGGACCACTAGCCTGTGCATCGGTTGGGGACATCTCTGCGCTGCTGACCCGTCTCCGCTCGGGATGGTTTCCTGTTGGCCCCGCTGTGGACTGGACTCCCGCTGATGTGTTGGATCCACTGTGGACTGGACTTTCACAATATTATGTCAGACCCACTCGACATCCATAGCTTTCGGTCTCCCCTAGAGGGGGGCGATGGGGGTTACCCACATATGCGGTCCTCTCCAAGGTTTCTCATAGTCATTCACCGACGTCCCACTGGGGTGAGTTTTTCCTTGCCCGTATGTGGGCTCTGTACCGAGGATGTGGTTGTGGCTTGTACAGCCCTTTGAGACACTTGTGATTTAGGGCTATATAAATAAACATTGATTGATTGATTGATTGATTGAAAAGATATCTACAAGGTTGTAAACATGACAATATTTAATATTTAATCATTGATATAATCCGGCTCCCCCCCCCAGGCCTGCGTCCACATTGTGAAGTACCCTACGGTAGTGGGCCTCATCCGTGACAACGACCACATGGACTACAAGGGAGGAGGTGAAACATCTGGTGGACTGGTGCAGAACCAACAACCTGGTCCTGAACGTCGACAAGACCAAGGAGATCACGGTCGACTTCAGGAAGCACCGGTCCAGCCACGCTCCACTCTACATCAACGGCACAGCAGTGGAGATAGTAAGCAGCACCAAGTTCCTGGGGGTGCAGATAACTGACAATATGACCTGGTCCCTACACACCGGAGCTCTTGTAAAAAAAGAGCTCAGCAGCGCATGCACTTTTTGCGTGGGATGAAAAGAGCACAGCTCTCTCAGCACATTCTACAGAGGCACTATAGAGACCACCTGCATCTCTGTCTGGACTGGAGACTGCAGTGCCTCAGACTGGAAGTCTCTCCAGAGAGTGGTGAGGACGGCGGAAAAGATCACCAGGACTCCTCTTCCTCCTATCCAGGAGATGGCAAAAAGCCGCTGCCTGACCAGGGCTCAGAAAGTGTGCAGAGACTCCTCCCACCCCCAACCAAGGACTGTTTTCACTGCTGGACTCTAGAAAGAGGTTCCGTAGCAGAACCTCCAGGTTGTGTGACAGCTTCCTCCCTCAGGCCGTAAGACGTAAGACGTAAGACGCATCATAATAATCCAGTCCTCTTAGGGATGACTTCAGTCAGCGTCTAATGTTCCTCCTGACCACAAGGAGGCGCCCCAGTGGTTGAAGAAGTGCAGTCCTCTTAGGGATGACCTCAGTCGGCGTCTAATGTTCCTCCTGACCACAAGGAGGCGCCCCAGTGGTTGAAGAAGTGCAGTCCTCTTGGGGATGACCTCAGTCAGCGTCTAATGTTCCTCCTGACCACAAGGAGGCGCCCCAGTGGTTGAAGAAGTGCAGTCCTCTTAGGGATGACTTCAGTCAGCGTCTAATGTTCCTCCTGACCACAAGGAGGCGCCCCAGTGGTTGAAGAAGTGCAGTCCTCTTAGGGATGACTTCAGTCAGCGTCTAATGTTCCTCCTGACCACAAGGAGGCGCCCCAGTGGTTGAAGAAGTGCAGTCCTCTTAGGGATGACTTCAGTCAGCGTCTAATGTTCCTCCTGACCACAAGGAGGCGCCCCAGTGGTTGAAGAAGTGCAGTCCTCTTAGGGATGACCTCAGTCAGCGTCTAATGTTCCTCCTGACCACAAGGAGGCGCCCCAGTGGTTGAAGAAGTGCAGTCCTCTTAGGGATGACTTCAGTCGGCGTCTAATGTTCCTCCTGACCACAAGGAGGCGCCCCAGTGGTTGAAGAAGTGCAGTCCTCTTAGGGATGACTTCAGTCAGCGTCTAATGTTCCTCCTGACCACAAGGAGGCGCCCCAGTGGTTGAAGAAGTGCAGTCCTCTTAGGGATGACTTCAGTCGGCGTCTAATATTCCTCCTGACCACAAGGAGGCGCCCCAGTGGTTGAAGAAGTGCAGTCCTCTTAGGGATGACTTCAGTCAGCGTCTAATGTTCCTCCTGACCACAAGGAGGCGCCCCAGTGGTTGAAGAAGTGCAGTCCTCTTAGGGATGACTTCAGTCAGCGTCTAATGTTCCTCCTGACCACAAGGAGGCGCCCCAGTGGTTGAAGAAGTGCAGTCCTCTTAGGGATGACCAATAAAGAGGAGCAAGTACCAGCTGCAAACACTGGAATGGAAGCTCCTTAGTTCTGAAGGGATTTAGTTCCCAGAGACTTGCAGAGCTCCTTAGGGAATAAAGCTGCTGTTGATGGTCTCTCAAAAGACGCGTACAACCTTTAGATGTCCTGTATACCTGCTGTGTATGAACTTTGTTCTTATGTCACCTAGCGACAGCTGGGTAATATCCCAAGCAAGCCGTGGTCTGGGATGGTAGATAAGAAAAGGATGCAAATTATTATTGTTATTGGAGTTGAGTGTCAGAGAAACCATATCAAAGTCTAGGAGCCACCAGGTGTCTCATGTTTCCTGACCAAAATTAAAGGATTATTGAGTGGGAATCGTTACGTTTTTTCATTTGGACTCCTATTTTCGATGCTCACTTTGCCGGCCGGAAGAATGAATTAGCTTGCAGCTAACTGTATCTCCATACACAGTGTGTATAAGTCAATAATCCTCCATTGCAGCAAGCTAACTGTATCTCCATACACAGTGTGTATAAGTCAATAATCCTCCATTGCAGCAAGTCAACTGCAGTTCTTAAAGGGGACCTATGATGCAAAACAATCTTTTCTTACCCATTTGTACCTGCTTTTGTGTATTTAGGGTCTGCATAGGTCATGGAAATGTGAAATCAAACCATGGAGTCATTGCGGTGATATTTATAAAATAATCTTGCCTTCCTTCTTACTTCCTACAAACGAGCCGTTTGGAATTGTCCCAATTTGTGCAAATGTTTTCACATTTTTATCCATATACGGTACATTTTTAATCTAAGAGCTTTGCGCGAGTCCGCCATTGCAGTCAATAACTTCCTTCTTGTTGTGGGGCAGACTGGCTCGTACATGCACATGCATCCTCCGCTGTTGCCATTCCTCATACCAATTAGTGTATAGTTCTAACTTACCGTATTTCCTTGAATAGCCGCCGGGGCGCTAATTAATTTAAAACCTCTTCTCACGCCTGCGTTTACCAAAAGCATGCGGGATGGGCAAGCATGCGCTAATTATTTTAAAACCTCTTCTCACTCCGGCGCTTACCTTATCATGAAAATCACATTTAATAAAAAAAAAAAACGTTATTATGGTCTTACCTTTAGGTATAAATGAGTCCATGCGCAGCTCCTATAGAAGTCTTCCTTATCTTTCTTCAGTTTTAAAAGTCTCGGGAGATATTCCTTTAAGTATTACCTCCTGCTTCGATTGAAAGTCCCGTTTAGAAAACTGTTTTATTTTAGATATGTAATCCTCCATGGTAAAAGTGCTGCTCACTCTTGCTGCGTGTCGTCTTCTTCTGCAGCACCGGTCTTCTGCAGTACCAGCAGTCGCAAGAAGGATCACTAGCGCCCTCTACCACCAGGAGGCGGAAGTCATTTAATGACTCATATTTGACCCGGCGGAAGTGCCAAGCATGCGCTAATTATTTTGCGAAACAAGTTTGACCCGGCTGTAATTCTAGGCAGGCGAATACTATATTCCCGGCGGCAATTCAAGGAAAAACGGTATGTCTGTCAGTAGACTTGATATGGAAGCGCTAAAAACGACAGCAAAGATGTCCAAGTGGAGGCACGTCAATAAGACCATCCCGAAGATGAAGACGAAGATGATGAGTAAAACATCATCTATGCCAAGAACCACCATTACATGTTATGTAGACCACAAGGAAGTCTGTAGAGGCAATGCATCCATGGACATGTCTCTCCTAATGATGGTGAAAGACCGGCTAAAGAAGTGCACTACCCCTTTAAAGACTGTACACATGAACTTGGATTGATTGTTAGTTTTGGAGCCAAATTTCCTTATTTGTTTACATTACCGTTCAAAAGTTTGGGGTCACATTGAAATGTCCTTATTTTTCAATGAAGATAACTTTAAACTAGTCTTAACTTGAAAGAAATACACGCTATACATTGCTAATGTGCTAAATGACTATTCTAGCTGCAAATGTCTGCTTTTTGGTGCAATATCTACATAGGCCCATTTCCAGCAACTATCACTCCAGTGTTCTAATGGTACAATGTGTTTGCTCATTGGCTCAGAAGGCTAATTGATGATTAGAAAACCCTTGTGCAATCATGTTCACACATCTGAAAACACTTTAGCTCGTTACAGAAGCTACAAAACTGACCTTCCTTTGAGCAGATTGAGTTTCTGGAGCATCACATTTGTGGGGTCAATGAAACGCTCAAAATGGCCAGAAAAAGAGAACTTTCATCTGAAACTCGACGGTCTGTTCTTGTTCTTAGAAATGAAGGCTCGAACACAAAATTGTTTGGGTGACCCCAAACTTTTAAACGGTAGTATATGTTGTTTTTATTTTATTTTATAATTGATTATTGGCCTCAGCTCATGTTGAATTTCCTTTTCAGCAGATTGGTCCGCCCACTTCCTGTTAAGAACCAGGAAGTGTTGACAGGGATGGGACTGTTGCTATGGTGCGGTTACCATGGTAGCCTCCTTAATTTGGGTTCAGGTGTGAGCACAGGCAAGGCGATTGGAGGACAAACTGTTTTCAGCCGTGTCGTGTCATGTGGTGTGGTGTGGTGTGGTGTCATGTGGTGTGGTGTGGTGTGGTGTCATGTGGTGTGGTGTGGTGTGGTGTCATGTGGTGTGGTGTGGTGTCATGTGGTGTGGTGTGGTGTCATGTGGTGTGGTGTGGTGTCATGTGGTGTGGTGTGGTGTCATGTGGTGTGGTGTGGTGTCATGTGGTGTGGTGTGGTGTCATGTGGTGTGGTGTGGTGTGGTGTGGTGTGGTGTCATGTGGTGTGGTGTGGTGTGGTGTCATGTGGTGTGGTGTGGTGTGGTGTCATGTGGTGTGGTGTCATGTGGTGTGGTGTGGTGTCATGTGGTGTGGTGTGGTGTGGTGTCATGTGGTGTGGTGTGGTGTCATGTGGTGTGGTGTCATGTGGTGTGGTGTGGTGTGGTGTCATGTGGTGTGGTGTGGTGTCATGTGGTGTGGTGTGGTGTCATGTGGTGTGGTGTGGTGTGGTGTCATGTGGTGTGGTGTCATGTGGTGTGGTGTGGTGTCATGTGGTGTGGTGTGGTGTGGTGTCATGTGGTGTGGTGTGGTGTGGTGTGGTGTGGTGTCATGTGGTGTGGTGTGGTGTGGTGACAAACAACATGATGGGAACATCTTTATCTCTCTAAACAACATGATGGGAACATCTTTATCTCTCTAAACAACATGATGGGAACATCTTTATCTCTCTAAACAACATGATGGGAACATCTTTATCTCTCTAAACAACATGATGGGAACATCTTTATCTCTCTAAACAACATGATGGGAACATCTTTATCTCTCTAAACAACATGATGGGAACATCTTTATCTCTCTAAACAACATGATGGGAACATCTTTATCTCTCTAAACAACATGATGGGAACATCTTTATCTCTCTAAACAACATGATGGGAACATCTTTATCTCTCTAAACAACATGATGGGAACATCTTTATCTCTCTAAACAACATGATGGGAACATCTTTATCTCTCTAAACAACATGATGGGAACATCTTTATCTCTCTAAACAACATGATGGGAACATCTTTATCTCTCTAAACAACACGATGGGAACATCTTTATCTCTCTAAACAACATGATGGGAACATCTTTATCTCTCTAAACAACATGATGGGAACATCTTTATCTCTCTAAACAACACGATGGGAACATCTTTATCTCTCTAAACAACACGATGGGAACATCTTTATCTCTCTAAACAACACGATGGGAACATCTTTATCTCTCTAAACAACACGATGGGAACATCTTTATCTCTCTAAACAACACGATGGGAACATCTTTATCTCTCTAAACAACACGATGGGAACATCTTTATCTCTCTAAACAACATGATGGGAACATCTTTATCTCTCTAAACAACACGATGGGAACATCTTTATCTCTCTAAACAACATGATGGGAACATCTTTATCTCTCTAAACAACATGATGGGAACATCTTTATCTCTCTAAACAACATGATGGGAACATCTTTATCTCTCTAAACAACATGATGGGAACATCTTTATCTCTCTAAACAACATGATGGGAACATCTTTATCTCTCTAAACAACAGGATGGGAACATCTTTATCTTTCTAAACAACATGATGGGAACATCTTTATCTCTCTAAACAACATGATGGGAACATCTTTATCTCTCTAAACAACATGATGGGAACATCTTTATCTCTCTAAACAACATGATGGGAACATCTTTATCTCTCTAAACAACATGATGGGAACATCTTTATCTCTCTAAACAACATGATGGGAACATCTTTATCTCTCTAAACAACATGATGGGAACATCTTTATCTCTCTAAACAACATGATGGGAACATCTTTATCTCTCTAAACAACATGATGGGAACATCTTTATCTCTCTAAACAACATGATGGGAACATCTTTATCTCTCTAAACAACATGATGGGAACATCTTTATCTCTCTAAACAACATGATGGGAACATCTTTATCTCTCTAAACAACACGATGGGAACATCTTTATCTCTCTAAACAACACGATGGGAACATCTTTATCTCTCTAAACAACATGATGGGAACATCTTTATCTCTCTAAACAACATGATGGGAACATCTTTATCTCTCTAAACAACATGATGGGAACATCTTTATCTCTCTAAACAACATGATGGGAACATCTTTATCTCTCTAAACAACATGATGGGAACATCTTTATCTCTCTAAACAACACGATGGGAACATCTTTATCTCTCTAAACAACATGATGGGAACATCTTTATCTCTCTAAACAACACGATGGGAACATCTTTATCTCTCTAAACAACATGATGGGAACATCTTTATCTCTCTAAACAACACGATGGGAACATCTTTATCTCTCTAAACAACATGATGGGAACATCTTTATCTCTCTAAACAACATGATGGGAACATCTTTATCTCTCTATAAACAACATGATGGGAACATCTTTATCTCTCTAAACAACATGATGGGAACATCTTTATCTCTCTAAACAACATGATGGGAACATCTTTATCTCTCTAAACAACATGATGGGAACATATTTATCTCTCTAAACAACATGATGGGAACATATTTATCTCTCTAAACAACATGATGGGAACATCTTTATCTCTCTAAACAACAGAATATGTGTCAATGTTTTTGGAATGAGCTTTTCAAAAATAAAGTGTAAGGTTTGTGAAAAGTGGAAAGGAACCTCAAAACATTCGTATTCAACTTTAACTGATTAATATTGATATGCTCCTTGAAAATTGCCCCATCAGAATAGTGTATTTTTGACCCTGCTTCTAGAAGGAATTGGAATCAAACATCCTTAGGAATCAGAATAAAAAAAGGAAATTGGAGCGGGAGTGGTTGAAATTCAACACAAACTATTTTAATGAGGTTCATGTTGAAATCAACTTCATCTTTAGCTTTTTTGCTGGTGCAATTACAGCATTTGGCCACAAGGCAGAATTTTTTTGAAACATTCCTGGTCTCACAGTGATGTGAAATGTCTGCCATTTCCCTTTTTTTTTTTTTTTTACATCAATCCATCATTTGTGGTCAGAATGTTGTGTCAATGACACATTTACTCTGCAGATGTTTCCACACAGCAGACACTTCCTCTGCTGCGTGTTGGATGGCCAACATAACATCAACACCACACTCAGCCTCACCTCTGACTGCAGTCCATCCGTCACTCTGGCCGCTCGATACTCAGCGAGATGTGAGGAAAGAGATAAAGGCTCGGAGGAAGTCTTATTGATCTTTGGCATCAAACCACCTCCAAGCTCTACCGCAGTACAACATCCAATTCTTCGTATTGTTGCTTTATTCCATTGGCTTGTTGTGAAGAGATGAGGAAACATGGCAGGATGAGTAGGAATAGCTTTTATTTTGAAATGACAAAAGTATAATAGATGTACAAAATAATAGTGGCAGACTTACGAGACTCATGAGAAAGGTCGTCATTTGAATGAAATAAGTTATGAATGAAATAAGTTTATTTCGGTCATATAATCAACCATTAAGCATTTTGTGTGAGCAGTTTAAGAGTACAGATTATACATATATAACAATCATACACATTTACACACAAAAAGAAAAGAAAAGAAAAAGCATGACCGAAAAAGGAATAGGCTGAAGCCAAGGCTGATATTTGCCTATCCTAAACCCTTCCATCCATCCATTTTCTACCGCTTATGCACCTATCCTAAACCTTCACTGAAAATAAGATTACCTGGAACATCAACGTTAAAAAAAAAAAATCAATGGGATAAAAGTAATTGTTACTATATTTGATCATTTTCAATTATTTCACCTTTCCATGTTTTCTTAAAGGTCTACTGAAAGCCACTACTAGCGACCACGCAGTCTGATAGTTTATATATCAATGATGAAATCTTAACATTGCAACACATGCCAATACGGCCGGGTTAACTTATAAAGTGACATTTTAAAACTTCCCGGGAAATATCCGGCTGAAACGTCGCGGTATGATGACGTATGCGCGTGACGAAGTCAGAGTAACGGAAGTTATGGTACCCCGTAGAATCCTATACAAAAAGCTCTGTTTTCATTTCATAATTCCACAGTATTCTGGACATCTTTTGCAATTTGTTTAATGAACAATGAAGGCTGCAAAGAAGACAGTTGTAGGTGGGATCGGTGTATTAGCAGCGGACTACAGCAACACAACCAGGAGGACTTTGTTGGAGCGCTAGCCGCGCTAGCCGCCGACCTCACCTTGACTTCCTACGTCTCCGGGCCGCCAAACGCATCGGGTGAAGTCCTTCGTCCTTCTGCCGATCGCTGGAACGCAGGTGAGCATGGGTGTTGATGAGTAGATGAGGGCTGGCTGGTGTAGGTGGAGAGCTAATGTTTTTAGCATAGCTCTGTGCAGTCTGGTTGCTAAGTTAGCTTCAATGGCGTCGTTAGCACAGCATTGTTAACCTTCGCCAGCCTGGAAAGCATTACCCGTGTATTTACATGTCCACGGTTTAATAGTATTGTTGATTTTCTATCTATCCTTCCAGTCAGGGGTTTATTTTTTTGTTTCTATATGCAGTTAAAGCAAGATGCTATCACGTTAGCTCGTAGCTAAAGCATTTCGCCGATGTATTGTCGTGGAGATAAAAGGCACTGAATGTCCATGTTGCGTTCTCGACTCTCATTTTCAAGAGGATATAGTATCCCAGGTGGTTTAAAATACAAATCTGTGATCTACAATAGAAAAAGGAGAGTGTGGAATCCAATGAGCCAGCTTGTACCTAAGTTACGGTCAGAGCGAAAAAAGATACGTCCATCACTGCCTCTCAAGTCCTTCACTGTAACGTTCCTCATCCACGAATCTTTCATCCTCGCTCAAATTAATGGGGTAATCATCACTTTCTCGGTCCGAATCTCTCTCGCTCCATTGTAAACAACGGGGAATTGTGAGGAATACTAGCTCCTGTGACGTCACGCTACTTCCGCTACAGGCAAGGCTTTTTTTTATCAGCGAGCAAAAGTTGCGAACTTTATCGTCGATTTTCTCTACTAAATCCTTTCAGCAAAAATATGGCAATATCGCGAAATGATCAAGTATGACACATAGAATGGATCTGCTATTCCCGTTTAAATAAAAAAAATAATTTCAGTAGGCCTTTAAAGCTCAACAAAGAAGTACAAGTCTTCAAGTCATCACTGAGCTTCTTCCACCATTTAACTCCTAAAACTGAAATACGTTTCACTAAAACAAAGTAGAAAAAAAACTGCTATTTCACAATAAAGTCATAACAGTAAGAGAAAAGATTGTCCAAATACCGTATTTTTCAGACTATAAGTGGCAGTTTTTTTCATAGTTTGGCCGGGGGTGCGACTTATACTCAGGAGCGACTTATGTGTGAAATGATGAACACATTAGCGTAAAATATCAAATAATATTATTTAGCTCATTCACGTAAGAGACTAGACGTTAGGGATGATGTTTGATAAGAAATTATCGAGTTCGAGCCTATTATCGAATCCTCTTATCGAACCGATTCCTTATCGATTCTCTTATGGAGTCCAGATAGGTTGTTGTATATGGAAAAAAACACACAATATTTGGTTTAAAAAAAGCTCACTTTTATTATATAAGAAAACAATTTAATCTAATAAATAAATAAATATTGACTGTTACCCCCCTAAAAAAATAAAATAAAATAAATAAATATTGACTGTTGTTACCCAAAGTATATTAAGTGGGATTTTTTCAGAGAAACAAATATATACAGTAACACAAAAACAAGCTGTCTCTGTGATCACTATAGGTGTATAAATAATAATATAGTGTTAAATAAAATCAGTCCCCTGGGCACAAAACTGAAAATAATACAGCTTTCCAAAAAGTGCACTTCTGCTGCTATTGGAACATAACTGTTTGTTATGATGCTTTGACATTTTTGCACTTTATTTCTTTATTGAAGGAAAATTCTATGAAGAGAAAAGTTCTTTGCAAATGTGGATACAATGCTAAAAAAAATGAAAAGTTAAAGCAAAAAAAAAGAAATACACTTTGAGTTAACATTATTTCCTTATATGGGGAAAGATGTTATGAGCTAGGGAATGTAACAACTACACTACCCAGCATGCAACGGGAGTGACGAGCATGCGCGGTAGCCCCGAAAAGTGTTGCATGTTGCCACGCTGTGAAAGTAAACGTCAAGAACTCAGCCAACACGCCTCGTCTGCATTATTTATAATTAGACCGACAACACATATACAGTGTGATTTTGTTTTGTTTACAAGGAAAGAAAAACGAAAGTTAAAAAAGGGAGATGTGTTGTATATATATGTATGTGCTGCGGTTGTTTTAAGAACGTTGCGACAGCTGCCGTAAAGGAGGTGCGTTGCTAGCCTGGTTGCTATGTTTCCGGTTGGTCGTAAAAGTGTTCGTCATGTGTTTTACCCTGCTAAAATCTCTCAGTAAAGTTATTCATTTGGATTATACCTTTTGTTTTGAACTTTATTACACCTTGGAGCACTTTTTCCCGTCCATTTTGTTCCTGCTTTCGCTATCTGCGCCTAATGACTGAGCTACGTGACGTCATTTATTGTGATGTCCCACGGAGCATTTCTGGTCGGGACGGGATTCGTTCCCAGGGATTCGAATAAAGAACCAACTCTTTTTCTTTACTATAGTGGTCTCGATAACGGGTACCGGTTCTCAAAAAGGGTTCTTTTCTTATCGAACAACCGAGAAAACGGGTTTCGAGTATCATCCCTACTAGACGTATAAGATTTCATGCGATTAGGAGTGACAGATTGTTTGGTAAACGTATAGCATGTTCTATATGTTATAGTTATTTGAATGACTCTTACCATAATATGTTACGTTAACATACCCGTTGGTTATTTATGCCTCATATAACGTACACTTATTCAGCCTGTTGTTCACTATTCTTTAGACATTTTAAATTGCCTTTCAAATGTCTATTCTTGCTGTTGGCTTTTATCAAATACATTTCCACAAAAAATGCGACTTATACTCCAGTGCGACTTATATATGTTTTTTTCCTTCTTTATTATGCATTTTCGGCCGGTGCGACTTATACTCCGGAAAATACGGTAGTTGAAATTCTACAACAATAAAGTTGTACATATGTGGTAAGTCGTTGATATGTTGTAAGTCATCCATTTACCAGAATGAAATCATACTAGAACCAGAAAAAGACTTAAGTCAGAATATCCTGTAAAAAAAAAACGTTTACATTTTAAGAGAAAAAAAATTGCAGTTTCAAAAAAATTAAAGTCAGAATATCGTCAGAAAAAAGACGTAATGTTACAAGAACTAAGTCGGAAAATCGTGTGACAAAACTTGTAATTTTACGAGAAAAAAGTCGTAATTTCCCGGGAATAAAGTCAATATATCACAATAAGAACCTTTTTTTCTTTTTCTACTCAGACAAATCATATAGTAGATGTAGAGCAGGGGTCACCAACGTGGTGCCCGCGGGCACCAGGTAGCCCGTAAGGACCAGATGAGTAGCCCGCTGGCCTGTTCTAAAAATAGCTCAAATAGCAGCACTTACCAGCGAGCTGCCTCTATTTTTTAAATTGTATTTATTTACTAGCAAGCTGGTCTCGCTTTGCTCGACATTTTTAATTCTAAGAGAGACAAAACTCAAATAGAATTTGAAAATCCAAGAAAATATTTTAAAGACTTGGTCTTCACTTGTTTAAATAAATTCATTATTTGTTTTACTTTGCTTCTTATAACTTTCAGAAAGACAATTTTAGAGAAAAAATACAACCTTAAAAATGATTTTAGGATTTTTAAACACATATACCTTTTTTACCTTTTAAATTCCTTCCCCTTGTTTCCTGACACTGTAAATCAATGTTCAAGTAAATTAATTTTTTTATTGTAAAGAATAATAAATAAATTTTGATTTAATTCTTCATTTTAGCTTCTGTTTTTTTCGACGAAGAATATTTGTGAAATATTTCTTCAAACTTATTATGATTAAAATTCTAAAAAAATATTCTGGCAAATTAGAAAATCTGTAGAATCAAATTTAAATCTTATTTCAAAGACTTTTTAATTTCTTTTAAAAATTTTGTTCTGGAAAATCTAGAAGAAATAATGATTTGTCTTTGTTAGAAATATAGCTTGGTCCAATTTGTTATATATTCTAACAAAGTGCAGATTGGATTTTAACCTATTTAAAACATGTCATCCAAATTCTAAAATTAATCTTAATCAGGAAAAATTACTAATGATGTTCCATAAATAATTTTTTTAATTTTTTCAAAAAGATTCAAATTAGTTAGTTTTTCTCTTCTTTTTTTCGGTTGAATTTTGAATTTTATAGAGTCGAAATTGAAGATAAACTATGTTTCAAAATGTAATTGGCATTTTTTTCGTGTTTTCTCCTCTTTTAAACCGTTCAATTAAGTGTAAATATCATTAATTATTAATAATAACATAGAGTTAAAGGTAAAATGAGCAAATTGGCTATTTCTGGCAATTTATTGAAGTGTGTATCAAACTGGTAGCCCTTCACATTAATCACTACCCAAGAAGTAGCTCTTGCTTTCAAAAAGGTTGGTGACCCCTGATCTAGATGATCATATAGTAGATGTAGATGATCATATAGTAGATGTAGATGATCATATAGTAGATATCATCATCTACTATATGATCATCTACTATATGATCATCTACATCTACTATATGATCATCTACATCTAATATATGATTTGACTGAGTAGAAAAAGAAAAAAAGGTTCTTATTGTGATATATTGACTTTATTCCCGGGAAATTACGACTTTTTTCTCGTAAAATTACAAGTTTTCTCACACGATTTTCCGACTTAGTTCTTGTAACATTACGTCTTTTTTCTGACGATATTCTGACTTTCATTTTTTTGAAATTGCAATTTTTTTTCTCTTAAAATGTAAACGTTTTTTTTACAGGATATTCTGACTTAAGTCTTTTTCTGGTTCTAGTATGATTTCATTCTGGTAAATGGATGACTTACAACATATCAACGACTTACCACATATGTACAACTTTATTGTTGTAGAATTTCAACTACCGTATTTTCCGGAGTATAAGTCGCACCGGCCGAAAATGCATAATAAAGAAGGAAAAAAAACATATATAAGTCGCACTGGAGTATAAGTCGCATTTTTTGTGGAAATGTATTTGATAAAAGCCAACAGCAAGAATAGACATTTGAAAGGCAATTTAAAATGTCTAAAGAATAGTGAACAACAGGCTGAATAAGTGTACGTTATATGAGGCATAAATAACCAACTGGTATGTTAACGTAACATATTATGGTAAGAGTCATTCAAATAACTATAACATATAGAACATGCTATACATTTACCAAACAATCTGTCACTCCCGATCGCTAAATCTTATACGTCTAGTAGGGATGATACCCGAAACCGGTTTTCTCGGTTGTTCGATAAGAAAAGAACCGAGTCCTCGGACTCCAATCCCTTTTTGAGAACCGGTACCCGTTATCGAGACCACTATAGTAAAGAAAAAGAGTTGGTTCTTTATTCGAATCCCTGGGAACGAATCCCGTCCCGACCAGAAATGCTCCGTGGGACATCACAATAAATGGCGTCACGTAGCTCAGTCATTAGGCGCAGATAGCCAAAGCAGGAACAAAATGGACGCTTGAAAATTTGTCCCACGGACCGGGGGGGTTGTATTATTTGTATTTTATTTATTTTTTTGTCATAAAAAAATACAATCATGTGTGCTTACGGACTGTATCCCTTGCAGACTGTATTGATATATATTGATATATAATGTAGGAAGCAGAATATTAATAACAGAAAGAAACAAGGGAGGTTTTTTGGGGTTGGTGCACTAATTGTAAGTCTATCTTGTGTTTTGTTTGTTGATTTAATTATTTTTATTTATTTATTTATTTTTTCATTTCTTGTGCGGCCCGGTACTAATCGATCCACGGACCGGTACCGTGATGTGGAGCAGCAGCCGGTGAACAAATGTTTCGAGGCTTTTTATCTGATTAGAAGACTGAAAGAGCTCGATGAGGTCTAATAACATCAGCCAGAGCTCAGGGACGCGCCTAGACGGGCTGCCAGAGCCATCGATCTGCTCCCGTCTTTCATTTATTCATCAAATATTGATACTGGACGCCATCTGAGCTGATTCTGTCACATCCAGGAGATGAGTTGTCATGTGGAGCCTTCATGTTGTCTGAAGAAGTTGACATTGTGGCTGCTGACCTCAAAATATCATGCAATAATAGTTTCAACATGGCGGCGCAAAGCAGAGTGGAGAGAGCAACTTCAAAATGTACGTACAGTAGTGATTGACAATATGGGGTGACAGTAGTGATTGACAATATGGGGTGACAGTAGTGATTGACAATATGGGGTGACAGTAGTGATTGACAATGTGGGGTGACAGTAGTGATTGACAACGTGGGGTGACAGTAGTGATTGACAATATGGGGTGACAGTAGTGATTGACAATATGGGGTGACAGTAGTGATTGACAATATGGGGTGACAGTAGTGATTGACAATATGGGGTGACAGTAGTGATTGACAATATGGGGTGACAGTAGTGATTGACAATGTGGGGTGACAGTAGTGATTGACAATGTGGGGTGACAGTAGTGATTGACAATATGGGGTGACAGCAGTGATTGACAATATGGGGTGACAGTAGTGATTGACAATGTGGGGTGACAGTAGTGATTGACAATATGGGGTGACAGTAGTGATTGACAATATGGGGTGACAGTAGTGATTGACAATATGGGGTGACAGTAGTGATTGACAATATGGGCTGACAGTAGTGATTGACAATATGGGGTGACAGTAGTGATTGACAATATGGGGTGACAGTAGTGATTGACAATGTGGGGTGACTAGTGATTGACAATATGGGGTGACAGTAGTGATTGACAATATGGGGTGACAGTAGTGATTGACAATATGGGGTGACAGTAGTGATTGACAATATGGGGTGACAGTAGTGATTGACAATATGGGGTGACAGTAGTGATTGACAATGTGGGGTGACAGTAGTGATTGACAATATGGGGTGACAGTAGTGATTGACAATGTGGGGTGACAGTAGTGATTGACAATATGGGGTGACAGTAGTGATTGACAATATGGGGTGACAGTAGTGATTGACAATATGGGGTGACAGTAGTGATTGACAATGTGGGGTGACAGTAGTGATTGACAATGTGGGGTGACAGTAGTAATTGACAATATGGGGTGACAGTAGTGATTGACAATATGGGGTGACAGTAGTGATTGACAATATGGGGTGACAGTAGTGATTGACAATATGGGGTGACAGTAGTGATTGACAATATGGGGTGACAGTAGTGATTGACAATGTGGGGTGACAGTAGTGATTGACAATATGGGGTGACAGTAGTGATTGACAATGTGGGGTGACAGTAGTGATTGACAATGTGGGGTGACAGTAGTGATTGACAATGTGGGGTGACAGCAGTGATTGACAATATGGGGTGACAGTAGTGATTGACAATGTGGGGTGACTAGTGATTGACAATATGGGGTGACAGTAGTGATTGACAATGTGGGGTGACAGTAGTGATTGACAATATGGGGTGACAGTAGTAATTGACAATATGGGGTGACAGTAGTGATTGACAATGTGGGGTGACAGTAGTGATTGACAATATGGGGTGACAGTAGTGATTGACAATATGGGGTGACAGTAGTGATTGACAATATGGGGTGACAGTAGTGATTGACAATATGGGGTGACAGTAGTGATTGACAATATGGGGTGACAGTAGTGATTGACAATGTGGGGTGACAGTAGTGATTGACAATATGGGGTGACAGTAGTGATTGACAATATGGGGTGACAGTAGTGATTGACAATGTGGGGTGACAGTAGTGATTGACAATGTGGGGTGACAGTAGTGATTGACAATATGGGGTGACAGTAGTGATTGACAATATGGGGTGACAGTAGTAATTGACAATATGGGGTGACAGTAGTGATTGACAATATGGGGTGACAGTAGTGATTGACAATATGGGGTGACAGTAGTGATTGACAATATGGGGTGACAGTAGTGATTGACAATATGGGGTGACAGTAGTGATTGACAATATGGGGTGACAGTAGTGATTGACAACGTGGGGTGACAGTAGTGATTGACAATATGGGGTGACAATAGTGATTGACAATGTGGGGTGACAGTAGTGATTGACAATGTGGGGTGACAGTAGTGATTGACAATATGGGGTGACAGTAGTGATTGACAATGTGGGGTGACAGTAGTGATTGACAATATGGGGTGACAGTAGTGATTGACAATATGGGGTGACAGTAGTGATTGACAATATGGGGTGACAGTAGTGATTGACAATATGGGGTGACAGTAGTGATTGACAATATGGGGTGACAGTAGTGATTGACAATATGGGGTGACGGTAGTGATTGACAATATGGGGTGACGGTAGTGATTGACAATATGGGGTGACAGTAGTGATTGACAATATGGGGTGACAGTAGTGATTGACAATGTGGGGTGACGGTAGTGATTGACAATGTGGGGTGACGGTAGTGATTGACAATATGGGGTGACAGTAGTGATTGACAATATGGGGTGACAGTAGTGATTGACAATATGGGGTGACAGTAGTGATTGACAATATGGGGTGACAGCAGTGATTGACAATATGGGGTGACAGTAGTGATTGACAATGTGGGGTGACAGTAGTGATTGACAATATGGGGTGACAGTAGTGATTGACAATATGGGGTGACAGTAGTGATTGACAATATGGGGTGACAGTAGTGATTGACAATATGGGGTGACAGTAGTGATTGACAATATGGGGTGACAGTAGTGATTGACAATGTGGGGTGACAGTAGTGATTGACAATATGGGGTGACAGTAGTGATTGACAATATGGGGTGACAGTAGTGATTGACAATATGGGGTGACAGTAGTGATTGACAATGTGGGGTGACAGTAGTGATTGACAATATGGGGTGACAGTAGTGATTGACAATGTGGGGTGACAGTAGTGATTGACAATATGGGGTGACAGTAGTGATTGACAATATGGGGTGACAGTAGTGATTGACAATATGGGGTGACAGTAGTGATTGACAATGTGGGGTGACAGTAGTGATTGACAATATGGGGTGACAGTAGTGATTGACAATGTGGGGTGACAGTAGTGATTGACAATATGGGGTGACAGTAGTGATTGACAATATGGGGTGACAGTAGTGATTGACAATGTGGGGTGACAGTAGTGATTGACAACGTGGGGTGACAGTAGTGATTGACAATATGGGGTGACAGTAGTGATTGACAATATGGGGTGACAGTAGTGATTGACAATATGGGGTGACAGTAGTGATTGACAATATGGGGTGACAGTAGTGATTGACAATATGGGCTGACAGTAGTGATTGACAATATGGGGTGACAGTAGTGATTGACAACGTGGGGTGACAGTAGTGATTGACAATATGGGGTGACAGTAGTGATTGACAATATGGGGTGACGGTAGTGATTGACAATATGGGGTGACAGTAGTGATTGACAATGTGGGGTGACAGTAGTGATTGACAATTTGGGGTGACGGTAGTGATTGACAATATGGGGTGACAGTAGTGATTGACAATATGGGGTGACAGTAGTGATTGACAATATGGGGTGACAGTAGTGATTGACAATGTGAGAGCTGGACTCTCCTGACCTCTGTGCTCTTCACCCTGAGAGATCTTCATTATCGGCCATTGCTGACACTTTCATGCATGACACAGTTTTCAAGTTTGGAAGTTTGGCCTTCCATCAAGGCTATTCAACTACATAACAAAGAGGAGAGGGCCGCAGTTTCAAAAGTCCAAGGGATCAAGGACCGGATATTGAAATGTGGAGGTCTGGTCAGGAAGTGTCCCCGCAGGTTATATTCCTTTGAGAGCCTCTTGACTTAATGACAAAGTAAACACTGCACTGTCAATAAATTCATTATTCTGCCTGGACTTCTCAATTCCAGCGTGTGCAGCTCCTTAACAGCATGAAGAAACAGAAGCTCCAGAAGTTTTGTTGTGGATTGAGGTTCCTTCTTTTGAATTATTTTCCTTCCTCAGTTTTATTTATTTACACTTTTTTACTTCATTTAGGATTGTGAGAATGAAACTATAAACACAAAATAAACATTACATAAGAATAGCGTCCATTGTGTATTTTATATCAATAACGTTCATTGTGTGAATAAAATAGAAGTTTTAGTGTTAATACATTCACACAACTGCATATAGAAATCCCACAACATTTCCAGTGCATCAAGCATTGCACACAATGCTGTGACTCATCACAATTAAACCTAAGATGTAGCATTATCGCCCTCTAATGGTCAAATTTAGCGCTACATGTATAAAACGAACTCTGATCGTCCAGACTTACTCTTAGACCAAAAAAACCCAACATGAGCACAAATACAAAAGACCTCACAAAACAAAGTAAATGTTTATGCACAATGTCTACGTACAAATGTTGGACCAAGTCTTGCAATAAAGTAGATTTCTATCGTGGTTGCTTCTTGTCCAGAACTCTGTGTCCGTCGCTACCAGCACCCATCAGGAGCAAGGGTGAAGTGTCTTGCCCAAGGACACAACGGACGTGACTTGGATGGTAGAAGGTGGGGATTGAACCCCAGTAACCAGCAACACTCCGATTGCTGGCACGGCCACTCTACCAACTTTGCCACGCCGCCCCTAAACATAATACCGTATTTCCTTGAATTAGCGCCGGGGCGGTAATTAATTTAAAACCCTCTTCTCACTCCGGCGCTTACCAAAGGCATGCGGTAAATTTAAGCATGCGCTTATAAATTTGAGTGTGATGTAAGGATACCATCGTGACATCGCTTAAAGGCCTACTGAAATGAATTTTTTTTATTTAAACGGGGATAGCAGATCTATTCTATGTGTCATACTTGATCATTTCGCGATATTGCCATATTTTTGCTGAAAGGATTTAGTATAGAACAACGATGATAAAGATTGCAACTTTTGGTATCTGATAAAAAAAAGGCCTGCCCCTACCGGAAGTAGCGTGACGTAGTCAGTTGAACATATACGCAAAGTTCCCTATTGTTTACAATGATGGCCGCATGAAGTGAGAGAGATTCGGACCGAGAAAGCGACAATTTCCCCATTAATTTGAGCGAGGAGGAAAGATTTGTGGATGAGGAAAGTGAGAGTGAAGGACTAGTGGGGAGTTGAAGCTATTCAGATAGGGAAGATGCTGTGAGAGGCGGGGGTGACCTGATATTCAGCTGGGAATGACTACAACAGTAAATAAACACAAGACATATATATACTCTATTAGCCACAACACAACCAGGCTTATATTTAATATGCCACAAATTAATCCTGCATAAAAACACCTGCGTGTTTGTTATGCTAGCTCCTAGCTCCTCTGCTAGCTCCTAGCTCCATAGAACACGCCAATACAATTCAAACACCTGATCAACACACACAATCACTCAGCCCAAAAGACCGTTCACCTAACCCAAGGTTCATAAAGCTTATATATTTTTAAAAAGTTACGTACATACGCAAAAAAAAGTTGCGCACATACGGTCAAGCGATCAAATGTTTAGAAGCCAAAGCTGCATACTCACAGTAGCACGTCTGCGTCTTTGTCATCCAAATCAAAGTAATCCTGGTAAGAGTCTGTGTTGTCCCAGTTCTCTACAGGCGTCTGTGTATCGAAGTCAAAAGTCCTCCTGGTTAGAGTCTCTGTTATCCGAGTTCTTCCATCTTGACTGCATCTTTCGGGAATGTAAACAAAGAAGCGCCGGCTGTGTACTGTTGTTGCTGACTACATTCGAAAAATACGTCCATTTCGCACCGACAACTTTCTTCTTTGCTTGCTCAGCTTCCTTCTCCATAATGCAATGAACATGATTGCAACAGATTCACGAACACAGATGTCCAGAATACTGTGGAATTATGAAATGAAAACAGAGCTTTTTCGTATTGGCTTCAATGTGGAAGGCATACCCGTGTTCGCCGGGCTACGTCACGCGCATACGTCATCCTCAGAGGCGTTTCGAACCGGAAGTTTAGCGGCAAATTTAAAATGTCACTTTATAAGTTAACCCGGCCGTATTGGCATGTTATAATGTTAAGATTTCATCGATATATAAACTATCAGACTGCGTGGTCGGTAGTAGTGGCTTTCAGTAGGCCTTTAATGCCGCAATAAAATTTAAAGCACAATGAATCATCCCGGTGTTGTGCCGGATAATGCACCCCCGCCGTAGAATGCACCCCCTGACGGGAGTGTTATATCAACTAAAGCCCACACTTAAAAGTTTCCATGTGCAAGATTGAATCTATTTAAAAAAGTTATTTAATAAGAAGCCAAAAAGTGTAAAAACTATAATGTTCGTGTTGGAGGAGTTGCAGACTGTAGACTCCATTTTGGAAATGATGACAGGTGAAGTGTCACTCGTGACGTGACGAGTTTGACCCGGCGGAAATTATAGGCATATGCTAATTATTTTGCGAAACGAGTTTGACCCGGCGGTAATTATAGACATGCGCTAATAAAAATAGTATTTTGCGAAACGAGTTTGACCCGGCGGTAATTCTGACCCGGCGGTAATTCCAAGCATGCGCTAATTGATTTGCGAAACGAGTTTGACCCGGCGGTAATTCTAGGCAGGCGCATACTATATACCCGGCGGCAATTCAAGGAAATACGGTATACATTTAAAAAAAGGAAAACATTTCAAGATGCTAAAAAATATTGATGTAATCATAGACTAGATACGCTCTTGTACTTGGTATCATTACAGTGGATGTCAGGTGTAGATCCACCCATGGCATTTGTTTACATTCAGGTGCGTTGAGTCATTCTGCTTAATATCTATAATGTTCAGCTCCTATTCAAGAAGAAAGCGGCTGCAGTCGATCAGGATGTCATCAAATATGTCAACGCTCTCTGAGTCAAGAGACAAGAATATGAAGTGGACAGCGCCCTCTGTCGGTAAAACTCTTGTGGCACATCTTCACATGAGGAGAATCCTGGAGTTGACCGCAGAAGAGGCAAAGTGTGTCTGCAGGCTGTGATGTGATGTCATGTCAGCATGTGGATGCTTCAAGTCTCCTGGTCATGGTGGTCTGCACCAGCCTTTTATGAGGGGGAGAGCTGGTGGTCTGCACCAGCCTTTTATGAGGGGGAGAGCTGGTGGTCTGCACCAGCCTTTTATGAGGGGGAGAGCTGGTGGTCTGCACCAGCCTTTAATGAGGGGGAGAGCTGGTGGTCTGCACCAGCCTTTTATGAGGGGGAGAGCTGGTGGTCTGCACCAGCCTTTTATGAGGGGGAGAGCTGGTGGTCTGCACCAGCCTTTAATGAGGGGGAGAGCTGGTGGTCTGCACCAGCCTTTAATGAGGGGGAGAGCTGGTGGTCTGCACCAGCCTTTTATGAGGGGGAGAGCTGGTGGTCTGCACCAGCCTTTTATGAGGGGGAGAGCTGGTGGTCTGCACCAGCCTTTTATGAGGGGGAGAGCTGGTGGTCTGCACCAGCCTTTTATGAGCTTCTGGGATCCACATTTGGTGAAGGCACAGCGATCTGTCCAGCTTCTATTGCTTGGGGAAGTTTTTGTCAGGGACTTGTGTCAGTCTTGAACGCCAAGATGCAGAGATGGCGGGCGTAGCGCAGGAAAACATGACTTTAATGTACAAAAAAACAACAAATAGTGCAACTGGTAAGCAGTGTTTTCCTAGCAGTGTTTCCTAGCTGTGTTTCCTATCACTGTTTCCTAGCACTGTTTCCTATCACTGTTTCCTAGCACTGTTTCCTATCACTGTTTCCTATCACTGTTTCTTAGCAGTGTTTCCTATCACTGTTTCCTATCACTGTTTCCTAGCAGTGTTTCCTATCACTGTTTCCTAGCAGTGTTTCTTAGCAGTGTTTCCTAGCAGTGTTTCCTATCACTGTTTCCTATCACTGTTTCTTAGCACTGTTTCCTAGCAGTGTTTCCTATCACTGTTTCTTAGCAGTGTTTCCTAGCAGTGTTTCCTATCACTGTTTCCTATCACTGTTTCTTAGCACTGTTTCCTAGCAGTGTTTCCTATCACTGTTTCTTAGCACTGTTTCCTATCACTGTTTCCTAGCAGTGTTTCCTATCAGCCCTCATTCTAGGAAGTCACTCTAGCTTATCGTCTGATTTTTGTCAACTTTTCCCCGCAAGGACCTTAATGACGCCACAGTCTCTTGAAATGTACAGCTTCTTCTGACACAGCGTGAAATGAGTCCGGGCAAGACTCAGTGAAGACTGACACCATTAAAGAACCTCATCTTTGACATCATCAGCTCCTCATGATGTTGGTGGATGTTGAACGTGAGCGATGAAGAAGGACAACGTGGGACATGCTGAACTAAAGTTGCGTGCGACCAGTCTTCCTCTCAGGGAATAAAACACACTGGTCAATCCCAAGTTCTTTTGGATGACACACTGTATATGTTGGGTAAAAAGGACCACCTAGACCAGTGGTTCTTAACCTTGTTGGAGGTACCGAACCCCACCAGTTTCATATGCGCATTCACCGAACCTGAACCGTAACCATAAAACGATGTTATTATATTAAATACATACTAATAAAGATATGTTTTACAAACAGAAAGTTACAGGAATGTACACATGATCCCATGTTTACATCTCATTGTGCAACATGTAGGGAGAAGTTTTTATTTACACGATGAGTCGGGTGTGTCTTGCCGAACCCCTGAGGCTGACACACCGAACCCCTAGGGTTCGATCGAAGAACCACTGACCTAGACAGAATAGTATTTGGCCAAGTTTTACTAAAGCTTTAGGAGACCAGCCCTTACAACACAACCATAGCCGAGAGAGGTCTAAAAGTAAGACAAAAAGAGTTAACTCTTCTAGTGAGAAGGCAGCCCACAGAGAGGGATGCACCTGCCGATAAGAAGAGGGACCGTGTCCTTCACGGAACGGAACTGAATCAAAGCTCCCTTTTGAGGAGTGATTCATCATGTTTGTGCAGACACTGGACGCTCTCGGACCAAATATGGAAATCAACAACAGACAATAAGGCAACGGAAGTATACCGGCCGCACAAACATCTCCAGAGTGGAAAAGTACCAGTAGCATGATCACACAATACAATGTTATACATCAAAGTATATCAAACATATATCCATTCTCCACACTAACAACACAGAATACTAACAACAGCTAACGGGCGTAGTAGTTACTGTCAGGATGACCAACTTTTGGCAGAACAACTTACAAGGGGCGGTATAGCTCGGTTGGTAGAGCGGCCGTGCCAGCAACTTGAGAGTTGCAGGTTCAATCCCCGCTTCCGCCATCCTAGTCACTGCCGTTGTGTCCTTGGGCAAGACACTTTACCCACCTGCTCCCAGTGCCACCCACACTGGTTTAAATGTAACTTAGATATTGGGTGTCACTATGTAAAGCGCTTTGAGTCACTAGAGAAAAGCGCTATATAAATATAATTCACTTCACTTCACTTCACACCCGTGGTTCTAGCACATGGAAGCCCAGTTGTAACTTAGCGGTATTCTCCAGGATGTGGCAAAGTATTTCCACGTAGTGACCAAGTTTTCCCCTTGTTAGCATTGAGGTATTGCATGGAAAGACCACTATCAGTGTTAGAATAATTGTTTCTAAGTTATCACAAAAACTTTGTGTTAACATTAAGTGCCCGGCAAGAAGACAAAAGCTGTCTTTGAAACCTACCAAGAGTAAGGCTCGTAAAACTCCACTGTGCAGGGGGGGGGGGGGGGGGGGGGTGGGGGGGGGGGGGGGAGCAAGATGAAGGTGTTCCTGTGTCTTTCATGTATTACAATCAAACAGAAATATATTGTCTTTCCCAAGGATTGTGGAACCGAGGTGGAGGCAGGACTGGAGTCCCCTCCAGGCGACCCCTTTTTCAACTGTTTTACGAACCTCTTTTTCAACTCGTTTACGACCTTTTCTTTTGAACTGTTCTGTAGGCAAAGGCAACGCTGTTTACGACCCACTTCCCTTCTGGAAGCATCTGTGGTCAGAGAAAGTTTAATAAAGGAGGAGTTGTACAATCTTTCGCCAGAGCATGCTGGAGATTGTACAAGAGTACAGTGTCCCGGCGTCTCTCCTCAATGTTGAGTCCAAATTGTATTCTGTCTCTGTTTGATTCTTTGCTTCTTGTCTTGTGTAATCAGTGTTTGAACCTGACAATCAGTGCAAAATCAGTTGGAATTACCCACGTTAGCGTTCCATTCAGTTGTAACAAATAGCACAAATATTTACCCCGCCTTCTGCCCCAATGCAGCCGGGTTAGGCTCCAGCCACCTCGAGAGGGACAAGTGGTAGAAAATAGATGGATGAATGCTTATGTGATGTAAGTCCCATCCCAACATTGCATCTCTTGTCCTCCTCACCTTTGACCAGAGGTGGGACCAAGTCATTGCTTTGCAAGTCCCAAGTAAGTCTCAAGTCTTTGCCCTCAAGTCTCGAGTCAAGTCCCGAGTCAAGACAGGCAAGACCCGAGTCAAGTCCAAAGTCAAGACTGGAAAGTCTCAAGTCGAGTCCCAAGTCCTGCATTTTGAGTTTTGAGTCCTTTCAAGTCCTTTTAACCACAGACTAATATTTTTACACCGATTGTGTATGCTTTTAAAACGCTGTATTTATTTATCAAAACAAGTGCATTTGAAATAGCAGGAAAAAAATAGTGCTGACATTGCAATTTATAATAGCACTATTAACAATAATTTTAATAGTTTAAACAATTTTAAACATTTAACTCATTCCTTTACAGAATAAACACATTTGCAAAAACAAACATTAACATACTATTGGTTGTATTTTATGAAAATAATATTACCACAGAGTTGAGAAGGAGCAAAGATCTTCAATATTTGTATGTGAGAATCACAAATAAATCTTCTGGGGGAGGATGACGCCCCTACAGGGGTTTGGTTTACAAACTTTCAGCCCCACCTAAAACAAAATTCACCAGCCGCCACTGATTATGATGCATTCTCATTTTAGGCAAAATATAAGACAATACTTTCTTAACAGTATAATTGTAACCAGGAATAAGTCTTCAAGTAACAATATTCAAATACTAACATTGTTGGGTAAAACAGCATTTGGTTTTATTCTGAATGTAGTGAAACAGATTGGTGGTTTTAGTAAATATAAAGACTTTCAGGTGTTTATATATGTTTAAGTATTTGGCAGACACTTTTATCCAAAGCGACATACATAAAAAATACATATAAAACAATGACTGTAAACATTATCATTTAAGGGAAGAATGTAATACAAAATATCAATACAAAGTGTCAAGACAGAATAAACTCTCTGCTGCTGCAGCAACAGAGATACAGTCTATAGGTCCCTAAGATATATAGATATCTAATGTATTCATACATTGTTTATGTAGGATATACGCATGTATATATAATCTAATCATATTGTTTCTTCAATTTAAAAATAGCTTACCGTTTTTCCCCTCTTCTCTGGGATTATATTCCCAGTTTTGATCTCGGACGTCTGGTCACTTATAGCGTATAAGAATATTATATTACTGTTAAGCAAACTATGAATAATAAAACTTGCCAAAACATGTGTCCGTTATCATAGCTACACGTATGACAAAAAAGCGCGTGAAAATCAGTGGTATTCAGTGAGGTAAAATGAATTAAATTTGCTGACAGTTCATTGCTCCTGACAAATGAATTGCACTGAGTGGAGCGGATCACCACTCCAAGATGGCGGCCCCGCGTCTCGTCTGCGCCAGTAGGCAGTAGCGCTCGATGCTGCGTCTACTTATAAGATGTCTATGGTTATGACGTTAGCAGTGAGTTTGCAGCCTCACTGATTTAACTACACAGCAAATAAAAGTCGTGTTACTTAGCCAATAAACGTTATCTTACATTCAAAACTTACCCTTCTTTGTGCAACTTCAAATGTCGAACGAAGTTGGAAGTTGTTGCGTCTCCGTCTGTAATATTCGAACTGCGTGATTTGCATACGCAATTCGTTTTTTGTTGACCAAGTCGTAGTTTTTATACCCGAACGAAACCAACTTTGGCGTAATTGTTTCTCTCTGCCGCATTGTTTGACAACTCTTGTTCATTGGTTGTCCTGCAATTTGATTGGATGAGAGCTGTGGGATGAAAACAACGTATAACTAATTTGATTGGCTGTTGTACTGACAGCACACCAGCTGACAGGAACAACATGCTGATAGACACACACGTATAAAATGAAAGATACGGAGCGCTCCCAAATAACTTTTTAAGCTTTGGGTTTTGGGGAAAGTAGCAAGTCATGTCAAGTCAAAAGGCTCAAGTCCAAGTGAAGTCACAAGTCATTGATGTTAAAGTCTAAGTCGAGTTGCAAGTCTCTTTACATTTTGTCAAGTCGAGTCTAAAGTCATCAAATTCATGACTCGAGTCCAAGTCATGTGACTCGAGTCCACACCTCTGCCTTTGACCTTTGCGAGATGCTCAGCAGTGATGTAAGTGACGGTCAGCGAGAGGACTGCAGTCCATCCGTCACTCTGACTGCAGTCCATCCGTCACTCTGGCCGCTCGATACTCAGCGAGATGTGAGGAAAGAGATAAAGGCTCGGAGGAAGTCTTATTGATCTTTGGCATCAAACCACCTTCAAGCTCCACCGCAGTACAACATCCAATTCTTCTTATCGGCTGACATGTTGGTCATTTGATTGTTCTTATTTACTTTACAGAGACAAGGAAGCCGTCAGCTCAATGTCACTGGAAGGGCGTAGCTTTTATTTTGAAATGACAAAGGATTAGGCCCAATAGATGTACAAAATAAGGGAAAATAGAATCCACACAATAACGAGACTGAAGCCACAATCACACCACATCGAGTGTGTGTGTGACAATCATTGGTACTTTAATCTTTAATCTTAATGAAAAAGGTTTTCATTTCACCAGAACAAGGTCAGAATATTACAAGAAAAAGTGGTTATTTTTTTCAAAATTGAGGCAAATTCCACGAGAAAAAAGTTGCACGTTGGAATATCACAGGAAAGAAGTCGTAACTTTATAAGATTCAATTTGAAATATCACAATTTTACCAGAACAAAGTCGGAATTTTACGAGAAAAAACTGGTATTTCACAACAAAGTTGTAACAGTAAGATTTAAAATTGTTCTAGAAAAAGATGTAAGTTGTACTGAGAGATGAAGTTGTCATTTTAGGCGGTTGAAGTCGTGTTACAAAATCATTCTTGATCTTCAGTGAAATCCAGTCCCGATATTGTGAGTCAACAATTTACAGGAATAACGTCATACTGTTACAAGAAAAAGTAATTTTTTTTAAAAAGAGTAGCAAATTTTACGGGGAAAAAAATTGCAAGTTGGAATATCGCAGGAAAAAAGTTGGAATTTTACGAGATTTAAGTTGGCGTATCACGGAAAAAAATCCACAATGTTATGAGAATAAAGTCGGAATATTACAAGAAAAAGTGGTTATTTTTTCAAAATTGAGGCAAATTCTACGAGAAAAAAGTGAGGGGGAGGTGAGGGGGAGCAGTGAGCAGCAGCAGGAATGTGAGGAAGGTGAAAAGTGCAGCAAGGTGTCTCAGGCCGAGTGGACGCAGACGTACAAGTTACTGTGCTGCCCCCAGTAGTGCAGCTCGTCTGAGAAGCTCCAAGTGCAGACCAGGTCCTTGCTGGCCTTTGCCGTGTGGATGGCACAGCCGGGCAGCTCCTCAAACAGCATCTCGGCCACGGCCGCCGCGCCGAGCTTCTTCTGGCTGTGGATCAGCTCCTGGATCTTGTGGTGGTCCACAGGTTCTGGGGATGAGCTGAAAGACACCACCACGATGGGTTTGTCGTTTGGCGTGGGCACCTGGAAGCGGTTATTCCCCGCGGGGCAGTGATAATTCTTCCTGGCAAACAGACCCGAGGGGGGCTTGAAGACACGCACCGACCAGCCGACCCAGTCGTACTTCTTCTTCAGCATGTCTATGATGGCGTCGGCCAGCTGCTGGTTGCTCCAGCCCGGGTTGTCCCTCACCAGCCGACGTGAATCCAGCTCTGCCTGTTTGGGGAAGCTGACGACGCAATCCTCGATGACGGCGTTCATTTTGCCCTGGACCTCCTTCATCTTGTCGCTCCAGTCTTTCAGGAGCGCATCCTCCTCGCCGTAGCCCTTCAGGGCGGCGTGGCCCAACAGTGCGATGATGCCCACGCAGAAGAGGTTCTTCAGCCTGGCACAGAAGTCCTCCGTCGGCCGCCGACTCTTCTCCTCGTAATTAAGGACAACTTCCAGCACGGGCTCCCCGGAGAAGGTGCTGCCCATCACGGCGTTGTAGAGAACGTGGAGGTTCTTGTCGCCGCCCGTCTTGTCAAAATGCTGCAGGAAGAGATTCTTCTTGACCTCCCGGAACTTGGCTTTGGCGTTGAGGATGTCCATGTACTTCCTGAACTGGTTGGTGATGTTCTCCTCTATAGAGAAGTAGGCGGCGTCCATGGCGCTCTTCTTGATCTCCTCGTGGATCCTCTGCATCTGCTCCGAGACCACCTCCAGGCGGTCGCGCACCTTCTGGAACTGCTCCTTCATGTAGACCGCCTCCTTGCACTCCACGTTGTCCAGCGCCAGCTTGACGATGGGCGCGGCGATGGAGAAGATGGGGAAGAGGTCGCCGGCGATGCTGGCCACCACCTCGGCGCCCTGCTCGAAGACCTCCATCACCGTCTCCACCAGGTCCTTCTTCTCCGATAGGACCCTCTGGAGCTGATCGGTCATCTTGGCGTCTCTCAGCTTCTAGACCGACATGAAGACAAAGTGAGTAAATCAATCATTTAATCAATCAATCAATGTTTATTTATATAGCCCTAAATCACAAGTGTCTCAATCAAGCTGCTTTTCTTGGACTTGGACTAGAAAAGCACTAAATGTCAACAAGAGGAATAATATCTTTATCTCCTTTCAATTCTAAAGAAGTCATTTTATGGTAACTTGAATCCTAACCGATGGGGATGGTCCAATATCAGCAGAATACAAGTATCGGAGGATATCAGCTTGCATCTAAAATGATATCAGCGCCGATACAAGCAGCGTGTTTACATCTAAATGTCCTCCAGTAAGCACACATGGTCGGTCTTTTCTTGTAGTTTAGGCTATTCGGCAGCTGCACAACAGCTAAGCACACAATAGCACACAAGCTAGACGCACTTAAGTATCTGTCATTGAATAATAAAACAGCACATTTGTCAATATAAACCAAATGATGATATTTGCATATTACTTACACATACAAAGAAAGACAGAAAGAATCCAGTAACAAACGTGTCTGCATCCTTTTAATGAATTATTATTGCTACTGGGTGTTGCCAAAACACATTTCTACTCCACTTCCACTTAAAGACAGCATAGATTCATCCTAACTACCATTGTATCGACTCATTTCACTTGATCAAGCCTTTTCTAATATTCCACACTACAAAAGAATCTATGTACTATGATTTTTGCCGAAACCGTATCGGATTAACAATTGTATCGGCCAATACTCTTTATGAATCCAGCAGAGGGCACTGTATCACAAGTCAATTCGCACAACATTTTTCAGCAGGAAGATGCTTTGAGAGGACGTGATGTTGTGTAACACTGCAATGTTTTCTTCATGCGTAAAACTACATTTAAAATGTGTAATAAATGCTAATCAGAGTAACAAAAAGAGGCATTTTGTGTGCGTGGGAGTTATGAATATGTTCATTATTTATTTTTTTGCTATTTGTTAAGTTGGAGTAACATAATCCCAGTGAATAACTGGGATCTACTGTCTTGGCAATGGTATGAATAATAATAAAAAATGGTAAAATAATATTCCACTTTTCAATGGTTTGTTTTTTAGTATTTTTAAAAATGTGCCACGGGCCGTTGGAAAATGAGCTGTGGGCTGCAAATGGCCCCGGGAGCCAACTTTGGACAGCCCTGCTTCAAACTGTCAACATCCTAACATAAAAGAATATATGACCTTAAGCACAGTACCGTTTGACCAATTATGCATCCAATTCATCTCATCCCCCGAGAGCGCTTCCCAGGTTGCCACGGCAACAAGGCCATGTCAAATACCCGCTTGCTCCATCTCCAGGGGATTTAGCAGCCCAATGCCAATTCTATACAATAACTTTCTATCTGAAAGTCAAATGGACATACAGAAACATACCAAATGACTCCATTGCCACAGAAGTGTACGTAGTAAAACTATTCCATTTGATTTTAGCCCGAATAATTGAGTATTGTAAAACTTTATTTTGAAAAAAAAAACAAAAAAAACCCCAGCATTTCCTGTAATTTCTCAGTAATAACATTAAAAAAATCAAAGATTACGGTCATTATACACACTATACAAAAAGACTATTGAGGGTAATTATAGTTTAAAAACCTTAAAATACGTTACCTAATATTAATTGCAGCACATTTTATTCTGCTTTTCAGTACAAAATAAATGTATATTATAGTTGGGAATAATGTATTCTCCATTCATCCATTTTCTACCGCTTGTCCCACTCAGGGTCACGGGTTAGTGTTGCCAGTCAACCTATCCCCAGGTGCATGTCTTTGGAGGTGGGAGGGGCCTATCCCCAGGTGCATGTCTTTGGAGGTGGGAGGGGCCTAACCCCAGGTGCATGTCTTTGGAGGTGGGAGGAAGCCGGAGTAGAACCCACACAGTCACAGGGAGAAGATGCAAACTCCACACAGAAAGACTGTTATCAACACATTATAATTTAATAATTCATATTAGGCATATTTGTTTGATTTACTGACGAGCTGCAAATGTTCCACTTCAATATTTTGTGTTAAAAATGCAAAAATGATAGAGTTATATGCCCATTTAAAGACAAAACTTTGTTATTATTACGATTTACACATTTCAGCTTTTATATGGTGCCTTTTTGCTCTATTTTCCCATTTTTCATTGATGTAAAGTTGTTTTGAACTTATGGTAGAGGACGCTTTTTAAACTCAACTCCAGCAGGTTTTGTTTCACACCTCAACTATTTAGAAAAGTTTAGTTACAAACCTTCAATCAAAGAGAAATAAAATATAGCATCCAATTATCACTCAGTCTAAATATGGTCCAAAGCTTGGTGAATAATCGGTGTTTTGTCAAGCAAGGGTGATTACATAGCAGCTTTCTCCGCTCTTACAAACATTTTGTTTTCCACTAAATGCACGACTACCTTTGTCGTATGCTTGTCACAAAGATGTCAAAAATGTGACGTAGCATCAAAGTTTTTGAAGGAAGTGTGATAATAATAGTATCCTTTGATGATGATAAGTGCTGCCTTGCGTTTACAATTTGAGGTAAGTCCATTTAGACCAGGAATGTCCAAACCTTTTCCACTGAGGGCCGCACACGAGAACATTTAAAAGGTGCGGAGGCCATTTTGATATTTTAATTTCTAAAACCAATACCATATTGAGATGTTGTTAAAGAAAGAAAAGAAAGAGCCTGCAGCAGGATTAATTGACATGGAGTTGTCATGGTGAGAGCTGCAAGTCAGGCGTGGTCAGCCCCATGGAAGTCTAGAAACCAATCAAGTCAGCCCCTTGGAAGTCTAGAAGCCAATCAAGTCAGCCCCATGGAAGTCTAGAAACCAATCAAGTCAGCCCCTTGGAAGTCTAGAAGCCAATCAAGTCAGCCCAATGGAAGTCTAGAAACCAATCAAGTCAGCCCCTTGGAAGTCTAGAAACCAATCAAGTCAGCCCAATGGAAGTCTAGAAACCAATCAAGTCAGCCCCTTGGAAGTCTAGAAGCCAATCAAGTCAGCCCCATGGAAGTCTAGAAACCAATCAAGTCAGCCCAATGGAAGTCTAGAAGCCAATCAAGTCAGCCCCTTGGAAGTCTAGAAGCCAATCAAGTCAGCCCCATGGAAGTCTAGAAACCAATCAAGTCAGCCCCATGGAAGTCTAGAAACCAATCAAGTCAGCCCCATGGAAGTCTAGAAACCAATCAAGTCAGCCCCATGGAAGTCTAGAAACCAATCAAGTCAGCCCCATGGAAGTCTAGAAACCAATCAAGTCAGCCCCATGGAAGTCTAGAAACCAATCAAGTCAGCCCCATGGAAATCTAGAAACCAATCAAGTCAGCCCCATGGAAGTCTAGAAACCAATCAAGTCAGCCCCATTGAAGTCTAGAAACCAATCAAGTCAGCCCCTTGGAAGTCTAGAAGCCAATCAAGTCAGCGCCATGGAAGTCTAGAAACCAATCAAGTCAGCCCCATGGAAGTCTAGAAACCAATCAAGTCAGCCCCATGGAAGTCTAGAAACCAATCAAGTCAGCCCCATGGAAGTCTAGAAACCAATCAAGTCAGCCCCATGGAAGTCTAGAAACCAATCAAGTCAGCCCCATGGAAGTCTAGAAGCCAATCAAGTCAGCCCAATGGAAGTCTAGAAACCAATCAAGTCAGCCCCATGGAAGTCTAGAAGCCAATCAAGTCAGCCCCATGGAAATCTAGAAACCAATCAAGTCAGCCCCATGGAAGTCTAGAAACCAATCAAGTCAGCCCAGAAACCAATCAAGTCAGCCCCATGGAAGTCTAGAACCCAATCAAGTCAGCCCCATGGAAGTCTAGAAACCAATCAAGTCAGCCCAGAAACCAATCAAGTCAGCCCCATGGAAGTCTAGAAACCAATCAAGTCAGCCCCATGGAAGTCTAGAAACCAATCAAGTCAGCCCCATGGAAGTCTAGAAACCAATCAAGTCAGCCCCATGGAAGTCTAGAAGCCAATCAAGTCAGCCCAATGGAAGTCTAGAAACCAAGCCAATCAAGTCAGCCCAATGGAAGTCTAGAAACCAATCAAGTCAGCCCCATGGAAGTCTAGAAGCCAATCAAGTCAGCCCCATGGAAGTCTAGAAACCAATCAAGTCAGCCCCATGGAAGTCTAGAAACCAATCAAGTCAGCCCAGAAACCAATCAAGTCAGCCCCATGGAAGTCTAGAAACCAATCAAGACGCCCTCAGAGGGAGCAACATTCTTTGGCAGTGACATCACTTCTTTGAATTTTCCATCACCTACGAAAATGTTTAGCATTTTAACAATATAGAAAAAATATTAAAAACAAAACAAAAAATGCATTAAAAGATATAAAAAAGTAAAATAAAACTTCAATAAAAATTAGGACATAAAAATGTGAGTACAAAACTGTACTACCATAGCCGGTCCGGTGTGTGTACACTTGTAAACTACAACCCATTAGGATAACAAACCCCAAAAGTGAATAAAAATAAATACAATTAAAAATAATAGTTTTCAAAAATATATACGAATTCCTCTATTTTGATAAGTAAAACTATATTTTGTTTAATTTAATGAAAAAAAGCTGCCAAGTTTCCTTTAAAGGAGAACTGCACTTTCTTGGAATTTACACGATGACAATGAAAGACATGATGACGGATGTATTAAAACAATAAATATATATATATATCTATTCTATCTCGTAAATAAATGTGAATAAAAGTCCCGCTACAATTGGAGGTTGTCTATTCCGCCCATAAAACCCAATAAATAACCATCCAAAAAGCGCCAACAATACTCCATTTACATTTCATGACTTGAATATTAACAAGTATTAGTGATATTGTTATTATAAGTGCTAACGCAGACAAACTATTTATAGTTTAATCCCCAGCAAACTGTCAATGTTTACATCATCGACTGATTAGCTGCTTCCTTGTTTCCTTGCTCGTCAAACTTTACTCTAGATCATGCCTCTCACCTGGATAGTGGAAGGACGAGGACGTACCCGACAAGTTGGTAGACTTTGACAACCAATTTAGACCCGGGAATGGCGAGGACGACACGAAAAGACGCTTGATTCCATCCCCCTTTTCTTCGTGAGGATTACGAGTCATTCTTCATCTAAATGGGAATATATGAACATCCTAGCAGTCGGCATCCTAATGACAGCAGACATTGTAAGGTAAGTGATGTTTTATTATGTTTGTTGGCGCTCATGAAGTCTGCAGCGATGTTAAAAAAAAGCAAATTTCATGATGCATTTTTTAAATGAATACATTAATCATCAAGTGTGAGTTTGTGGAGAGGGTCCACACCTTCTGGTTTCTTGGGTCCTTATCTCTGACAACATCTCCTGGTCAGAGAACACTACTGCCACTTCCTAAGAGTCCTCAAGAAGTACAACCTGGACTCCAACCTGCTGCTGACCTTCTACCACTCATCCATTGAGAGAACTGCTGACATACTGCATCACAGCATGGTACGGCAGCTGCACCGCTGCAGACAGGGAGAGGCTCCAGAGAGTGGTAAAGGCAGCAGAGCGGATCATCGGCTGCCCTCTCCCCTCCCTGGTAGACATTTACACCTCAGCAGATCTACCAACATCATCAAGGAGAGCTTTGACCTGTTCGACCTGCTGCCCTCAGAAAGGTGCTACAGGGTCATCAGGTCTAAGACAAACAGACTCAAGAACAGTTTTTTCCCCCTAGAGCCATAACCACGGTGAACTCCCATAGGCACTGATTTTATAGTTTAGCACCTCTCTATGTGCAATTTTTACTTTCCACCCACAATCTGAATGCTTCTGTATATAGCAGGGGTCCCCAAACTTTTTGACTCGGGGGCCGCATTGGGTTAAAACAATTTGGCCGGGGGCCAGGCTGTGTGTGTGTATGTATGTATGTATATATATATATTATATATATATATATTATATATACACTACCGTTCAAAAGTTTGGGGTCACCCAAACAATTTTGTGTTCGAGCCTTCATTTCTAAGAACAAGAATAGACTTGTCGAGTTTCAGATGAAAGTTCTCTTTTTCTGGCCATTTTGAGCGTTTCATTGACCCCACAAATGTGATGCTCCAGAAACTCAATCTGCTCAAAGGAAGGTCAGTTTTGTAGCTTCTGTAACGAGCTAAAGTGTTTTCAGATGTGTGAACATGATTGCACAAGGGTTTTCTAATCATCAATTAGCCTTCTGAGCCAATGAGCAAACACATTGTACCATTAGAACACTGGAGTGATAGTTGCTGGAAACGGGCCTCTATACACCTATGTAGATATTGCACCAAAAACCAGACATTTGCAGCTAGAATAGTCATTTACCACATTAGCAATGTATAGAGTGTATTTTTTTAAAGTTAAGACTAGTTTAAAGTTATCTTCATTGAAAAGTACAGTGCTTTTCCTTCAAAAATAAGGACATTTCAATGTGACCCCAAACTTTTGAACGGTAGTGTATATATATATATATATATATATATATATAGATTTTTTTTTATTAGATACAAATATATATATATATATATATATATATATATATATATATATATATATATATATATATATATATATATATATATATATATATATATATATATATATATATATATATATATATATATATATATATATATATATATATATATATATATATATATAGCGCAATTTCCGTGCGCGTGATGTCACGTTATCGATGAGAAAATGCATTTTTAGACAATATGATTTGCCTGAGCGGCTAGGAGACACTGTGAGTAGCAAGCGGTACAAAGTGGATAAGAAAAGACAGAGAAAAAAATTTAAAAAACTTTTTTTTTTTTTATACTTGGGACTTCCCGCTGGCCTGATTTTGGACGCTGGCGGGCCGGACCTGGCCCGCGGGCTGTAGTTTGGGGACCCCTGGTATATAGTATAATATTTATTCCTGTAAACAACACATTCTGAACATTCGTTCTCAGGACTGGACTGTGCACCTTACCTCCTTTTGCACTATTTGTCTTTCTTTTCTTCCTATGTTTTGCATATTTGTAGACTGTCGCACTGATACTGGAGTTGCTTTTTAATCTCATTGTACCTGTGTATAGTGACAATAAAAGGCCTTCTATTCTATGCTTAAAATGAGCAACATATGTAAATATTACCGTATTTTCCGCACCTAAAAACCTCCAATTTTCTCAAAAGCTGACAGTGCGCCTTATAATCCGGTGCGCCTTATATATGGACCAATGTTGAGCCACAACAAAACTAAACTTCATTTTCATAAAGTTTAGGTCTTGCAACTACAGTAAACGGCCACCAACTTCATTTTCCCCCGTAGAAGAAGAAGCGCTTCTAACCCCAAAATGGCTCCTATTAAGAGACACGCTTACGACGCAGAGTTTAAACTTAAGCCGATCAGTCACGCAGTAAAACACGGGAACAGAGCAGCAGCGAGATAATTTAACAAACCAATCAATGGTGTTTAATTTGGACACTGAAGAAGAAGAATTTGAGGGATTCGTGGATGAGGAATAACTTCATAAAGTGAGCTTTACATGTTTATTTGTGTGACATTAACGTTTGAGCAACGTTGAGTTATTGATATATTGTTATTGCTTTGCAGTATTACTATATTGTGATTACACTAACGTTTGATTTACCGTAACAGCATCACTGTTTTTTACCTGTTTATTGAATGAGGGAAACGTTCCCCTCCACTATGTGATATAAATGTTGCACTACATGTTATACCTTGCTGTTGTTAAAAGATAAACAAAACACCATGTCACTGACTTTACCTCGGGGAAAATAATAAAACAGCTGCTTATTCATTTTGGACGTGAACAGAGTTGTCAGAACGCTGGTTTGGAAACTATTAATAAAGTTTGACTGACCTATCTGACTGTTTTGTTGACATTCCCTTTAGCGCAGCTCCATCTAATGGATGCATAGGTGCGCCTTATAATCCGGTGTGCCTTATATATGAACAACGTTTTGAAATACACTACCGTTCAAAAGTTTGGGGTCAGCCAAACAATTTTGTGGAATAGCCTTCATTTCTAAGAACAAGAATAGACTTGTCGAGTTTCAGATGAAAGTTCTCTTTTTCTGGCCATTTTGAGCGTTTAATTGACCCCACAAATGTGATGCTCCAGAAACTCAATCTGCTCAAAGGAAGGTCAGTTTTGTAGCTTCTGCAACGAGCTAAACTGTTTTCAGATGTGTGAACATGATTGCACGAGGGTTTTCTAATCATCAATTAGCCTTCTTTTTTTTCTTCTTTCAATTAGCCTTCTGAGCAAACACATTGTACCATTAGAACACTGGAGTGATAGTTGCTGGAAATGGGCCTATGTAGATATTGCACCAAAAAGCAGACATTTGCAGCTAGAATAGTCATTTACCACATTAGCAATGTATAGAGCAGGGGTCAGCAACCCGCGGCTCTAGAGCCGCATGCGGCTCTTTAGCGCCGCCCTAGTGGCTCTCAGGAGCTTTTTTAAAAATGTATGAAAAATGGAAAAAAGATGAGGAAAAAAAAAAAGTTTTTGTTTTAATATGGTTTCCGTAGGAGGACAAACATGACACAAACCTCCCTAATTGTTATAAAGCACACTGTTTATATTAAACATGCTTCACTGATTCGAGTATTTGGCGAGCGCCGTTTTGTCCTACTAATTTTGGCGGTCCTTGAACTCACCGTAGTTTGTTTACAAGTATAACTTTCTCCGACTTTCTAGGACGGGTTTTATGCCACTTCTTTTTCTGTCTCATTCTGTCCACCAAACTTTTAACGTTGTGCATGAGTGCACAAAGGTGAGTTTTGTTGATGTTATTGACTTGTGTGGAGTGCTAGTCAGACATATTTGGTCAGTGCATGACTGCAAGCTAATCGATGCTAACATGCTATTTAGGCTAGCTATATGTACACATTGCAGCATTATGCCTCATTTGTAGCTATATTTGAGGTCATTAAGTCCTCTTAATTCAATTTATATCTCATGACACACTATCTGTATGTAATATGGCTTTTAATTTTTTGCGGCTCCAGACAGATTTGTTTTTGTATTTTTGGTCCAATATGGCTCTTTCAACATTTTGGGTTGCCGACCCCTGGTATAGAGTGTATTTCTTTAAAGTTAAGACTAGTTTAAAGTTATCTTCATTGAAAAGTACAGTGCTTTTCCTTCCAAAATAAGGACATTTCAATGTGACGGAAAATACGGTACATGTTATTATGAATGTGCCCTACATTAGTTTATAACAAAATACATACCTACCAACCTACCTAGGTTCCATTCTAGAGGCTAACCTTTCCTGTGACAAAATGGCAACCAAGGTAATCAAAAAGGTTAACCAACGAACGAGATTTCTCTACAGAATTTCCTCTCTGGTCAACAAAAGCACCTCGAGGATTCTGGCGGGAACTCTCGTTCAACCCTTTTTCGATTACGCATGCACCTCCTGGTACCCTAGCACCTCCAAAACCCTCAAATCTAAACTCCAAACATCCCAGAACAAGCTAGTCAGGTTACTTCTAGACCTCCACCCCAGATCACACCTCACTCCTACCCACTTCTCTAAAGTGGGCTGGCTCAAGGTGGAGGACAGAGTTAAACAACTTGCACTGAGCCTAGTCTATAAAATCCGCTACACCTCCCTGATACCGAAGTACACGTCAAACTACTTCCTTAACGTAAATGACCGCCATAACCACAACACCAGGGGGTGCTCCACTAACCACGTTAAACCCAAATTCCGAACTAACAAAGGTCTTAACTCATTCTCTTTCTATGCCACATCAATGTGGAATGCACTCCCAACAGGTATAAAAGAAAAGGGCATCTCTATCCTCCTTCAAAACCGCAATAAAAGTTCACCTCCAGGCAGCTACAACCCTAAACTAACACCCTCCCCGGATTGCTAATAATCAAATGTAAACAATCAAATGCAGATACTTTTTCTTTTTCTTATGCCTTCTGATCTCTCTCTCTCTCTCTCTCTCTCTCTCTCTCTCTCTCTCTCTCTCTCTCTCTCTCTCATCTCTCTCTCTCTCTCTCTCTCTATGTCCACTACTTGATGTCCATACCCCCCCCCCCCCACCCCCCTGATTGTAAATAATGTAAATAATTCAATGTGATTATCTTGTGTGATGACTGTATTATGATGATAGTATATATGATAGTATATATCTGTATCATGAATCAATTTAAGTGGACCCCGACTTAAACAAGTTGAAAAACTTATTCGGGGTGTTACCATTTAGTGGTCAATTGTACGGAATATGTACTTCACTGTGCAACCTACTAATAAAAGTCTCAATCAATCAATCAAAAAAAACATTGGTTGTCATTGTAAGCAGACTTTTGATGGCATGTATTTAATATTTAGAAAGCACAAACAAAATTCCATCCGTCGTCATGTCTTTCATAATGACTGTGAAGGCAACAATACAGAAAAAGTGCAGAACTCTGACTCATTTTAGAATCCAGTTGTCGGCGGCACGCATGCGCAGAGTGGGCAATTGCCCACGCCAAATGTGCATAATAAACGGCTCCCAAACGAATCGTTCACTTAAAAGAGCCGTTCGAAAGAGTCGACTCGTTCGCGCACGTCACATCTCTATTCGAGTCTAGTCTCGCCGCTGAAAGCTAACAAACTGTTCATGGCAAATGTATCCATCGTTACAAATGAATCGATCCTTCTCGTAGACCGGCTCTTAGCTCCAGAGAGTCAACACGCAGATGAAAGATGCTAGATGAAAGATGTTCGATGTACAACGTCAAAGAAGCACCCGGAAGAAGACCAGTTCAAGCAGGCAGGCAACCAACGCCCAGAAAAGTTGGCCTTAATAAATAGTTTGCTTGTTTTACAGTAAATATGTCTTTGTTGGAACAAAGTACACGTCGTATGACCACGTGACGACACTTGACAACGTAAAGGACATTTTAGACTTTAAACACTTGACATCGATTATTTAGCAAGAGACGAAAACAAAAGTCGGTTAAAAGTGTTTGATCGTATCAGAGAACATTCTTAGCGATAAGTTTGAAGCCAAGATAGCAGAACTCACCTCTTTAAAATCAACAGAAAAAAAAGTTGCGGAGGAAAAGTTGGCAACAAAAATGTTTTTATCGACTCGGCCTTTTCGTTTTTCTGGTCACGTGATCGTGACGTCACAGCGGCGCACCCAACATGGACGGGGGCACTCAACGAGTGACTTTTCTCGCCGCTCTGCCACTACTAACTTAACTGAAAAGTACTCAAAAGTAGTTGTTTATGATAACGGCGTTGTTTTATTACAAATACTGAAAGGGGTGTGTATTTGATTGTCAGTCACAAAGGAAGCGCGCCCCCTTCACTGGAATACAGATGGTACAGTCCTGCCCGTGTTAGCGTTACTTGACACTACGTCATCCTCCATCAACCCGGAAGTAGGCTGCCAATACATATAATAGTGGGCGTGGCTCAACCTTTTATTGCAGCATTCTTCTCACTTTGATGGAAGACTTTAAAGTCTTTAAAACATTTATGTAGTAAAAAAAAAAAACACCTCAACATGTTACATTGTATTGAAAGAAAAATACATAAATAAAGGATGCTGACAAAATCAACACATAATGATCTTTGGTCTTAAACATCAACAGGGGTCTTGCTCTGACACACAACACCATATTTGGGGCATTTTGAATGGAAAAATGGTACAATTGGAAGTTCAAACACAAAGTTATGGGGAAAAAAATGCAGCAAAAGCCCAACAAAACTTGAAATTCAAATGAGTTTTGTAAGTTATGGCACTTAAAATGTCCATCCATCCATTTTCTTCCGCTTATCCAAGGTGGGGTCGCGGGGGCAGCAGCCTAAGCAGAGAAGCCCAGACTTCCCTCTCCCCAGCCACTTGGTCCAGCTCCTCCCGGGGGCGTTCCCAGGCCAGCCGGGAGACATAGTCTTCCCAACGTGTCCTGGGTCTTCCCCGTAGCCTCCTACCGGTCGGACGTGCCCTAAACACCTCCCTAGGGAGGCTTTCTGGTGGCATCCTGACCAGATGCCCGAACCACCTCATCTGGCTCCTCTCCATGTGGAGGAGCAGCGGCTTTACTTTGAGTTCCTCCTGGATGACAGAGCTTCTCACCCTATCTCTAAGGGAGAGACCCGCCACCCGGCGGAGGAAACTCATTTGGGCCGCTTGTACCCGTGATCTTGTCCTTTTGCTCATAACCCAAAACTCATGACCATAGGTGAGGATGGGAACGTAGATCGACCGCTAAATTGAGAGCTTTGCCTTCCGGCTCAGCTCCTTCTTCACCACAACGGTTCAATACAGCGTCCGCATTACTGAAGACGCCGCACCGATCCGCCTGTCCATCTCACCATCCACTCTTCCCTCACTCGTGAACAAGACTCCCAGGTACTTGAACTCCTCCACTTAGAATGTGTGTAACAATTTTTGTTGCCATTACCGTTGCTACTGTAACTACAGTCAGTTATGTTATTGTTGTTAGGTTATGGTTGTTTTTGATTGATTGATTGAGACTTGTATTAGTAGGTTGCACAGTGAAGTACATATTCCGTACAATTGACCACTAAATGGTAACACCCGAATACGTTTTTCAACTTGTTTAAGTCGGGGTCCACTTAAATTGATTCATGATACAGATATATACTATCAGATATACTATCATCATAATACAGTCATCACACAAGATAATCACATTGAATTATTTACATTATTTACAATCAGGGGTGTGGAGGGGGGGGGGGGTATGGACATCAAGTAGTGGACATAGAGAGAGAGAGAGAGAGAGAGAGAGAGAGAGAGAGAGAGAGAGAGAGAGAGAGAGAGAGAGAGAGAGAGAGAGAGAGATCAGAAGGCATAAGAAAAAGAAAAAGTATCTGCATTTGATTGTTTACATTTGATTATTAGCAATCCGGGGAGGGTGTTAGTTTAGGGTTGTAGCTGCCTGGAGGTGAACTTTTATTGCGGTTTTGAAGGAGGATAGAGATGCCCTTTCTTTTATACCTGTTGGGAGTGCATTCCACATTGATGTGGCATAGAAAGAGAATGAGTTAAGACCTTTGTTAGTTCGGAATCTGGGTTTAACGTGGTTAGTGGAGCTCCCCCTGGTGTTGTGGTTATGGCGGTCATTTACGTTAAGGAAGTAGTTTGACATGTACTTTGGTATCAGGGAGGTGTAGCGGATTTTATAGACCAGGCTCAGTGCAAGTTGTTTAACTCTGTCCTCCACCTTGAGCCAGCCCACTTTGGAGAAGTGGGTAGGAGTGAGGTGTGATCTGGGGTGGAGGTCTAGAAGTAACCTGACTAGCTTGTTCTGAGATGTTTGGAGTTTAGATTTGAGGGTTTTGGAGGTGCTAGGGTACCAGGAAGTGCATGCGTAATCGAAAAAGGGTTGAACGAGAGTTCCCGCCAGAATCCTCATGGTGCTTTTATTGACCAGAGAGGAGATTCTGTAGAGAAATCTGGTTCGTTGGTTGACCTTTTTGATTACCTTGGTTGCCATTTTATCACAGGAAAGGTTAGCCTCTAGAATGGAACCTAGGTAGGTGACCTCATCTTTCCTGGTGATAACAATGTCACCCACTTTTATGGTGAAGTCATTGACTTTATTATTATTATTATTATGATTATTGTCGTCATGTTACTGCTGTTGCGTAACGGTTACCTTTAATCACCATCATCATCATCAATCTTTATTGCAGACCTTAAGATCCATTACACACAATAAAAAAGACAATACAAAACATTAAAAACAAAAGCCTTTGTTTTTGTTACCATTGCTCCATTTATTGTTGTCTCCAATGTTACGTCACCGTTGTTACTCTTACCAATTTTACGCTACCCCTGATACATTACGTTTGTTGTTACAGTTATGAGCGAAGTTATGTTACCGGCATTGTTGTTGGTGTTACATTGCCAGTGTTGTACCATTGCTATGGTAGCGTGACGTTGTTGTCCAATAAGTCCTACTTCCAAGCCTTCTATGGAAGAGTGTTCTTGAAGTGGTGATCTGTAACCAGCAGTCGGTACACACACGTGTCAAGGCTTTTTATACAATTAGAACACTGGAAGAGCAGGCGGGCTGCTCGTTGAGGCCTAATAACATTAACCTGAGCTCAGGGATGCGCCTAGACGGGCTGCCAGAGCGACCCTGGCATCGATCCGCTCAACCCTGCGAGGCCACTCTGACGCTCTTGCTTCCATCCGCTCTTTCGTTTGTTCATGAAATATTGATATTGGACGCTAGATTCCGTCAGGAGATTCTTTGTTCATCATATTTGCATGCTTTATAATAAGTTGACATCCTCCAGCACCTACATCTTTATCTACGAAACCTGGCCTGGACACAACATCATCAGCTGGCTGCTACAGTGAGTCAATGAATATTACAAGTGGACAGCGCCCTCTGTCTGTAAACACCTTCTTACTGAATAAATCCTCTAGTTGACCGCAGTGTGATGGTAGATCTTCTCAGTATATGGATGCTCTTCCCATCATGGCGGTCTGCACCAACCTTTTAGGAGAGGCGGGCTTCTGGATCAATATTTGCTACCTTGGCGAAGGCCGCATGACCACTAATGAATCCACTGGCTTTCAGAGCGGCGTGCCTCCACTCTGCTCGGACACAAAATGTGAGGATGCATCTCCTCCACCGCTAATAAGCTACTTCAATGCTGGCCAAACTTTCCCCACATTACAAAATCAAAGCATTTTGATATCCATTTTCAAAAGAAATACCATATTCATATTGTTTTAAGGAAAGAAGCATGTCTGCTGTGTGTTGTGAGCATCAACATTTAAAGGCCTACTGAAAGCCACTACTAGCGACCACGCAGTCTGATAGTTTATATATCAATGATGAAATCTTAACATTGCAACACATGCCAATACGGCCGGGTTAACTTATAAAGTGACATTTAAAATTTCCCGGGAAATATCCGGCTGAAACGTCGCGGTATGATGACGTATGTGCGTGACGAAGTCCGAGTAACGGAAGTTATGGTACCCCGTAGAATCCTATACAAAAAGCTCTGTTTTCATTTCATAATTCCACAGTATTCTGGACATCTTTTGCAATTTGTTTAATGAACAATGAAGGCTGCAAAGAAGACAGTTGTAGGTGGGATCGGTGTATTAGCAGCGGACTACAGCAACACAACCAGGAGGACTTTGTTGGAGCGCTAGTGTTGCGTCGATCAGCTCTTCCTCCCAAGGAAGTCAAAGTCTGCTGTCCACTCCCAAGTTCTTTTAATGGCAAATAAGCTGATGTTAAATTGACCACCAAAAGCAGTAGTTGGTATTTCGTTGTTTATTGTCAAAGCTTTGGCAATAATGAGACCAATCCAGCACCCAAGCGTTCCCTAGCCCGGTCCAGATCGGTCTGCCTTCCTCTCACTCTTCCTGTGTCTTCCACCCTCTTGTTTTGTCTACCGCTTGCATTCCAGAAGCTCCAAGGCCTCAAACACACAGTCAACCTTTTACTAACCAGACAATTTGGAAAAGCACTAGCTGTTTTGTAATATGACTACGGAAGTAAAAAATAACACAAAATATAGATATATGGAAAATATCTCGTTCCATCACTAGCCGCGCTAGCCGCGCCAGCCGCTGACCTCACCTTGACTTCCTACGTCTCCGGGCCGCCAAACGCATCGGGTGAAGTCCTTCGTCCTTCTGCCGATCGCTGGAACGCAGGTGAGCACGGGTGTTGATGAGCAGACGAGGGCTGGCTGGCGTAGGTGGAGAGCTAATGTTTTTAGCATAGCTCTGTGCGGTCCGGTTGCTAAGTTGCTAAGTTAGCTTCAATGGCGTCGTTAGCACAGCATTGTTAACCTTCGCCAGCCTGGAAAGCATTAACCGTGTATTTACATGTCCACGGTTTAATAGTATTGTTGATTTTCTATCTATACTTGCAGTCAGGGGTTTATTTTTTTGTTTCTATATGCAGTTAAAGCACGATGCTATCGCGTTAGCTCGTAGCTAAAGCATTTCGCCGATGTATTGTCGTGGAGATAAAAGGCACTGAATGTCCATTTCGCGTTCTCGACTCTCGTTTTCAAGAGGATATAGTATCCCAAGTGGTTTAAAATACAAATCCGTGATCCACAATAGAAAAAGGAGAGAGTGTGGAATCCAATGAGCCAGCTTGTACCTAAGTTACGGTCAGAGCGAAAAAAGATACGTCCATCACTGCCTCTCAAGTCCTTCACTGTAACGTTCCTCATCCACGAATCTTTCATCCTCGCTCAAATTAATGGGGTAATCGTCACTTTCTCGGTCCGAATCTCTCTCGCTCCATTGTAAACAACGGGGAATTGTGAGGAATACTAGCTCCTGTGACGTCACGCTACTTCCGCTACAGGCAAGGCTTTTTTTTTATCAGCGAGCAAAAGTTGCGAACTTTATCGTCGATTTTCTCTACTAAATCCTTCCAGCAAAAATATGGCAATATCGCGAAATGATCAAGTATGACACATAGAATGGATCTGCTATTCCCGTTTAAATTAAAAAAAATCTTTTCAGTAGGCCTTTAAACCTTTTCTTGTCATATCACTCATCTTTTATGTATTCATTTATCATCAAGAGAGGTGAATCCTCTCCGACAGATCAACAATTGCACATGTTGGATCTAATTCAACGTCAACATGCCAATCAAAACGGACCAAAAAGTGTTTGAAACCCTCTTTAGTCTGCTAGAAGAGTGAGCTGTCGGTGTGTTATCCCCCAACATCGAGCCTTAAACACCTGGATCAGACAAAGGGACCTGCGGTCTCATGTATTAAAACTTATGTGGATTTCTTACTAAGAAATTGTGTACGCTCAAATCCAGAAAACCAACAGATGTATTAAAGGCCTACTGAAATGATTTTTTTAAATTTAAACGGGGATAGCAGATCCATTCTATGTGTCATACTTGATCATTTCGCGATATTGCCATATTTTTGCTGAAAGGATTTAGTATAGAACAACGACGATAAAGATTGCTACTTTTGGTATCTGATAAAAAAAAGGCTTGCCCCTACCGGAAGTAGCGTGACGTAGTTAATTGAACATATACGCAAAGTTCCCTATTGTTTACAATGATGGCCGCATGAAGTGAGAGAGATTCGGACCGAGAAAGCGACAATTTCCCCATTAATTTGAGCGAGGATGAAAGATTTGTGGATGAGTAAAGTGCAAGTGAAGGACTAGTGGGGAGTTGAAGCTATTCAGATAGGGAAGATGCTGTGAGAGGCGGGGGTGACCTGATATTCAGCTGGGAATGACTACAACAGTAAATAAACACAAGACATATATATACTCTATTAGCCACAACACAACCAGGCTTATATTTAATATGCCACAAATTAATCCTGCATAAAAACACCTGCGTGTTTGTTATGCTAGCTCCTAGCTCCTCTGCTAGCTCCTAGCTCCATAGAACACGCCAATACAATTCAAACACCTGATCAACACACACAATCACTCAGCCCAAAAGACCGTTCACCTAACCCAAGGTTCATAAAGCTTATATATTTTTAAAAAGTTACGTACATACGCAAAAAAAAGTTGCGCACATACGGTCAAGCGATCAAATGTTTAGAAGCCAAAGCTGCATACTCACAGTAGCACGTCTGCGTCTTTGTCATCCAAATCAAAGTAATCCTGGTAAGAGTCTGTGTTGTCCCAGTTCTCTACAGGCGTCTGTGTATCGAAGTCAAAAGTCCTCCTGGTTAGAGTCTCTGTTATCCAAGTTCTTCCATCTTGACTGCATCTTTCGGGAATGTAAACAAAGAAGCGCCGGCTGTGTACTGTTGTTGCTGACTACGTTCGAAAAATACGTCCATTTCGCACCGACAACTTTCTTCTTTGCTTGCTCAGCTTCCTTCTCCATAATGCAATGAACATAATTGCAACAGATTCACGAACACAGATGTCCAGAATACTGTGGAATTATGAAATGAAAACAGAGCTTTTTCGTATCGGCTTCAATGTGGAAGGCATACCCGTGTTCCCCGGTCTACGTCACGCGCATACGTCATCCTCAGAGGCGTTTCGAACCGGAAGTTTAGCGGCAAATTTAAAATGTCACTTTATAAGTTAACCCGGCCGTATTGGCATGTGTTATAATGTTAAGATTTCATCATTGATATATAAACTATCAGACTGCGTGGTCGGTAGTAGTGGCTTTCAGTAGGCTTTTAAAGCTCCACTAACCACGTTAAACCCAGATTCCGATCTAACAAAGGTCTTAACTCATTCTCTTTCTATGCCACATCAATGTGGAATGCGCTCCCAACAGGTATAAAAGAAAGGGCATCTCTATCCTCCTTCAAAACCGCAATAAAAGTTCCCCTTCAGGCAGCTACAACCCTTAACTAACACCCTCCCCGGATTGCTAATAATCAAATGTAAACAATCAAATGCAGATACTTTTTCTTATGCCTTCTGATCTCTCTCTCTCTCTCTCTCTCTCTCTCTCTCTCTCTCTCTCGCTCTCTCTATGTCCACTACTTGATGTCCATATCCTACCAAGTCAGACCTACACTGTTCCAATATCCATTTCTCTGTTCTCAATTGTTGATGACTGATGATAACAACCAAACCTACCCCCCCCCCTCCACACCCCGCATTGTAAATAATATAAATAATTCAATGTGATTATCTTGTGTGATGACTGTATTATGATGATAGTATATATCTGATAGTATATATCCGTATCATGAATCAATTTAAGTGGACCCCGACTTAAACAACTTATTGGGGTGTTACCATTTAGTGGTCGATTGTACGGAATATGTACTTCACGGTGCAACCTACTAATAAAAGTCTCAATCAATCAATCAATCAAAAGCTTGTGCATTTCTTTGGTACATTGCAATCAACGGGGAATTGAGCGCACGTGTTGGTGTGCCTCCATTTAAATACGCAAATCATATCTAAATGAGCTCTGAGCCTAATATGTGCCACTACGACGCACAGTCACAACACACAAAGACAACGAGCAAGATGTCATTGCTCATGCAAACACACTGTCACTAGCACTGTGGCGCACTCACCTTTGAAATCACAAAACTCCTTAACGTGAACAGCCAGGTCACAAAAAATGATTAGGAACGGAAAATTCAATCCACTTCACCTTGTTGGTTAATCTTCTTGACGTCAAGTGGAACCGAGGGGAAGGAGTGTCGACAACTCTGTGGAGACTTCCTGAAGGTTCAAACCCCAAATCGCTGGTCCGTTGCTTCCTTTGGACTCATTATGTTCGGGTCGGGTTCTTTTGCGGTGGTCATTTCGGAAGGGGCGTCAGGTAGCAGCGTGCAGGTAAGAAGATGATTTATTTCAATGACAAAGGCAAAAAAAATACAAAAAGGAAAAGGTGCCCATGGCAACAAAGGACTAGCACAAGGGTCGAAGCAAGAAGCTAGTAAACATGAAATAATCTACTTAGCCTGAATGATGGCGACGCAGCTATAAATAGCTCTCTGATTAGTGATCAGGAGCATGTGAGTGTCTCGACCACTAATCAAAGGCAGGTGTAGGGAACCAGCAGCCATGGCAACGCACAAAACTAAAGAGGGTGCTGAAAACAGAAATGGACAATAAACTAAGGATAGTATAAAGTACACATAACATGACTCATGTGGAGTTGGAAAAACTTGAAAAATGGCGTAAAAATGCTAAAAAAAACAAAAACACTTAAAAGCACACAAAGCAGCAATTAGCCCAGTAGCTAACGACAGCACTGCTCTGCTGATGGGAGATGGATAAGCAATGGATGTGTACAAAGGTTGGATGAGACAAGGTTCGTACAACTAAACATATTTTCATTCAGTCTGTGGTTCGTAAATGGACAAGTTTGTATAAAGTGGGGTTTGTAAATGGAGAGTCCAGTATCTATCCAGCAGTTGCAAAGCAGCCAAAGTGAATCAGTGTACCGCCCTTATGAAAGACTGTTAACATGTCTATCTTAGTTAGTTAACATACCTCCCTTATGAAAGACTGTTAACATGTCTATCTTAGTTAGTTAACATACCGCCCTTATGAAAGACTGTTAACATGTCTATCTTAGTTAGTTAACATACCGCCCTTATGAAAGACTGTTAACATGTCTATCTTAGTTAGTTAACATACCGCCCTTATGAAAGACTGTTAACATGTCTATCTTAGTTAGTTAACATACCGCCCTTATGAAAGACTGTTAACATGTCTATCTTAGTTAGTTAACATACCGCCCTTATGAAAGACTGTTATCATATCTTAGTTAGTTAACATACCGCCCTTATGAAAGACTGTTAACATGTCTATCTTAGTTAGTTAACATACCTCCCTTATGAAAGACTGTTAACATGTCTATCTTAGTTAGTTAACATACCTCCCTTATGAAAGACTGTTAACATATCTATCTTAGCTAGTTAACATACCTCCCTTATGAAAGACTGTTAACATGTCTATCTTAGTTAGTTAACATACCGCCCTTATGAAAGACTGTTAACATGTCTATCTTAGTTAGTTAACATACCGCCCTTATGAAAGACTGTTAACATGTCTATCTTAGTTAGTTAACATACCGCCCTTATGAAAGACTGTTAACATGTCTATCTTAGTTAGTTAACATACCGCCCTTATGAAAGACTGTTATCATATCTTAGTTAGTTAACATACCGCCCTTATGAAAGACTGTTAACATGTCTATCTTAGTTAGTTAACATACCTCCCTTATGAAAGACTGTTAACATGTCTATCTTAGTTAGTTAACATACCTCCCTTATGAAAGACTGTTAACATATCTATCTTAGCTAGTTAACATACCTCCCTTATGAAAGACTGTTAACATGTCTATCTTAGTTAGTTAACATACCTCCCTTATGAAAGACTGTTAACATGTCTATCTTAGTTAGTTAACATACCTCCCTTATGAAAGACTGTTAACATGTCTATCTTAGTTAGTTAACATACCGCCCTTATGAAAGACTGTTAACATATCTATCTTAGTTAGTTAACATACCTCCCTTATGAAAGACTGTTAACATGTCTATCTTAGTTAGTTAACATACCTCCCTTATGAAAGACTGTTAACATATCTATCTTAGTTAGTTAACATACCTCCCTTATGAAAGACTGTTAACATATCTATCTTAGTTAGTTAACATACCGCCCTTATGAAAGACTGTTAACATATCTATCTTAGTTAGTTAACATACCTCCCTTATGAAAGACTGTTAACATGTCTATCTTAGTTAGTTAACATACCTCCCTTATGAAAGACTGTTAACATATCTATCTTAGTTAGTTAACATACCGCCCTTATGAAAGACTGTTAACATATCTATCTTAGTTAGTTAACATACCGCCCTTTTGAAAGACTGTTAACATATCTATCTTAGTTAGTTAACATACCTCCCTTTTGAAAGACTGTTAACATATCTTAGTTAGTTAACATACCTCCCTTTTGAAAGACTGTTAACATATCTTAGTTAGTTAACATACCGCCCTTATGAAAGACTGTTAACATATCTATCTTAGTTAGTTAACATACCGCCCTTATGAAAGACTGTTAACATATCTATCTTAGTTAGTTAACATACCGCCCTTATGAAAGACTGTTAACATATCTATCTTAGTTAGTTAACATACCGCCCTTTTGAAAGACTGTTAACATATCTATCTTAGTTAGTTAACATACCTCCCTTATGAAAGACTGTTAACATATCTATCTTAGTTAGTTAACATACCTCCCTTTTGAAAGACTGTTAACATATCTATCTTAGTTAGTTAACATACCTCCCTTTTGAAAGACCGTCTTGCAAGACTACCTTTTCTTGCGTCTGGATCCCCCCCAGCACATTAGCCTGCCAGAGTCAGACCTTTGGCAGACTAAAAAGTGGTTCCGTTGTGGATGGCATAATAACACTTAAGTCATACATGTCAACGAGATTTTGTTTGAGCTTTGTCCAGCGGCATAGAAACTGCATTAAAGTGCAGGTTGACCATAGTTCACAGTTTAGCATTGTCAGGAAGATGGCGAATAAAGGGGGTGTGGGGGTGGGAACAGTCAGATGTCTGATGGGTGTTACGTTGATGTTGCAGTAATGCAGTGTCCAGAGCACAATTATTGAGGTGGTGAAGAGTGAGGTAATGAGATGGTCCGGGGCAGCAAAGGGGCAGGCTGTTCATTTAGCAGTCTCACAGCCTGGGGATACAGACTGTGAGACATTCTGCTGGTCCTGGCGCGAATCCATCTATACCAGGGGTCACCAACGCGGTGCCCGCGGGCACCAGGTAGCCCGTAAGGACCAGATGAGTAGCCCGCCGGCCTGTTCTAAAAATAGCTCAAATAGCAGCACTTACCAGTGAGCTGCCTCTATTTTTTAAATTGTATTTATTTACTAGCAAGCTGGTCTCGCTTTGCCCTACATTTTTAATTCTAAGAGAGACAAAACTCAAATAGAATTTGAAAATCCAAGAAAATATTTTAAAGACTTGGTCTTCACTTGTTTAAATAAATTCATTAATTGTTTTACTTTGCTCCTTATAACTTTCAGAAAGACAATTTTAGAGAAAAAATAAAACCTTAAAAATGATTTTAGGATTTTTAAACACATATACCTTTTTTACCTTTTAAATTCCTTCCTCTTCTTTCCGGACAATTTAAATCAATGTTCAAGTAAAAAAACATTTTTTATTGTAAAGAATAATAAATACATTTTAATTTAATTCTTCATTTTAGCTTCTGTTTTTTCGACGAAGAATATTTGTGAAATATTTCTTCAAACTTATTATGATTAAAATTCAAAAAAATTATTCTGGCAAATCTAGAAAATCTGTAGAATCAAATTTAAATCTTATTTCAAAGTCTTTTGATTTTCTTTTAAAATTTTTGTTCTGGAAAATCTAGAAGAAATAATGATTTGTCTTTGTTAGAAATATAACTTTGTTTGTTATATATTGTTTGTTATATATTCTAACAAAGTGTAGATTGGATTTTAACCTATATAAAACATTTCATCAAAATTCTAAAATTAATCTTAATCAGGAAAAATTACTAATGATGTTCCATAAATTCTTTTTTTAAGTTTTTCTCTTCTTTTTTTCGGTTGAATTTTGAATTTTAAAGAGTCGAAATTGAAGATAAACTATGTTTCAAAATGTAATTGTCATTTTTTTCGTGTTTTCTCCTCTTTTAAACCGTTCAATTAAGTGTAAATATCATTAATTATTAATAATAACATAGAGTTAAAGGTAAATTGAGCAAATTGGCTATTTCTGGCAATTTTTTTAAGTGTGTATCAAACTGGTAGCCCTTCGCATTAATCACTACCCAAGAAGTAGCTCTTGCTTTCAAAAAGGTTGGTGACCCCTGCTCTATACCTTCTTCCAGAGGGTAACAGGTTGAAGAGGCCATGTGCTGGGTGGTATCTGTCTTTCAGGATGTTGTGTACTCGCTTTAGGCAGCGAGTTGTGTACATGGCACTCATCTCTGGGAGTATCGTCCTTGTAATTTTCCCCGCCGCTTCAACCACTCGCTGGAGGGCCTGTTGGTTCGCTTTAGTGCGGCTAGCAAACCGCACTAAAAAGCCGTAAGTGAGGACACTGCTGATGGCACAGTTGTAAAAGTTAACCATTGAAAATGAAAAATGAATTAGACTTAAGGTTAGTGTTGGTCACCAGGTTTGAGGTTGGTTGTTAGTTAAGGGGTTAAAAGCCTTGTAACAAAACATAATACACGGGTGTGTTATTAATCACAGGTCACAATCTTTGCGGTTGGCCTCCACTCGCAGTCCAGCTGCTAAAGAGAGTCCCGATGTGCCGAGATATGAAACGCCTCAACAATGATGAACGCTCCCAAACTGCAGAGCTCAGCACTTTGCAGCTGGTCTGCGGGGTAATAACCCCAACTCTGCGGGCAGGAAATGCTGACTCGGGTGCAAACGGGGAAATGAAATTAGACGTCGCGGCGCAGCCTCGTTAAATCACATTTGTGCTGAGAAAAGACAAAGCACATTAGATTAGCCTGGCCTTTACATCCATAAACAAGTGGTTGCTACTGGCAGGAAGCAAAACTATCCCAGAGTATTTAACATGCACACACTTTATTTCATCACATCTCAACACACAATTATGGAAATAAGACCTTTCTTCCTCACCTCATCCAGTCTGGGGTGAAGTCGTCTGTGGCGTATTTGAAGCGAGTGATGGTGGATTTAGAAGTGAATACAAATCTTTTATGATTTCAAGGATGTTTTGTTCAGGTTTCATGGTTTCCTGTATGTAGTTGTTCAAGTGTGAGACTTTAAAGGCCTACTGAAATGATTTTTTTTAATTTAAACGGGGATAGCAGATCTATTCTATGTGTCATACTTGATCATTTCGCGATATTGCCATATTTTTGCTGAAAGGATTTAGTAGAGAACAACGACGATAAAGATTGCAACTTTTGGTATCTGATTAAAAAAAGGCTTGCCCCTACCGGAAGTAGCGTGACGTTGTCAGTTGAACATATACGCAAAGTTCCCTATTGGTAACAATGATGGCCGCATGAAGTGAGAGAGATTCGGACCGAGAAAGCGACAATTTCCCCATTAATTTGAGCGAGGATGAAAGATTTGTGGATGAGTAAAGTGCAAGTGAAGGACTAGTGGGGAGTTGAAGCTATTCAGATAGGGAAGATGCTGTGAGAGCCGGGGGTGACCTGATATTCAGCTGGGAATGACTACAACAGTAAATAAACACAAGACATATATATACTCTATTAGCCACAACACAACCAGGCTTATATTTAATATGCCACAAATTAATCCTGCATAAAAACACCTGCGTGTTTGTTATGCTAGCTCCTAGCTCCTATGCTAGCTCCTAGCTCCATAGAACACGCCAATACAATTCAAACACCTGATCAACACACACAATCACTCAGCCCAAAAGACCGTTCACCTAACCCAAGGTTCATAAAGCTTATATATTTTTAAAAAGTTACGTACATACGCAAAAAAAAGTTGCGCACATACGGTCAAGCGATCAAATGTTTAGAAGCCAAAGCTGCATACTCACAGTAGCACGTCTGCGTCTTTGTCATCCAAATCAAAGTAATCCTGGTAAGAGTCTGTGTTGTCCCAGTTCCCTACAGACGTCTGTGTATCGAAGTCAAAAGTCCTCCTGGTTAGAGTCTCTGTTATCCGAGTTCTTCCATCTTGACTGCATCTTTCGGGAATGTAAACAAAGAAGCGCCGGCTGTGTACTGTTGTGGCTGACTACTTTCGAAAAATACGTCCATTTCGCACCGACAACTTTCTTCTTTGCTTGCTCAGCTTCTTTCTCCATAATGCAATGAACATGATTGCAACAGATTCACGAACACAGATGTCCAGAATACTGTGGAATTATGAAATGAAAACAGAGCTTTTTCGTATTGGCTTCAATGTGGAAGGCATACCCGTGTTCCCCGGTCTACGTCACGCGCATACGTCATCCTCAGAGGCGTTTCGAACCGGAAGTTTAGCGGCAAATTTAAAATGTCACTTTATAAGTTAACCCGGCCGTATTGGCATGTGTTATAATGTTAAGATTTCATCATTGATATATAAACTATCAGACTGCGTGGTCGGTAGTAGTGGCTTTCAGTAGGCCTTTAAACTGCAGGTGTTGGACAAGGTAAGAAATACAAATCATTTTTGACCAACTAAAACGTTTTTTTCCCTAAAATATGTTGGAAAAATTGGCTTATTTTCAGCAATATGACCTGAGATAAACTTGCTAACAAAACAAGCTGGAAAGAATTCAAATAGAATATATTTCATATATATTTTGGTTTACCCATGTTTTGTTTTTTTTAATACTTTGCTTATTTGAAATGATTTAGTCATATAACTAAACAGGTCTGGACGTAGGTAATATATACTTTTATACTTTTTAATAGTTTTTTTTTACTTTGATTGAGAAGATTTCATCTGGCATAGATGTACATGTTTGCCTTGTGAAGTAAGTTTGAATTTATTTTGATCAAGCTGCACATGTCACACTTTTTCAAACCAAAGCAAACTTACTTGACTCTCCAAGTACACTTGACTCTCCAAGTACCAGCATAATGGCCGACATTATAATACAGTAGCGTAGTAAGCCTAAGTATTTACTAAAAACAAGGCAGAGGTTTTATTTCACAAGTATATTTCATATTTGTGTCCACTGTGACATTACACACAGTTTGAACAGTAACACTGTGTTTGAATGTTTAATAAAGTAATCCTTTGGCGTACCACTACATGGACCCCGTGTACCACTAGGGGTATGCGTACTACAGTTTGAGAATCCCTTTTTTTTCAAAGTATACATATTATATATTTACTATACATGTCATCACTGAAAAAACAAGTGTTGATACTGTTCTACCCCCGACCTGTAGGTGGCAGTAATGCGCATAGAAAATGTGGTGGGGCACCACCCCTCTTAGCTCCAGTGCAAATGGACTGTAACGACTAAAAGCGAATAAGTAAACAAAAATCCTACATTGACATGTTTTTTTCCGGAATGAGCACGTTAGTAACCTCCAGTGTGATTCCCATTGGGCATAAAAGGTAAAAAACAAAACAATAGTCATATATTTATGGAGCAAACATGAAACAATACATACTGTTCTGTGGCAGGGGGCACTTCCGGTGGTTTCAACATGCTGGGAACTTCTACCCCATCAGAACTGGCGGCGCCGCCCATTTTTCTTGGTAAAGCCTTGGCGGCCAGTGAGGGCCTCAGCCTCCGGGGTTAGTCAATACGTAACTACACAAGTGGCCTTAAAAGTCTAGGAGACTTAGAGATTTTCTGAAGCACTACATGTTTTATTTTAAGATGTGTAGCGAAGCCTGTTTTGGGGGTGGTTTTTTTTGCATGGTAATAATTTTGGTTTCTGGGTTCATAATGTGGGAATAAGATATTTTTAAGTGTTTTTTCTTAATCCATAATCATGTTAATTTAGGGGCTTGTCCGGGATACAATATGGACACAAGAGTTTGGTGCCTACTAGGGTCAGTGTGGTCTAATCAGAGCACAAAGCTGACTCTAATGTACAATCTGTGTTCTCCACAATACCAAAACAAGTCAGCCCGTGCCCAAGGGCTTATTTTTCAGGGTTAGACCAGGAAGGGTTAATGTCACCAAATTGTTGGGGGACGTAGATGGGCCGGTGAAATAGGAACACGTGTAATTCAACTTTTGGGCTACAAAGGGAAGAAGTCGGGTGTCAACAGGAGGGCAGAAGTCTGAAAGCAACAGGGCCAGTCCTTTAAGATCGTTTAAAATTGTAATTTTTGATCATTAAATGTAAAATAAGTATAATGTAATCAAATAATGAATACTAATTCAACTTCAATTCTAGCCTATTAATAAGCTATTTACTTTGGAAAACAGGGGGTTCAATCTGGATGGTTTGCAGTATTCCGTGAGGGTTTAGTCGGAGTGGACGCACACGACCACGTTCTTGTGCCTCTCCCAGTAGTGGCAGTCTTCAGGGAAGCTCCACGCTGCCGCCGACTCCTTGTGGCGACTGACGGCGTGCACCACGAAGCCGCTCAGCTGCTTCTCCAGGACGTCGACCACGGCGGAGGCGTTGCCCTTCCGAGCCTGGCCCTCCATCAGCTGAAGGACCGAGTCCCGCGGCACCGGCTGCGGCCCGGTGCTGAAGGACACCACCAGGTTGATGTTGTTCACCTGCAGCACCTCGAACCAGTTGTGTCCCGCCACGTGGTGAAAGTGCTCGCCGGCCCGCCAGTTCCGGTAGGTGCTCCCCGAGTGGTTGATGAGGCGCACCGACCAGCTGACCCAGTCATACTTCTTGACCAGGAAGTCGAGGAGCTGCTGGGTGGTTTCTTGGAGGTTCTCTGCTTGCTTCTCCTGCAGGAGTTGCTGAGCGTCCAGTTTGGCCTGCTCGGGGAAGGCAGCGATGCAGGACTGGATGGTTCTCTTCATGCGGGACTCCATTTCGTCCATCTTGCGGCTCCACTCCCGGATCTTGTCCTCTTCTTCCTCCTGGTTGCAGGTCAGGGCAGAGTGGCCCAGCAGAGCTATCAGGCCCAAGCAGAGGAGCTCCTTCAGCCGGACGCAGAAGTCCTCCAGAAGGCGACGGTTCCTCGACACATACCTGCATCCAACACAGGACAACATTCCGCATTAGGGGAAGAAAAGTAATCAGGACCACTGTGTTGGTGTTGTTCAAAATAATGCCTTTTTAATGACCTTTGTGCCTCATAAATGAAATGAACCTACACCATGTTGATGTTGGTCTTCAGTAAATCCTTTTCTGTCACGACGCGGGCTCAAACCCGCTTTTCCCCGGCAGCTGGGTCTGCCAGCACCTCCACTGGCAGAGCGCCGAGACACGCCCCTGCTCGCGCTGGCTGCGTCACGCCAACATGCCGGCAAGGCAATCGGCGCACCTGGGACTGATGAGGGCGAGCGGTATAAGGACCAGTGGACCAAAGAATCCTTGCGGGAACTTAATATTCTATCTTGTACCGTAAGCCGACTCCAGCTTTATGCTCTCTCTCTCTCTCTCTCTCTCTCTCTCTGCGTTTCCCCTCCGTGTCTGATGTCCGTGTTGTCCTCCCGCAGCGCTTTTCCTGAGTTCTCCTGTGATCCCCTGTTGTTCCCCTCTGGATTCTGGACTGGCTCCCTTGGATCTCGACCTCTCGCATGGACACTGACCTTCTTCGCCCCGCTTAGCCCCTGACTATCTGCCTGACCACGGACTGCCTTCTTGCTTTGTCCCTCCTCTTGCCCAACACAACACTAGGTAACACACACTATAGCTAATCACACACATACCCTCACACACACACTCTTGGATTTTGTCACACACCATTCTATAGTTTATTTATTAGTATGGTTGATTATTGTATATATTTATTATATATATACTGTATATATAATAAATCACAGAGCTTTACTGCCCCCTTTTGTCTGTGCCGTCACAACTCCCTCCTGTATACATAACATGTTCTCGCTCGGTCAACCTAAAAACTCTACAGCCAAGTTCCAGCTGGTGTCAATGTTGCTGTTGTCTTCTGCCTGTCCCCTCTTAAATTAAGCTATGACATGTGTAGGCGGTTATTTCTACTGCATTTACTCTGTTTCTAATTGTTGTCTTTTGTCATGGTGTTCCCTCATCTCTGTCCCCTCTTAACTTGGGCTGAACCAGGCACTATCAAATGAAGTGGTGTTTTGTTACTGCTTTTCTCTGTCCGTCTTGAAACCAGGTCCAAGCAGGTGTCATTGTTGTGCTATCATTGTGTTCCCTATTTTGTCTCCGATTGATCCTTCTTAAATCGGGCTAAACCCAGCACTAGCTGGTGATGATGTTTTATTGTCACACCTTTTTTTAAGTTCTGTCTGTCCACATCTTGTCCCAACAGTTTACAGTAGATTTTATTGTTGATGTCTGTTATTTTGCTCTGTCTGTCCCTTGTTAAATATAGCTAAGTCTAACACTAGCAGTTGTTTGGTGTAATAGTTTCCCTTCTCTGCCTATGCCCAGTTTCCCTAACAATGTCCAGCAAGTTATTGTTGCAGTGATTTTGTTGCCTTGTTTCTCTTTGTCAGTCCCCTCTTAAAATAGGCCAGGGGTCGGCAACCCGCGGCTCCGGAGCCGCATGCGGCTCTTTGACCACTCTGATGCGGCTCAGCTGCATACTTGCCGGCTCTTTGAGTGGTAAAGGTTGCCGACCCCTGAACTAGGCGAAAGCAAGCACTGGCAGATGATAGTTTTCTGGTCTATTATACAGTTTTATATTAAACCAAACCGAGCACTAACTGGTGTTGTTTTTATATCACTGCTTTTGTCTTTGTCTTTCCACAGGTTGAAGTGGATGTTATTGTTGCTGTTGTCTGTCCTTTGGTTGCCACTTCTGTCTGTCCCTTTTTAAAAGTAGCCACGTCAAGCACGAGCAAATGCAGATCTTGTTGTCTTTTGTATTCACCTTTTCTCTCCCTCTGACGATGCCTAGGTTCTCTAACGAGGTACAGCAATGTTCTTTTGTTCCCTGGTTTCTCTCTTTCAGTCCCCTCTGAAATTAAGCTAAAGCCAGCACTAGCTTTTGTATTTTTTTCTCTTGTCTCTGGTTCTGCAACAAAGTACCAGATTGTGTGTTCCTAATTCCAACTCTGTCCGTCCCCTCTTAGGTGAATCTAGCTCAAGAACTAGCAGATAATGTGGTTTAGTGTTGAGGTGTGGTACGGTCAGTATTTACCAACCTTTCCACCACCTCCAAGATGGTCTCTGCAAAGCTGTTGTTCCCCATCAGAGCCTCGTAGAGCACAAACAGATTCTTCTCCCCTCCGCTTCTGGAAAAATGCTCCAGGAAAAGTTTAGTCTTCACCTCCCGGAACTGCTCCTTGGCCTCCAGGATGTCCATGTACTTCCTGAACTGGTTCCTGATGTTCTCCTCCACGCTGAAATACTGCGAGTCCAGCCATCCTTTCTTGATCTCGCAGTCGATGTCCTCCAGCTGGCTGGAGAGCACGTCCAGGCTGTTTCTCACCGTCAGGAACTGCTCTTTCACGTAGAACACCTCCTTGCTCTGCGTCTGGTCCAAGGCCAGACGTAGAATGGGGGCGGCGGCCTCGCAGAGGGGGAAGAGCTCACCCACGGCGCTGGCCAACACTTCGGCGCCCCTTTCCAACATGTCCATGGCGGCCTCGATGGACTGCTTATGCTGGGCCACCACCTTCTCCAGTGGACTGCTCATGGTCTGGGACACAGGAGGACACCTTTACTGGGGAATATTTACCACTTGAAGTAGAAAAGTAGCATTTAGACATCCATACATCCACTTTCTACCACTTGTCCTTCTTGTCCTTACTTATATGTGCCTTCATCTTGTCCTTACTTATATGTGCCTTCATCTTGTCCCTACTTGTATGTGCCTTCATCTTGTCTTTAATTATATGTGCCTTCATCTTGTCCTTACTTATATGTGCCTTCATCTTGTCTTTAATTATATGTGCCTTCATCTTGTCCTTACTTATATGTGCCTTCATCTTGTCTTTACTTATATGTGCCTTCATCTTGTCTTTACTTATATGTGCCTTCATCTTGTCTTTAATTATATGTGCCTTCATCTTGTCCTTACTTATATGTGCCTTCATCTTGTCTTTAATTATATGTGCCTTCATCTTGTCCTTACTTATGTGCCTTCATCTTGTCCTTACTTATATGTGCCTTCATCTTGTCCTTACTTATATGTGCCTTCATCTTGTCTTTAATTATATGTGCCTTTATCTTGTCCTTACTTGTATGTGCCTTCATCTTGTCTCTAATTACATGTGCTTTCATCTTGTCTTTAATTATATGTGCCTTCATCTTGTCCTTACTTATATGTGCCTTCATCTTGTCCTTACTTATGTGCCTTCATCTTGTCCTTACTTATATGTGCCTTCATCTTGTCCTTACTTATATGTGCCTTCATCTTGTCTTTAATTATATGTGCCTTCATCTTGTCCTTACTTATATGTGCCTTCATCTTGTCTTTAATTATATGTGCCTTCATCTTGTCCTTACTTATGTGCCTTCATCTTGTCCTTACTTATATGTGCCTTCATCTTGTCCTTACTTATATGTGCCTTCATCTTGTCTTTAATTATATGTGCCTTTATCTTGTCCTTACTTGTATGTGCCTTCATCTTGTCTTTAATTATATGTGCTTTCATCTTGTCTTTAATTATATGTGCCTTCATCTTGTCCTTACTTATATGTGCCTTCATCTTGTCTTTAATTACATGTGCCTTCATCTTGTCCTTACTTATATGTGCCTTCATCTTGTCTTTAATTATATGTGCCTTCATCTTGTCCTTACTTATGTGCCTTCATCTTGTCCTTACTTATATGTGCCTTCATCTTGTCTTTAATTATATGTGCCTTCATCTTGTCCTTACTTATATGTGCCTTCATCTTGTCTTTAATTATATGTGCCTTCATCTTGTCCTTACTTATATGTGCCTTCATCTTGTACTTACTTATATGTGCCTTCATCTTGTCTTTAATTATATGTGCCTTCATCTTGTCCTTACTTATATGTGCCTTCATCTTGTCTTTAATTATATGTGCCTTCATCTTGTCCTTACTTATATGTGCCTTCATCTTGTCCTTACTTATATGTGCCTTCATCTTGTCTTTAATTATATGTGCCTTCATCTTGTCCTTACTTATATGTGCCTTCATCTTGTCTTTAATTATATGTGCCTTCATCTTGTCCTTACTTATATGTGCCTTCATCTTGTCTTTAATTATATGTGCCTTCATCTTGTCCTTACTTATGTGCCTTCATCTTGTCCTTACTTATATGTGCCTTCATCTTGTCCTTACTTATATGTGCCTTCATCTTGTCCTTACTTATATGTGCCTTCATCTTGTCTTTAATTATATGTGCCTTCATCTTGTCCTTACTTATATGTGCCTTCATCTTGTCTTTAATTATATGTGCCTTCATCTTGTCCTTACTTATGTGCCTTCATCTTGTCCTTACTTATATGTGCCTTCATCTTTTCTTCATAAGTCTATACTTGAAGAGCTTCTCTTTCTGCAGAGTTCTCCCAAGTCTAAACATGGTGGCTATCATGTTTGTTTTCCTGGCCCCAAACTGAACCCCCATAGGCGCCTCGTCTGGGATGGAACATTTTTTATTTGACTCATCCTCCTCGCCGCCTTCTACGGCACACCGCCTTGTAGCGATCGACCCATCAGCCTTGCCATTCTGTCACCCTGACAACCTGAACGGGTCTGTGCTGAAAATGTCATTTTGAAGTGCAATGACAACAAAGTGCTGTCCTGCAAGACGCCCTTTAGCTTTCTGCTAACTTCATTGTAGACTCATCCACTTTATCATGGAAGGAGATCTTATACCAGAAATAGATTTATGCACTAAATCCACTTGAAGTCATTCCATAAAAACATTTGTGTGGGTTTTATGGCCACTTGCTGACGTCATTCCACGTATCTCTCTCTTGTAGAAAAAAGGGGGCAATACACAAACTCTTGTTTCTTTTCCATCTCTCTACATACATCTATTATTCTCACATACATCTATTATTCATGCAAACATTCTTCCACAAACACAATCAGTCGCTGACACTGTTGGAGGCAGAGTTGCAGGAAAAGGTAATGATGTCATGTGTGGACAAAATGGAGGCAGGGATGTCGTCCTTGGATGGATGACGTATGACAACAAGCACCCAAATGCTCAACAAATGCATCCAAAACCTCCTGGACGTCCTCGGTGTTGGGATGAGACCACCACTCATGTCAGTCTGAGCCCACACCACTGATGAGGGGCTCACAGTCACGTGCGCAAAAATGGAAAGAAATGCGCTTTTACGCACGCACCTTCCCCCCTCTCCCCCCCCTGCCCCCCTTTCTTGTGCGAGATAAGAACATTCTTACCTGGATGGATGTTTTCTCTGCGTTGCTGACAAGTTTATGCTTCTTTTGGAGAATATTCCTGCTGTGAAGGCGGGGAGGGGTCCCAAACAACTGGGGGGGGAGAGAAAGAGAGAGAGAGAGAGAGAGAGAGAGAGAGAGAGAGAGAGAGAGAGAGAGAGAGAGAGAGAGAGAGATGCGCAAAAGCCCAGGAAGGAGGGGAGAAAAGGTCGACACACAAAGATGATCAAATATGCCTTTTTCTTCTTCATCCTCATGACCAACCACATTAAATGATCCCAGAAGGTAAGATATATATTTCATATTATTTTATGTGTCATGCTGCGTGCGTTCAACCCCAAATATGAAAGTACAATCCGCATCGCAGCTATTAGGTGCGCTGATGGTAATTATTCCCTGACAATCCTTCAGCTGATATTAATTATTCCCTGACAATCCTTCATCTGATATTAATTATTCCCTAGCAATCCTTCAGCAACAAAACATAAAAAAATATGTTGTTTTGGATGTTGACTAGAAGAGGAATGAAGATAATTGCTGGTACACCTCCTCCCCCTTTCTTCGTCTAACCAGCAGCAAAACTAAAGCATGACGCACATGTTGCCAGGTAAAGAGCACCTCTGGGAGATTTTCTCACACTCAAATGTTGACATAAACAAGTTGGATGTGCGCATGGATGATAAGGAGATGTGTTTGCAGGTTTGTGCAGGTGAAAAAAACCATGGGGGGGAGTGGGGTTTGGGGGGGGGGGGTGCAGGACATGCATTCTGCAGTCAGATCAGCAAAATCAGCATTTTCCAGTTTAGATTGAGTGGAACCAGTTAGACTCGTCTCCCGCCTTAAAGGATCCTGTCGTGTTGTACTTTAATGATTGACAATATCAATGTGTCAACATATCAATAGATCAATGTATCAATAGACCAAGGTGGCTGTGACGCGTCGCGGGCCTCAAGGAAACAAGTTGGACCGTGGAAGACAATGATGAGTTGTGTCGCCCTCTAGTGGACACAAATGCTAACTGCACCCCAGGCTCCGTATGGCCTCCATTCTGAAAGAAACATGTGACAACCGAATATAAAAAAGCTGCAATATTAAAGAGTAAAAGATGTTAGGCATCGTTTTTGTTTTTTTTAAACAAATATTTTTATGTCTGCATCAACAACGACATTGTTCATAAAGCGGAAAATGGCCACAATGTTTCTATTTTTCTATACAAAATCTGCCAACGCTCATAACTTCACATTTTTACCACAATCAATAGATTCCTTTTTAAATGAAGTCACACATTAGAAGCACAAGCGATAGTCAGAGATCTTCTATGCGACAGGAGCGATCTGATTGATGTCCTTAAGAACTTACTGCAAAATGCTATTCAAAGATGATCTATTTAAGAAGATCACACGGCTGTTTTAGGAGCCGCTTTGCAAACAATTCAAGTCAAAGATCTTCTACTGGATACGATCACTCTGCTGTTTCTAAGAACCTACTACAAAACAATGCTAAGTCAAAGATCCTCTAAATGACAGTTTCACTCTGTTATTTTAAAGAGTATTGCTCATCAAAGATCGTACCATGAGAGGGAGTAGTACTCTGCTGTTTTTAAGAATATACCGCAAACAACGCAGATTCAAAGATCCTCTAAATGACAGGATCACTCTGCTGTTTTCAAGGCTCGTCAAAATCCTACCTGATAGGTGCACACTGCTCTTTTATAGAACGTATACTGCAAATAACGTTAAGTCAAAGATCCTGTAAATGTGAACTTTGCTGTTTTTAAGAACCCTTTGCAAAACTTGCTAGTCAAAGATCCTCCACCATGAACATGCTGCTGTTCTAAAGAAGCCTTTGCAAAAACTGCTGGTCAAAGATCATCTACTTCATATGATCGCTGTGCTGTTTTTTTTTTTTTAAAGAACCTACTGCAAACAAAAAGCTAAGTCAAAGATCCTCTAAATAACCAAGAACACTCAGCTGTTCTTAAGGATCGACTGTTAGTCAAAGATCTCCTGCATAACATGAACTCTGCTGTTTTTAGGAACCTGTTGAAACAAATTGCTAGTCAAAGATCCTTTAGTTAATCGGAGCACAGCCGTTTCAAAGATCCTGTTTTTAAGAAGCTACTGCATGTAACGATAAGTCAAAGACCTTCAGTCTACTTAATAAGAGTACTTTGCTGTCTTTATGAAACCACAAAGATCGTCTATATGACAAAAGCGCCGCCGACAAAGACACTAGTCAAAGATCCTCTATGTGACGACTGTACTGTGCTGAGGAATCTCATTACAAAAGTAGCTTTGTGGTATCGTATATATCATCTTTTATTAGCCTAATTATGTATGTTTACATCATTGTTAGGTTGGCTCCTTGAGAGAAGGACACTATCAGAGAGAGGCCACTAGAGGGCGCACTCATTGTTAGGTTGGCTCTTTGAGAGAATGACACTATGAGAGGCCACTAGAGGGCGCACTCATTGTTAGGTTGGCTCCTTGAGAGAATGACACTATCAGAGAGAGGCCACTAGAGGGCGCACTGGTGGTTAGGTTGGCTCTTTGAGAGAATGACACTATGAGAGGCCACTAGAGGGCGCACTCATTGTTAGGTTGGCTCCTTGAGAGAATGACACTATAAGAGAGAGGCCACTAGAGGGCGCACTCGTGGTTAGGTTGGCTCCTTGAGAGAATGACACTATAAGAGAGAGGCCACTAGATGGCACACTCATTGCTAGGTTGGCTCCTTGAGAGAATGACACTATAAGAGAGAGGCCACTAGAGGGCGCACTCATTGTTAGGTTGGCTCCTTGAGAGAATGACACTATAAGAGAGAGGCCACTAGAGGGCACACTAGTGGTTAGGTTGGCTCCTTGAGAGAAGGACACAATAAGAGAGAGGCCACTAGAGAGCGCACTGGTAGTTAGGTTGGCTCCTTGAGAGAATGACACTATAAGAGAGAGGCCACTAGAGGGCGCACTCATTGTTAGGTTGGCTCCTTGAGAGAATAACACTATAAGAGAGGCCACTAGACGGCGCACTGGTGGTTAGGTTGGCTCCTTGAGAGAATGACACTATGAGAGGCCACTAGAGGGCGCACTCGTGGTTAGGTTGGCTCCTTGAGAGAATGACACTATAAGAGAGAGGCCACTAGAGGGCGCACTCATTGTTAGGTTGGCTCCTTGAGAGAATGACACCATGAGAGGCCACTAGAGGGCGCACTCGTGGTTAGGTTGGCTCCTTGAGAGAATGACACTATAAGAGAGAGGCCACTAGAGGGCGCACTCGTGGTTAGGTTGGCTCCTTGAGAGAATGACACTATAAGAGAGAGGCCACTAGATGGCGCACTCGTGGTTAGGTTGGCTCCTTGAGAGAATGACACTATGAGAGGCCACTAGAGGGTGCACTCGTGGTTAGGTTGGCTCCTTGAGAGAATGACACTATAAGAGAGAGGCCACTAGAGGGCGCACTCATTGTTAGGTTGGCTCCTTGAGAGAATGACACTATGAGAGGCCACTAGAGGGCGCACTCGTGGTTAGGTTGGCTCCTTGAGAGAATGACACTATAAGAGAGAGGCCACTAGATGGCGCACTCGTGGTTAGGTTGGCTCCTTGAGAGAATGACACTATGAGAGGCCACTAGAGGGCACACTCGTGGTTAGGTTGGCTCCTTGAGAGAATGACACTATAAGAGAGAGGCCACTAGAGGGCGCACTCGTGGTTAGGTTGGCTCCTTGAGAGAATGACACTATGAGAGGCCACTAGAGGGCGCACTCGTGGTTAGGTTGGCTCCTTGAGAGAATGACACTATAAGAGAGAGGCCACTAGAGGGCGCACTCATTGTTAGGTTGGCTCCTTGAGAGAATGACACCACGAGAGGCCACTAGAGGGCACACTCGTGGTTAGGTTGGCTCCTTGAGAGAATGACACTATAAGAGAGAGGCCACTAGAGGGCGCACTCATTGTTAGGTTGGCTCCTTGAGAGAATGACACCATGAGAGGCCACTAGAGGGCACACTCGTGGTTAGGTTGGCTCCTGCCTACGTCACTTGGCATGAGAAGAAGAGTTGAACTAAGAAGAATTCCTGTGCAGTGCATTCATTATGAAGATAGAACTAGTTTGTAACTTTCAAGTTTTGAGGCAAACTTGCTGTGTTGTGCAGTAGAAATAAAGTATGTAAGACTTGTTTGGTGATGCATTCAGGGACTGAGAGGACCAATCAATCAGTAGCGTTGGTATTTATTTCAAGCAGCACTTCAAAACAAGCATAAAGAATAAGAAGACATAATGAACCTTTTTGAGCAAGCATCAAGAGCCCAAACAGAACCTGACACGATACAAATGTTGGAAGGTCACCTTTACCATGGCAACATGAAGTAAAAATCTAATGAATATAAACCCAAAATGCTAAAAAAAATGTAGTGCATGTGTAAAATAAGTGCACATAGAAAAAAAGACTGTCATATTTAAGTCCCCCATGAGATCAAATGCTGATTCATCAAGAAAACATGTAAAAAAAAAAAAAAAAAAGCAACATGATTGTGCAGAAAGTGCTGATGTGGTGTTTGACCAACACAAAGATGGTGGAAAGTAGTGTAACTCTGTTTAGTGTTAATGTGTCGCTGCAGACATTTAGCGACTTTGTATGAAAACATCCTCATGTTTGTCTGGATGACATGACGCCCTCTAGTGGTCACGTGCTTGTTGACTTCAATCAATCAATTGTCTGGATGGCATGACGCCCTCTAGTGGTCACGTGCTTGTTGACTTCAATCAATCAATTGTCTGGATGGCATGACACCCTCTAGTGGTCACGTGCTTGTTGACTTCAATCAATCAATTGTCTGGATGACATGACGCCCTCTAGTGGCCACGTGCTTGTTGACTTCAATCAATCAATTGTCTGGATGGCATGACGCCCTCTAGTGCTTGTTGACTTGCATTAGCGCCACACTGAAAGGAACAAAGGAGTAAAACTACAGTAACGAGATTACATCATCACTTGTTACCGTAATTGAAAGCTTGTTTTCTGCCTCATTCCTGTGAGAATCCTGCGTGTGACTGAAGCATTAAGGCAGGGGTGTCAAACTTGTTTTCATTGCGTTATGACAGCAAATAATGCCTCTGCATTTCATTATTACCACTTTCAAAAACAATGTGCAGATGTACAACAAGGCAGTCCTGGACTATTACTGTAGGACAGTCCTGGAATATTACTGTGGGGCAGTCCTGGACTATTACTGTAGGGCAGTCCTGGAATATTACTGTAGGGCAGTCCTGGAATATTACTGTAGGGCAGTCCTGGAATATTACTGTGGGGCAGCCCTGGACTATTACTGTGGGGCAGCCCTGGACTATTACTGTGGGGCAGTCCTGGACTATTACTGTAGGACAGTCCTGGAATATTACTGTGGGGCAGTCCTGGACTATTACTGTGGGGCAGTCCTGGAATATTACTGTGGGGCAGCCCTGGAATATTACTGTGGGGCAGCCCTGGAATATTACTGTGGGGCAGCCCTGGACTATTACTGTGGGGCAGTCCTGGAATATTACTGCGGGGCAGTCCTGGACTATTACTGTAGGACAGTCCTGGAATATTACTGTAGGGCAGTCCTGGACTATTACTGTGGGGCAGTCCTGGACTATTACTGTGGGGCAGTCCTAGAATATTACTGTAGGGCAGTCCTGGACTATTACTGTGGGGCAGTCCTGGACTATTACTGTGGGGCAGTCCTGGAATATTACTGTAGGGCAGTCCTGGAATATTACTGTGGGGCAGTCCTGGACTATTACTGTGGGGCAGTCCTGGACTATTACTGTGGGGCAGTCCTGGAATATTACTGTGGGGCAGTCCTGGACTATTACTGTGGGGCAGTCCTGGACTATTACTGTGGGGCAGTCCTGGAATATTACTGTGGGGCAGTCCTGGACTATTAGTGTGGGGCAGTCCTGGACTATTACTGTGGGGCAGTCCTGGACTATTACTGTGGGGCAGTCCTGGAATATTACTGTAGGGCAGTCCTGGAATATTACTGTGGGGCAGTCCTGGAATATTACTGTAGGGCAGTCCTGGACTATTACTGTAGGGCAGTCCTGGAATATTACTGTAGGGCAGTCCTGGAATATTACTGTAGGGCAGTCCTGGACTATTACTGTAGGGCAGTCCTGGACTATTACTGTAGGGCAGTCCTGGAATATTACTGTAGGGCAGTCCTGGAATATTACTGTAGGGCAGTCCTGGACTATTACTGTAGGGCAGTCCTGGAATATTACTGTAGGGCAGTCCTGGAATATTACTGTGGGGCAGTCCTGGAATATTACTGTAGGGCAGTCCTGGACTATTACTGTCTTTGTGCATTCTTCAGGTGAGGCATGAGGCAAAAAGTCAATTACATTGACATCAAATCATGATTTTGTTCCGACTTAATCATTTGATATTTTTTCTTTTCAGTGCGGGTGTAATACTGGACTTTGTAGTGCACAGTGAATAATAAGCGTAAATAACTTTGGATGATATCCCCATCAGAAGCTAACAGGTGTTTTCTTCTAGCTTAGTGGTGTCCAAACTTCTTGACTTGGGGGCCACATTGGGATAAAACAATTTAGCCAGGGGCCAAAAGGGTGTAAAGTGCCTCATGTAAATATTTGTACACACACATCTTTGCATATACATGTAATGGATATATAATACATATAAATGGACATTAAGAGTATGTGAAAGTTTGACTTCTACCCGACGACCTTAAAGATGTGTAATCATTTAGAAATATCAAGCAGCTAAAATGCGGAGAGTGTTTTGCATTTTTCCCATCATGCATTGCGGGGGATTTAAATGGGTGTAATTTTTAATTATGCATTGTACTTTGACAATTGTCATCATATCCACAAAGTTCAGTGTTACGTGTGACCATGTGTTTACTTTTTGTCTCAGTATGTGGACCAGGACTGGGAAAGGCGGTTTGGATTGGGTCATATATTCAAATACTGTGCGCGCACAATTCATGGTCATTAACCAGGGGCCGTACTTATCAAGCTTCTTAGAGTGCCATTTTACACTTAAGTCCTGAGAATTTGCGAAATTTAGTCCTACTCTCAAACTTAAGAATAAAAGCTTTTTATCAACGTTCTTAAGTCTAAGAATCACTCCTACTCTCCACGATATTTAAGAGACCTTCAGAGGTGTCTTAAGTGGTTAGGAGTTGCCAGCAGGGGATGGCACTGAGGCGAGAGAGACGTGCGCGAACGTTCAGGGAACGGAACAATGTTTTTTTTTTTTTTGATGACGAGCAGCTGATCAAACGGTATCGTTTAGACAGAGCGGATATTATTTTTGTCACAGATTTAATACTTTTCGATTCCTTGTTGATTTCTGCATGTGTCTGCAGTGGGCTAGTATATATAGAGCCACCCACACCAGTTTCAAATTAGTTGCCTAATTAATGAATTGGAAAGAAAATGTTATGACAGTAGCGTATGTGTGTGGCCGTGAGGTGAGTGACGTCAGTGAGTGTGTGGGCGAGAGAAGAGAGGGAGCGGTAGCGTGAGTGCCGGCGGGGACTAGTTTGTTTTGTATTATTTTGTAGTTTATTGTCAAAATATACACTCCCATTGTCCACTTAAATATTTCCAAGATATTTCTTTATTCTTAGACAACGGATTCCCTTCCGTGATTGGTCATTTCTATGGACACAGAAATGACGTCACCTAAAATTGCGTTTACGGCACATAGTAATGTCGTAATTCAGCTCTGAGTGTGACACTTAAGATTCAGTCCTACACTTCGCTGAAAGTGTGAGTAAGACGCTTGATAACTAACTTTTAAGTGCAGCTTTCAGCGAAGAATTTATTTACTCTTAAGTCAACTCTTAGCAGACTTCTTAGGAGTCATTCTAAGAAGCTTGATAAGTACGGCCCCTGATTTGCAAGATGGCGACAACATTGTAGCAGTTATATTTCAATTGAAGTTAGGGCCAGATTCCTTAATGAACTGGTGACATGTCAAAAGGACACGCCCACAAGCTGTTTGGACACGCCTGTTCTAGGACGTGATTGGCTTCCATTATCATGACTTATTTGAATGGGACAAAGGCCAAGTTGTAACAGAGGCCTGATGGTGGAATGTGGTCAGTGGCACCTGCTGAGCGCCTCTTTCATCTTCTCCTCGACACGCTGCATGTTGTCCACCCACTCCTCGCTCAGGCTGACGTCGTCGTCGCCGATGACGGCGGTGTAGCCCATGAGGGCGATGAGGCCGATGCAGAAGAGGTATGTGAGGCGTGTGCACAGTTGCTCCATGATGAGGCGGTTGTATCCAGAGTGCTTCAGGTAGACCTCCAGGATGGGCTTGCTGAAGAGCTTGCGCTTGCCCACCACGCCGTCGTAGAGCGTGTGCAGGTTCTGGTCGCCCATGTCGTTGGCGTAGCTCTCTATAAAGTCCTCCTTCTTGCGCTCGCTGTGCTGCGGCCGCGCCTCCAGGAGCTCCATGTACTTCCTGAACTGGTTCTTCAGGTTCTCCTCCACGGGGCTGAACTGCCCGTCCAGCGTCTTCTTCTGGATCTCCACCAGCGCCCTGAAGCTGTTCTGCGAGAGCGTGTCCAGCTTCCGGTTGACCGAGCCGAACTCGCGCTTGAGCGTGCGGATGTCCTCGTCGTCGATGTGGTGCAGCACCACGCGGACCAGCGAGCCCGCCACGCCGAATATGGGGTTGACCACGGCGGCGGCCGAGGAGATGGTGGCCACGCAATGCAGCACTCTGACCAGGCCCTGCTTCAGCTTGGCCTGGTCCTCCACGATCTCCTCTTCCATCATGGCTGGCACCGCTGGAGAGGGAGGGAGGAAGGAGGACGTTTACTAGAAACAAATCAACCTTCATTCATCACAATCACCTTCTGACCCGGGATGGCCATCCCATTTTGGATTCTGCTCAACCATGCGCTTCTTTTTAGATTCTCATTTGATGAGTAGAGCTGGACTTCACTATTTACACCTTAATACTCAACATAGATACAACTATATCAATATATGTACAAACCCCGTTTCCATATGAGTTGGGAAATGGTGTTAGATGTAAATATAAACGGAATACAAGGATTTGCAAATCCTTTTCAAGCCATATTCAGTTGAATATGCTACAAAGACAACATATTTGATGTTCAAACTCATAAACTTTGTTTTTTTTTGGCAAATAATCATTAACTTAGAATGTCATGGCTGCAACACGTGCCAAAGTAGTTGGGAAAGGGCATGTCCACCACTGTGTTACATGGCCTTTCCTTTTAACAACACTCAGTAAAGGTTTGGGAAGTGAGGAGACACATTTTGGAAGTGGAATTCTTTCCCATTCCTGCTTGATGTACAGCTTAAGTTGTTCAACAGTCCGGGGGTCTCCCTTGTGCTATTTTAGGTGCCACACATTTTCAATGTCTGGACTACAGGCAGGCCAGTCTAGTACCCGCACTCTTTTACTATGAAGCCACGTTGATGTAACACGTGGCTTGGCATTGTCTTGCTGAAATAAGCAGGGGCGTCCATGGTAACTTTGCTTGGATGGCAACATATGTTGCTCCAAAAGCTGTATGTACCTTTCAGCATTAATGGTGCCTTCACAGATGTGTAAGTTACCCATGTCTTGGCCACTAATACACCCCCATACCATCACACATGCTGCCTTTTACACTTTCACCCTAGAACAGTCCGGCTGGTTCTTTTCCTCTTTGGTCCGGAGGACACGACGTCCACAGTTTCCAAAAACAATTTGAAATGTGGACTCGTCAGACCACAGAACACTTTTCCACTTTGCATCAGTCCATCTTAGATGAGCTCAGGCCCAGCCAAGCCGACGGCGTTTCTGGGTGTTGTTGATAAACGGTTTTCGCCTTGCATAGGAGAGTTTTAACTTGCACTCACAGATGTAGCGACCAACTGTAGTTACTGACAGTGGGGTTCTGAAGTGTTCCTGAGCCCATGTGGTGATATCCTTTACACACTGATGTGGCTTGTTGATGCAGTACAGCCTGAGGGATGGAAGGTCACGGGCTTAGCTGCTTACGTGCAGTGATTTCTCCACATTCTCTGAACCCTTTGATGATATTACGGAGCGTAGATGGTGAAATCCCTAAATTCCTTGCAATAGCTGCTTGAGAAAGGTTTTTCTTAAACTGTTCAACAATTTGCTCAGGCATTTGTTGACAAAGTGGTGACCCTCGCCCCATCCTTGTTTGTGAATGACTGAGCATTTCATGGAATCTACTTTTATACCCAATCATGGCACCCACCTGTTCCCAATTAGCCTGCACACCTGTGGGATGTTCCAACCACACCTAGTGTGTGTGTGACAATCATTGGTACTTTAACTTAAATAAGTGTTTGATGAGCATTCCTCAACTTTATCAGTATTTATTGCCACCTTTCCCAACTTCGTTGTCACGTGTTGCTGCCATCAAATTCTAAAGTTAATGATTATTAGCAAAAAAAAACAAAGTTTATGAGTTTGAACATCAAATATGTTGTCTTTGTAGCATATTCAACTGAATATGGCTTGAAGAGGATTTGCAAATCATTGTATTCTGTTTATATTTACATCCAACACAATTTCCCAACTCATATGGAAACGGGGTTTGTACAATCTTAACCAGCCTGGTTACCTACTGGTCAGCAGGTACCTGTGTGGGCTTGACCACTGGGGCCAAAGTGTGTGAACATTCTGAAGACTCCAACATTAAAGCAAGGATGTCAGTGTTTCCCATAAACTGACAAGATACCTGTGGCGGTGGGGGCGTGGCTATGGGCGTGGTCACCATGACATCATCGAGTAATTTGCATAATTTACTACAACGATATGAATTTCTCTAAAAAGGCTCAAAAAATGTATATTTACTAATTAATAATAACAGTTTTGTTTTAAACGTCCATCCATTTTACAATATAATTACAACACTTTATGTACATATTTATATACAGATTTGAACAATAAGTTATTCACTGAAATATATTTAATTGTGGTTCTTACAAAAATATAAAAGCTAAAATGTCTCTTAAAGCTCTGCCCCTTTAATTAGTGCATACTAAATAATTTAACTTTAGCCTACTACTACAACCATATTATTTACCAGCAACATAAAGTGAAACAGAGGCAGAGGTGTCCTGCCACAGTCAGTAACAAATAAACAGAAAACAGTAGTGGTGGTAGATAGACACAAAGCTTCATCAAACATCTGATCCACTGAACAAAGAGCTCCAAAAATCTTCATCCTACACTTCTCTTTTGTAAAGTAAATGTGAACAGCCGATATGGGCATCTACATCAACTGTATGATTTTCCTGAGAAGCTTGACAGGACACACAAAAAAATACAAAAAAAACCCTTTTTTTTTTTTTTGTGGCGGCCTTAATTCTTTCGTGGCGGGCCGCCACAAATAAATGAATGTGTGGGAAACACTGGATGTAGGCGATTTGATTTATTTTCCTCAGTTGTCAGGCTCCAACAGGCCTGCATGATTATGGCAAAAAAATAAAAAATGACCATTATTTTGATGGATTTTGCAATCACGATTAATCATTAACTTGAAAACATATTTTTGTACCAGCAAAACTCAACTTTAAACGTAGTTTTAAAACATGAATATACATTAGTAATGACTAGACTACAACAAGTAAAATAATATTCGTAGTAACACATTTAAATAACAATACCAATATAAAAAACAAAATCAGTTTTTTCTTTGTAATTGATTTGAATTATTACCATAATTGTTTTTTTTTACCTTTTACTTATTTGACCACCAAAAAGTGTGTGCTTTTGTGTCAAATAAAACTGAATCAAATGTTAATTAAATGCAAAAATCCTCACATTCCTTGGTGCAATTTGGACCATTATATAAGGTCAAATTATAATAATTATAAAATGTATCAATACGTGCTTTAAGTACATTATGCTTGTGTAAGGTACTTTTTTGAAAACTTTATTTTGTTAGCGCAATCAAAGCGGACGTGGCGCACAGCGCTATTATTGTGAAGGGAGGAAGTGTGCTGTGCTGTTCTCAGCTTGACAAGTAAGGAGACAATTGGCTGTGAAGACGAGAAAAAAGGGAGCCTCTCAAGTTGTGACTGCTGTTTGTACATGGATGATGTCGTTCACAACCACACAAGCAGATGAGATGTGTTGTGAAGAGTATGGATTGTTCTTGCCAGCTTTAGCTTGCTAGTTTAGTCGCGTCTCCACATTGTTTAGTTGAGTGTTGGGGATGAATGAGTGTTATTAAACACTTTCTTCAAATGTTCCTTCTCCTCATTTCACCAACATTTACATCAATTTCCCTGATATTCTGCTTTTAACCGCAAAGTTTGTTTTATTGGCCATTTATGTGACCCCATTCAGATTAATCATGATTAATCCCAGGTGATTACTTGCCTGCATTATTACAATTTGCCGAGGAAAAGACCCAAATATTTGTCCACAAATGCAATTTCATTGTCCAAATGTCATCCACTTCAGGGTGTATTTGAAGTGAAAGGTGCCAGCGAGCGTACGTATTGATGACACATGCATTGATCTGGGGCCGTACTTATCAAGCTTCTTAGAGTGCCATTTTACACTTAAGTCCTGAGAATTTGCGAAATTTAGTCCTACTCTCAAACTTAAGAATAAAAGCTTTTTATCAACGTTCTTAAGTCTAAGAATCACTCCTACTCTCCACGATATTTAAGAGACCTTCAGAGGTGTCTTAAGTGGTTAGGAGTTGCCAGCAGGGGATGGCACTGAGGCGAGAGAGACGTGCGCCAACGTTCAGGGAACGGAACAATGTTTTGTTTTTTTTGATGACGAGCAGCTGATCAAACGGTATCGTTTAGACAGAGCGGATATTATTTTTGTCACAGATTTAATACTTTTCGATTCCTTGTTGATTTCTGCATGTGTCTGCAGTGGGCTAGTATATATAGAGCCACCCACACCAGTTTCAAATTAGTTGCCTAATTAATGAATTGGAAAGAAAATGTTACGACAGTAGCGTGTGTGTGGCCGTGAGGTGAGTGACGTCAGTGAGTGTGTGGGCGATAGAAGAGAGGGAGCGGTAGCGTGAGTGCCGGCGGGGACTAGTTTGTTTTGTATTATTTTGTAGTTTATTGTCAAAATATACACTCCCATTGTCCACTTAAATATTTCCAAGATATTTCTTTATTCTTAGACAACGGATTCCATTCCGTGATTGGTCATTTCTATGGACACAGAAATGACGTCACCTAAAATTCCGTTTACGGCACATAGTAATGTCGTAATTCAGCTCTGAGTGTGACACTTAAGATTCAGTCCTACACTTCGCTAAACGTGTGAGTAAGACGCTTGATAACTAACTTTTAAGTGCAGCTTTCAGCGAAGAATTTATTTACTCTTAAGTCAACTCTTAGCAGACTTCTTAGGAGTCATTCTAAGAAGCTTGATAAGTACGGCCCCTGATCAGCAGATCTCTCTGCATCTTTGCTGAGAAGGCCAGGATCAGGTGTGCAGCATCTAAACCAGACTTTGCTGAGAAGGCCAGGATCAGAGGCCGTACTTATCAAGCTTCTTAGAATGACTCCTAAGAAGTCTGCTAAGAGTTGACTTAAGTGTAAATAAATTCTTCGCTGAAAGCTGCACTTAAAAGTTAGTTATCAAGCGTCTTACTCACACTTTCAGCGAAGTGTAGGACTGAATCTTAAGTGTCACACTCAGAGCTGAATTACGACATTACTATGTGCCGTAAACGCAATTTTAGGTGACGTCATTTCTGTGTCCATAGAAATGACCAATCACGGAAGGGAATCCGTTGTCTAAGAATAAAGAAATATCTTGGAAATATTTAAGTGGACAATGGGAGTGTATATTTTGACCATAAACTACAAAATAATACAAAACAAACTAGTCCCCGCCGGCACTCACGCTACCGCTCCCTCTCTTCTCTCGCCCACACACTCACTGACGTCACTCACCTCACGGCCACACACATACGCTACTGTCATAACATTTTCTTTCCAATTCATTAATGAGGCAACTAATTTGAAACTGGTGTGGGTGGCTCTATATATACTAGCCCACTGCAGACACATGCAGAAATCAACAAAGAATCGAAAAGTATTAAATCTGTGACAAAAATAATATCCGCTCTGTCTAAACGATACCGTTTGATCAGCTGCTCGTCATCAAAAAACAAACAAACATTGTTCCGTTCCCTAAACGTTCGCGCACGTCTCTCTCGCCTCAGTGCCATCCCCTGCTGGCAACTCCTAACCACTTAAGACACCTCTGAAGGTCTCTTAAATATCGTGGAGAGTAGGAGTGATTCTTAGACTTAAGAACGTTGATAAAAAGCTTTTATTCTTAAGTTTGAGAGTAGGACTAAATTTCGCAAATTCTCAGGACTTAAGTGTAAAATGGCACTCTAAGAAGCTTGATAAGTACGGCCCCAGGTGTGCAGCATCTAAAGCAGTCTGGCCATGTAATGCAAGACAAACATGAAATTCATGTTTACATTTGAATAATGGCTGCTTTTACATGTCACTTAGTTATTAACAGGCTGAGGGTGGAGATTCTCTTCCGGCTCAGAGGGGATGGAAAATGAGTCATTGATTGAAAGTGATCACATGTGCTTTGTTTCTGTGGTGTGTATCCACTTAGCTAGTATTCGACGCCAAGCGTTGTGACGTCAACAATAGAAAACATGCTAATTGTTTCCCAGGTATCAAAAAGAACCGGTTTTCAATTGCCATCCCTAAGTGTGACTCATGCAGACAATGGCTTACACAGGAAATGTAAAAATGGATTTTAATGTGATTTCAGATGGCAGTCAATGAAGCCACACCAGGCATTTAAATATATGATCATATTACTGTATTCCACTGTGAGCTGATACTTTTTTACCTTTTGAACCGTGCGGCTTATAACACCGTGCGGCTAATTTAGGAATTTTTCTTCTCCAACGGTCATAATGTTTTGAATCCAGCAAATGGTTTCTTTAGGACGAGTTTGCTCACTGCAGATGCTGCAGTTTGACAATGTACTTCCTGTTTCATGCCAAAGTATATCCGCCCATAGCGTTTCTGCTTGAAAGGATTCTTCATTCATCGCTCCAAGCAACGATTGTAAGTTTTACAATATAACTAAAACTACTCATACTTACTAAAGCGTCCCATGTGTGATGTCTGTAGGAGTGTTTTCATGCATATTTGTACATGCTATTGTAATGTAATCAAGCTAGCTTCGTTAGCTTTCGCAAATATGCCAACACGTCTACAAGTGTCCGTGTTAGTATTATTCACTTACAATGGCATTCTTTTTGTATTGTTCCACTTTAAAAAATTGTCAGCGTGGAGTTATTGAGTCTGTTTAGCTTCCACAGCTAGTGGGTCCATGACCGTGACTTCTGTTTTGTTTGATCTGCCGGTTTACTGCCGTGTTACAGACACCACTTGGAAACAATAAACGTATAAACATTTACAAAACATTTCATATTGGTGCAAAATGAAATATTTTTGTCTTCATAAAATGTGGTGGGTGCGGCTTAAATACCGGTGTGCTTAATAGCCCTGAAAATATATATGTATACATAAATAGTATTTATAATCTCATAGCAGTTTCTGCATGTTAAGAGTCTCTGTGGTGTCTTCGGCTGCAATCAATTAAGTTTGTTTGTTCACAGCTTGTTTTTTATTGAAATGTATATATATTAAAAATAATACATGATTCCGAACATTATAGAAGAATAATTACACAACTATTGGACTTGACTGTAATATTCAAAAATAATCCATGAAACATAGATAGCCAAACATGTTATTTTATTAAACTGTAACCTAGAAAACTATTTTAAAAAGTAATTCATCCTCTATTATATTCGACTTTTTCCCCAAAATATGTATCTTTTATGATATTTATATCACATTGGAATAATCAGGAAATGTATTGATATGATTTAATAATAAATGAGATTGAATGTTGTTTAACTCCTCAGCATCATTTATCAAGACAATGAAGAATATCAAAGTGACCTCCACATATTTCATTTTTCAACATGAGGCTAATGGTGGACCAACTTTGACTTGCAAGGTCATTTATCTTGACTGTCATTAGTACCAAACTCTGTGCCACCTCCACGACGTCAGCGCCTGAACTTTTAAAGCACAAAGCGTCAGGACGGCTTCTCCGCAGTAGCTGAGCGTTGCTAACCGATAGCATCGGCCCGTCACGTCGCTAAAGCCTCTGACAGGCGCGGAGAAAAAAACACTTGAACGCACACTTTCACGGATGCTTGGCCCGCACGTGACGACTGATCAAGCGCTTACGTCTTTTCCTGGAGAGCTCCCCACGGGAATTGAAAAGGTGTCCTGGATGGCTCGTAGGGCTGCAAAGACACACAAAAGCGTTTGTTAGACGATGAAAGCAATCACCACTGCCAATCGAGCGGAAGGGCGGCCATTTAGGCTGCCGTCTGCGGCAAGGAAGGAGTTAACAGTTTCCAGCACCAAGCTGCTGTCAGCGTGTCTGTGCTGCTCGCTGCTTGGGAGGGTGTGGAGCTAGCAGCTAGCTAGCGAGCAGCAGCTAACAGGCGAAGAAGGACTTAGTAAGCAAACGCAGCCTGAACTTGTTTTGTTATGCAACCTCTCCTCAACATTACCAGTCTTAGCAGCCATGTCCACTAGAGGGGGCACAAGCGACTCTCTGATTTCAGCACCACATCTGTGGACTGAAAGCACTTCAACTTAACCCTTTAGTTGCTGATCTACCTCAAATTGTGCTTTAAATTGCACACATGAGAACACAACCGCTACGTTTGCAACTTTGTCTCAAAGGCCGTCTGTTTTCTTGCTTTTGTAACGCTCATTATCAAGCTAAAACTGTGCAGTAGTAATGTACTTTGTGTGTTTGTTTACACAACTGTGCAGTGGTAATGTACTTTGTGTTTTTGTTTACACAACTGTGCCGTAGCAATGTACTTTGTGTGTTTGTTTACACTACTGTGCAGTAGTATTGTACTTTGTGTGTTTGTTTACACTACTGTGCAGTAGTAATGTACTTTGTGTTTTTGTTTACACAACTGTGCCGTAGTAATGTACTTTGTGTTTTTGTTTACACTACTGTGCAGTAGTAATGTACTTTGTGTTTTTGTTTACACTACTGTGCAGTAGTAATGTACTTTGTGTTTTTGTTTACACAACTGTGCCGTAGTAATGTACTTTGTGTTTTTGTTTACACAACTGTGCCGTAGTAATGTACTTTGTGTTTTTGTTTACACTACTGTGCCGTAGTAATGTACTTTGTGTGTTTGTTTACACTACTGTGCAGTAGTAATGTACTTTGTGTTTTTGTTTACACAACTGTGCCGTAGTAATGTACTTTGTGTGTTTGTTTACACAACTGTGCCGTAGTAATGTACTTTGTGTGTTTGTTTACACTACTGTGCCGTAGTAATGTACTTTGTGTGTTTGTTTACACTACTGTGCAGTAGTAATGTACTTTGTGTTTTTGTTTACACAACTGTGCCGTAGTAATGTACTTTGTGTTTTTGTTTACACAACTATTTATCATTTATTTAGTAATGTACTTTGTGTTTTTGTTTACACAACTGTGCAGTAGTAATGTACTTTGTGTGTTTGTTTCCACAGGAGAGGAGGATGTGCCCCAGTGCTGCATAATTCAAGATGACTGGTATTTAAGGTCAGCTTATTAAATGGGATTTTGTATGACATGTGTAGTCTTAGCTGTGTAATTTAGAACGGTGATTGTCAAACTATAATACGCAGGCTCCCTCTAGTGGTACGCCAAGGAATCACGTAATCAAATATTGTAATGACATGACTGAGCAGTTATCAGTGTTACTGTTCAAACCGTGTGTAATGTTACAGTGGGCAAAAATGTCAAATATACCTTGTCGAATAAAACTTCTGCCTTGATTTTAACAAATACTTGGGCCTACTCCGCTACTGTATCATAATGATGGTCGTACTTGGAGAGCCAGGTGGTTTCTGAGGTGGTACTTGACAACCACTGGTTTAGAAGCTAGATTTGTTCATTTAACATCTACCTGCAAGTTTTTTGCACCACATTCATTGACATTAAATGTGTATTAGTGCCTCCTTCACACAAAAAACAGGCTGTGGGAGTTTCCCCCCCCCCCCCCCCCCCCACACTTATTTACTATAAATATGTTTGAGAGCATTCTTCACAGGTCACTTCTATGTCAGACCAAGACAAAGCAGCAGCTTAGTGTCCAAGCAGGAAGTGAGGAGCTGCTTTATTTATGAAGTCCACCAATAGTACTAGCAACATTTGCATTTATTTATCTGTCCATTCTATAATAAGGCCAGCCATCCATCCATTTTCTACCGCTTATCCCTTTTGGGGTCGCGGGGGGTGCCTCAGCCTATCGCAGCTACAATCGGGTGGAAGGCGGTTTACACCCTGGACAAGTCACCACCTCATCGCAGCTACAAACCCATTTGGTTTAAAAGCCAAAGCAGCCAACCAGGAAGTGAGGAGCTGCTTTATTTATGAAATCCACCAATAGTACTAACAACATTTTATTTTTTGCATTCATTTAAATGTCTATTGTATAAAAAGGCCAGCTACAAACTTATTTAGTTTAAAAGCCAAAGCAGCCAACCAGGAAGTGAGGAGCTGCTTTCTTAATGACATCAAGTGTCAATCAAGCAAGAAGTCAAGAGCTGCTTTATTCATGAAATCCAGCGATAGTACCAGCAACATGTGCACGTATTGAAGTGTATATTGTGTGAAAAGGCTAGTTGTGCATGTATTTCAGTGTATATCGTGTAAAAAGGCTAGTAGTTTCAGGAAGTGAGGATCTGCTCTCACCTGCCCCAAAGAAGCCGGCAGCCATCTTGGAAGTTGTCTCCACAGCACAGCCCGGCTAAGCTAATTAAAACAATAACCGTGTAATCTCATCAAGTTTGCCTTCAAAGAGACCCTTTAACACCTGTATTGACTTTTTAACGCTATGTGAGTGTTTTAGTTGGGCGTGGGCGTCAACTGGGATGAGAAGGCGGGAGTCAGACAAACACACGCTGGGGGCGAACTAACTGCGACAAACGTTGACATTCAACAATAAAAAAAGATATATTCCGCTTGAATTGAATGTTTGCGGATGTTTTCAAGCAGCCAAACATCCGCTATGGTGCCAGTGAGGCCCGTGAGGCGCCTTCCTGCCCCGCTATGGCTCCCTCTAGCCGCCCTGCGTGTGTGCGCAGCGGCCTGGCCTGCCTGCTTCAACACCCACTAAAGTCACCAAATGACACCTGAAAACTTCCCTTTGTCGCCCCCACGCCGACTAGGTCGTCTGGACTTGGGATTCCAAGCCATTTTGGGCAGAATTGGGGTGAGAAGAAGCCATGAAGTCCTACCTTAGCTGCTTGATTCCACCCAAGGAAGTCTTCTCTCCAATGGCCAACCTCGACTGTCTCACGGCCTCCTTCTTCCCAGCAAGCCCTGCAGAGGACACGTCCATGTTGCTTCAACGTGTGGGGGTGAGCATATTACAATTAAGCTTTATTTAAAGGCCCACAGATGCCCCCCAAACCCTTCAAATCAATATATTGCTTCAAATGGACCCAATGTCCAAAATGCCATGTCAAAAAAGCAGGTCATAGGCCTAAATATGAGCACATTTCTCCTCAAATTTACACGAATCTCCCCCTTTGGTTTGAATTTATTCTGCTCCATCCTGCAGTCCAACACTTGGAACCAAGACTCTATTGTGAGCTGAGCTCCAAGAAGACTTTCAAACAGCCACTAAACCCCTGCAGCCTCCTTTAAAACGCAACAGACACTCTATTCATGACATTTCTGAGCCAAATAGACGTCTTTTCTGTTAGTTTGAACATTTAAATTCGCATTTCAAGCGAGAAAAAAAGGGCCAAGCAAAGGATGCTTAACGCGGCCTCTCCAGCAGGCGCAAGTGCACGGCGAGGCAAGTGCAGCCGCGCAGCAGCCCGCACTGTGTCCAACAACACATTTACAGCACGACATTGTTACATTTGGTCAAATCCCGCTGGAAGATTAAACGTCAGGCTTCAGAACGTGACGTCACGTCTCAGCCGGCTGCGCGCCACCGCTGCGCAAATGGCGCCGCGCAGCTCTCCAACAGTTGCCCTCACACTCGCTACGCGCTCAGACTGTGTGGATAATACGTGAAATGCAACTGCTCGGGGGATCTTTGAACATGCACAAGAGCCGTGAATAATGAGACATAAAGGAGCCTTTCAGCGCACACGGCCAGCGAAGGAGCTGTCCATTTTGTCCGCGCGCCAAATGACGTCAATCTTGTGCTTCCGTGACAGACCCTCAGCCCGGCCAGTGACAGACCCTCAGCCCGGCCAGGGAGTAGATCCTCCGCCGGAGAGAAGAGTATCCAGCGGCGGTTGCATGGTGGTAAATACTACTAAAAGAAGCCAAATAACGCAGCTGTGCTTCTCCCCCTGCAGCAAAGTGGCGCAGAAGTTCTCACCTCGAGCAGGAGGGAAAAAAAAGAAAAAAAAAGGTCTATCTCGCCTCGTCCACGCGTGGGCAGACCCGACGAGTGCGATCGTGGTCTAAAAAGCCCCCCCAGCATGGCAGCGTCTCTCCTCCGAGCGCAGGTTGCACCAGCAGGGCGCCCCCTGTCGGCGCAGTACACCCTTCAGCCAGAGAGGAGACGCGATAAAAGAACTCCAATCCTTGTCTTCTTTGTTAAAAATGGAGACTTGATGCTGCCTATAACCTGCTAGCCAAGAATATACAACAATTTTTCTCAAAAAAAAAGAGGAGAAATATAATCTTAGAGAAAAATGTAATTTAAAACATTTGTACGCACGTACAACACTTAAGACCTTCGGTATATCAGTATGTGGAATTAAATGATGGAATGGATTAAGCAAAGCAATCAAACAATGTACTAATATGATCCACTTCAAGAAACTCTTCAAACTCAAAGTGTTTACAAAGTACAAAGAAGAAGAACCATGACAAACATTTTCAATTTATTTCATCCACTCATTCTTAAAGTAATCTTACTTATCTCATCATATGAAATATGACTTTCTTCACCAATTATTATTATTAAATTCTTATTATTATTTATTTATTTTTATTGTGATTACCTATGGAGTTTATTGTGAATAAATTGAGAACAGGAAGTGCATAAAAAAGTTTCAGCAACTGTTATGTAAAGAAAAGGGGTAGGATTAAATAAGCTCTGCTTCTTCCTACTCCTTTTCAAACATGTTGAAAAGAGAAACTGGAAATTGTGATGTATCATGTTGTATGCTTGCATGTTCGAAATAAACTCAAACTCTAACTCTAATGCTCGTCATATTGTGGCGTGCAGCTGTCGACTGGATTTTATTACACGTCTGATGCACACTAACCTGCAGCTGTCACCGTGCATGAGACATTTTAAACCCAATGTGTGTGTGTGTGCTTCAAACTGTCTCTGGAGTCCATGGTCCACCATGAATGTTTTATATATTTAATGCATATATCATTGACAAATAAATGTTTCCATGTTACAAATGTTGTCAGTTTGAATGCACAATGCAATAAAAGACACCACAATAGCACTGTATGTGCTTGTTTTATTTCAACGCCATTTATAGCAGGACCAAAAGAAAGACGAGCTCAGAAGGCTGTAATGCGGCTGCTGGACGCTAGGGGCGCTGTAGTGCGAGTAAGGAAACGAAGGAGAAGCAAGGCTCCTTGTTAGTGCAAGTGAGGAGGAAACATCACCAATAAATAAGTCTTAATGTACAAAATCAACTACACAGAATCCCCCCCAGTCCTTCGGTGTCGGCGTACAAGTCCCCGCCGTCGTGTGCGTCTCCCGAGGGCTCCGTGTTCTGGAGAGGGTAGTGCGAGGGCGCCGTCTGGTGCAGGGCCGTTTTGCGTGAGTGGTAGTAGCGCCTGGAGGACGCTCGCCACGCCTCCCTCTGCTGGGCCTGCGACTCCTGAGGTAGCATGGAAATGGGCGCTCGCTTCCTTTTGCTCCCGAAAGCGAGACAATGCAGGTTGGGCGGGGAGGCGGAGTAGTGAGGCTCCATCTGGTGGTGGAAGGGCCCCGGGCGGGCCAGGGCCGACTGCTGGCGGGCCACCTTGCGGGCGTAGTATCGCCTGGAGGCCGCTCGCCACGCCGCCCTCTTCAGCCTCTGGGCCTCCTCGGGTAGATCCGCCATGGACACTCGCTTCTTCCTGCTCCTGAGGGGTATGACAAAGTTAGCACTGAACTAACAAGTAACACCTGTGAGTATACAAGTAACACCTGTGAGTATACAAGTAACACCTGTGAGTACACGAGCAACACCTGTGAGTACACGAGTAACACTTGAGTACACAAGTAACACCTGTGAGTATACAAGTAACACCTGTGAGTACACGAGTAACACCTGTGAGTACACGAGTAACACCTGTGAGTATACGAGTAACACCTGTGTGTATACGAGTAACACCTGTGAGTACACGAGTAACACCTGTGAGTACACGAGTAACACCTGTGAGTACACGAGTAACACCTGTGAGTATACGAGTAACACCTGTGTGTATACGAGTAACACCTGTGAGTACACGAGTAACACCTGTGAGTACACGAGTAACACCTGTGAGTACACGAGTAACACCTGTGAGTATACGAGTAACACCTGTGAGTACACGAGTAACACCTGTGAGTACACGAGTAACACCTGTGAGTATACGAGTAACACCTGTGGGTATACGAGTAACACCTGTGAGTACACGAGTAACACCTGTGAGTACACGAGTAACACCTGTGAGTATACGAGTAACACCTGTGAGTAGACGAGTAACACCTGTGAGTACACGAGTAACACCTCTGAGTATACGAGTAACACCTGTGAGTACACAAGTAACACCTGTGAGTATACGAGTAACACTTGTGAGTACACAAATAACACCTGTGAGTACACAAGTAACACCTGTGAGTACACGAGTAACACCTGTGAGTACACGAGTAACACCTGTGAGTATACGAGTAACACCTGTGAGTACACAAGTAACACCTGTGAGTACACGAGTAACACCTGTGAGTACACGAGTAACACCTGTGAGTACACGAGTAACACCTGTGAGTATACGAGTAACACCTGTGAGTACCCGAGTAACACATGTGAGTACACGAGTAGCACCTGTGTGTACACGAGTAACACCTGTGAGTAGACGAGTAACACCTGTGAGTAGACGAGTAACACCTGTGTGTACACGAGTAACACCTGTGAGTACACGAGTAACACCTGTGGGTATACGAGTAACACCAGTGAGTATACGAGTAACACCAGTGAGTATACGAGTAACACCTGTGAGTACACGAGTAACACCTGTGAGTACACGAGTAACACCTGTGAGTACACGAGTAACACCTGTGAGTACACGAGTAACACCTGTGAGTACACGAGTAACACCTGTGAGTATACGAGTAACACCTGTGAGTACACGAGTAACACCTGTGAGTACACGAGTAACACCTGTGAGTATACGAGTAACACCTGTGGGTATACGAGTAACACCTGTGAGTACACGAGTAACACCTGTGAGTACACGAGTAACACCTGTGAGTATACGAGTAACACCTGTGAGTAGACGAGTAACACCTGTGAGTACACGAGTAACACCTCTGAGTATACGAGTAACACCTGTGAGTACACAAGTAACACCTGTGAGTATACGAGTAACACTTGTGAGTACACAAATAACACCTGTGAGTACACAAGTAACACCTGTGAGTACACGAGTAACACCTGTGAGTACACGAGTAACACCTGTGAGTATACGAGTAACACCTGTGAGTACACAAGTAACACCTGTGAGTACACGAGTAACACCTGTGAGTACACGAGTAACACCTGTGAGTACACGAGTAACACCTGTGAGTATACGAGTAACACCTGTGAGTACCCGAGTAACACATGTGAGTACACGAGTAGCACCTGTGTGTACACGAGTAACACCTGTGAGTAGACGAGTAACACCTGTGAGTAGACGAGTAACACCTGTGTGTACACGAGTAACACCTGTGAGTACACGAGTAACACCTGTGGGTATACGAGTAACACCAGTGAGTATACGAGTAACACCAGTGAGTATACGAGTAACACCTGTGAGTACACGAGTAACACCTGTGAGTACACGAGTAACACCTGTGAGTACACGTGTAACACCTGTGAGTATACGAGTAACACCTGTGATTATACGAGTAACACCAGTGAGTACACGAGTAACACCTGTGAGTACACGAGTAACACCTGTGAGTACACGAGTAACACCTGTGAGTACACGAGTAACACCTGTGAGTACACGTGTAACACCTGCGAGTACACGAGTAACACCTGCGAGTACACGAGTAACACCTGCGAGTACACGAGTAACACCTGCGAGTACACGAGTAACACCTGCGAGTATACGAGTAACACCTGCGAGTACACGAGTAACACCTGTGAGTCTACGAGTAACACCTGTGAGTACACGAGTAACACCTGTGAGTCTACGAGTAACACCTGTGAGTACACGAGTAACACCTGTGAGTACACGAGTAACACCTGTGAGTACACGAGTAACACCTGTGAGTACACGAGTAACACCTGTGAGTACACGAGTAACACATGTGAGTACACGAGTAACACCTGTGAGTACACGAGTAACACCTGTGGGTACACGAGTAACACCTGTGAGTACACGAGTAACACCTGTGAGTACACGAGTAACACCTGTGAGTACACGAGTAACACCTGTGAGTACACGAGCAACACCTGTGAGTACACGAGCAACACCTGTGAGTACACGAGCAACACCTGTGAGTATACGAGTAACACCTGCGAGTATACGAGTAACACCTGCGAGTACACGAGTAACACCTGCGAGTACACGAGTAACACCTGCGAGTACACGAGTAACACCTGCGAGTACACGAGTAACACCTGCGAGTACACGAGTAACACCTGCGAGTACACGAGCAACACCTGCGAGTACACGAGCAACACCTGTGACTATACGAGTAACACCAGTGAGTATACGAGTAACACCAGTGAGTACACAAGTAACACCTGTGAGTATACGAGTAACACCTGTGAGTACACGAGTAACACCTGTGAGTACACGAGTAACACCTGTGAGTACACGTGTAACACCTGCGAGTACACGAGTAACACCTGCGAGTACACGAGTAACACCTGCGAGTACACGAGTAACACCTGCGAGTACACGAGTAACACCTGCGAGTACACGAGTAACACCTGCGAGTATACGAGTAACACCTGCGAGTACACGAGTAACACCTGCGAGTCTACGAGTAACACCTGTGAGTACACGAGTAACACCTGTGAGTCTACGAGTAACACCTGTGAGTACACGAGTAACACCTGTGAGTACACGAGTAACACCTGTGAGTACACGAGTAACACCTGTGAGTACACGAGTAACACCTGTGAGTACACGAGTAACACATGTGAGTACACGAGTAACACCTGTGAGTACACGAGTAACACCTGTGGGTACACGAGTAACACCTGTGAGTACACGAGTAACACCTGTGAGTACACGAGTAACACCTGTGAGTACACGAGTAACACCTGTGAGTACACGAGCAACACCTGTGAGTACACGAGCAACACCTGTGAGTACACGAGCAACACCTGTGAGTACACGAGTAACACCTGCGAGTATACGAGTAACACCTGCGAGTATACGAGTAACACCTGCGAGTACACGAGTAACACCTGCGAGTACACGAGTAACACCTGCGAGTACACGAGTAACACCTGCGAGTACACGAGTAACACCTGCGAGTACACGAGTAACACCTGCGAGTACACGAGCAACACCTGCGAGTACACGAGCAACACCTGTGACTATACGAGTAACACCAGTGAGTATACGAGTAACACCAGTGAGTACACAAGTAACACCTGTGAGTATACGAGTAACACCTGTGAGTACACGAGTAACACCTGTGAGTACACGAGTAACACCTGTGAGTATACGAGTAACACCTGTGGGTACACGAGTAACACCTGTGGGTACACGAGTAACACCTGTGAGTACACGAGTAACACCTGTGAGTATACGAGTAAAACCTGTGAGTACACGAGTAACACCTGTGAGTACACGAGTAACACCTGTGAGTACACGAGTAACACCTGTGAGTATACGAGTAACACCTGTGAGTACACGAGTAACACCTGTGAGTACACGAGTAACACCTGTGAGTATACGAGTAAAACCTGTGAGTATACGAGTAAAACCTGTGAGTACACGAGTAACACCTGTGAGTACACGAGTAACACCTGTGAGTACACGAGTAACACCTGTGAGTACACGAGTAACACCTGTGAGTACACGAGTAACACCTGTGAGTACACGTGTAACACCTGTGAGTACACGAGTAACACCTGTGAGTACACGAGTAACACCTGTGAGTATACGAGTAACACCAGTGAGTATACGAGTAACACATGTGAGTACACGAGTAACACCTGTGAGTACACGAGTAACACCTGTGAGTACACGTGTAACACCTGTGAGTATACGAGTAACACCTGTGATTATACGAGTAACACCAGTGAGTACACGAGTAACACCTGTGAGTACACGAGTAACACCTGTGAGTACACGAGTAACACCTGTGAGTACACGTGTAACACCTGTGAGTACACGAGTAACACCTGTGAGTACACGAGTAACACCTGTGAGTATACGAGTAACACCTGTGAGTATACGAGTAACACCTGTGAGTACACGAGTAACACCTGTGAGTATACGAGCAACACCTGTGAGTACACGAGCAACACCTGTGAGTATACGAGTAACACCTGTGAGTACACGAGTAACACCTGTGAGTCTACGAGTAACACCTGTGAGTACACGAGTAACAAATGTGAGTACACGAGTAACACCTGTGAGTACACGAGTAACACCTTTGACTACACGAGCAACACCTGTGGGTACACGAGTAACAAATGTGAGTACACGAGTAACACCTGTGAGTACACGAGTAACACCTTTGACTACACGAGTAACACCTGTGAGTACACGAGTAACACCTGTGAGTAGACGAGTAACACCTGTGAGTAGACGAGTAACACCTGTGAGTAGACGAGTAACACCTGTGAGTACACGAGTAACACCTGTGACTACACGAGTAACACCTGTGAGTATACGAGTAACACCTGTGAGTACACAAGTAACACCTGTGAGTATACGAGTAACACCTGTGAGTACACGAGTAACACCTGTGAGCATACGAGTAACACCTGTGAGTACACGAGTAACACCTGTGAGTACACGAGTAACACCTGTGAGTACACGAGTAACACCTGTGAGTACACGAGTAACACCTGTGAGTACACGAGTAACACCTGTGAGCATACGAGTAACACCTGTGAGTACACGAGTAACACCTGTGAGTACACAAGTAACACCTGTGGCTACACGAGTAACACCTGTGAGTACACAAGTAACACCTGTGAGTACACAAGTAACACCTGTGAGTATACGAGTAACACCTGTGAGTACACGAGTAACACCTGTGAGTATACGAGTAACACCTGTGAGTACACAAGTAACACCTGTGACTACACGAGTAACACCTGTGAGTACACAAGTAACACCTGTGAGTACACAAGTAACACCTGTGAGTACACAAGTAACACCTGTGAGTACACAAGTAACACCTGTGACTACACGAGTAACACCTGTGAGTACACAAGTAACACCTGTGAGTACACAAGTAACACCTGTGAGTATACGAGTAACACCTGTGAGTACACGAGTAACACCTGTGAGTACACGAGTAACACCTGTGAGTATACAAGTAACACCTGGGAGTATACAAGTAACACCTGTGAGTACACGAGTAACACCTGTGAGTACACAAGTAACACCTGGGAGTATACAAGTAACACCTGGCTGTAACCCGCTTATGTTGACCAACCGCCTGTGTCGACCAGCATGTTCTTTTCACTAAAAAGATGTCAACATACATGGTTGACCACTTAGGAATCAATCCTGTCAAAAATGGGTCCATTTATGTAAACATGCACAGAGACTTCCTGTTCGGTGCATATTAATCTTCAAAATAAAAGCATGGCAGTATTAACCAGGATTCAACTGACAAAATGCATCCACCTCATTTCTTCCCCCAGATTGGTAGCCACCGGATGACAGAATTGCACACGTCCAAAAACGTTGATGTCACTGCAGAGACGCCAAACAACGGAAAAGAGGAGAAAAAGGGGAAAAAAAAAAAAAAGGATTATGTTGACAACCGCTTGTGTCAACGTCAGTCTAAGGGGGGTTGGTATGAACAGGCTCTAATGTGCTCATGCCTACAATCTACAATCTCACATGCAACAAATGAGAAAATAAGCCGGTAATGTTGGTTGACAACTGCTTATGTCGACGTCAGTCAGCTTGTCTGAGGCGCGTCAACATAAACACACTGTATATCACGCTTCCACGTGTTCATACATTTGATTGTTGCTGTAGTGAAAACATGCAATTAAAAACAGAAGAAAAAGAAACAACAGTTGTTGTCAAAGTGTTGATCATTCTTACGAGTCTCACCTCAGCTGCTGTGCTTCTGTCATCCGCTGAGCGACTGCATCTGCATCCCCGTAGTTCATGCCCTCCATGTCCTCCAGTTGTTCTGCAACAAACATGTCTTCTTCATCATGCACAAACATGAAACAAACATGTCTTCTTCATCATGCACAAACATGAAACATGAAACAAACATGTCTTCTTCATGCACAAACATGTCTTCTTCATGCACAAACATGAAACAAACATGTCTTCTTCTTCATGCACAAACATGAAACATGAAACAAACATGTCTTCTTCATGCACAAACATGTCTTCTTCATGCACAAACATGAAACATGAAACAAACATGTCTTCTTCATGCACAAACATGAAACATGAAACAAACATGTCTTCTTCATGCACAAACATGTCTTCTTCATGCACAAACATGAAACAAACATGTCTTCTTCATCATGCACAAACATGAAACATGTCTTCATCATGCACAAACATGAAACATGAAACAAACATGTCTTCTTCATGCACAAACATGAAACAAACATGTCTTCTTCATGCACAAACATGAAACAAATGAAACAAACATGTCTTCATCATGCACAAACATGAAACAAACATGTCTTCTTCATGCACAAACATGAAACAACATGAAACAAACATGTCTTCTTCATCATGCACAAACATGAAACATGAAACAAACATGTCTTCATCATGCACAAACATGAAACAAACATGTCTTCTTCATGCAGAAACATGAAACAAACATGTCTTCTTCATGCACAAACATGAAACAAACATGTCTTCTTCATGCACAAACATGAAACAAACATGTCTTCTTCATGCACAAACATGAAACAAATGAAACAAACATGTCTTCATCATGCACAAACATGAAACAAACATGTCTTCTTCATGCACAAACATGAAACAACATGAAACAAACATGTCTTCTTCATCATGCACAAACATGAAACATGAAACAAACATGTCTTCATCATGCACAAACATGAAACAAACATGTCTTCTTCATGCAGAAACATGAAACAAACATGTCTTCTTCATGCACAAACATGAAACAAACATGTCTTCTTCATGCACAAACATGAAACAAACATGTCTTCTTCATGCACAAACATGAAACAAACATGTCTTCTTCATGCACAAACATGACACAAACATGTCTTCTTCATGCACAAACATGAAACAAACATGTCTTCTTCATGCACAAACATGAAACAAACATGTCTTCTTCATGCACAAACATGAAACAACATGAAACATGAAACAAAAATGTCTTCCTCATGCACAAACATGAAACAACATGAAACATGAAACAAACATGTCTTCTTCATGCACAAACATGAAACATGAAACAAACATGTCTTCTTCATGCACAAACATGAAACAACATGAAACATGAAACAAACATGTCTTCTTCATCATGCACAAACATGAAACATGAAACATGTCTTCATCATGCACAAACATGAAACAAACATGTCTTCTTCATGCACAAACATGAAACAAACATGTCTTCTTCATGCACAAACATGAAACAAACATGTCTTCTTCATGCACAAACATGAAACAAACATGTCTTCTTCATGCACAAACATGAAACAAACATGTCTTCTTCATGCACAAACATGAAACAACATGAAACATGAAACAAAAATGTCTTCCTCATGCACAAACATGAAACATGAAACAAACATGTCTTCTTCATGCACAAACATGAAACATGAAACAAACATGTCTTCTTCATGCACAAACATGAAACAACATGAAACATGAAACAAACATGTCTTCTTCATCATGCACAAACATGAAACATGAAACATGTCTTCATCATGCACAAACATGAAACAAACATGTCTTCTTCATGCACAAACATGAAACAAACATGTCTTCTTCATGCACAAACATGAAACAACATGAAACATGAAACAAAAATGTCTTCCTCATGCACAAACATGAAACAACATGAAACATGAAACAAACATGTCTTCTTCATGCACAAACATGAAACATGAAACAAACATGTCTTCTTCATCATGCACAAACATGAAACATGAAACATGTCTTCATCATGCACAAACATGAAACAAACATGTCTTCTTCATGCACAAACATGAAACAAGATGAAACATGAAACAAACATGTCTTCTTCATGCACAAACACCAATGCTGACACACGTTACAAACATACAACAGATGTTTGCCAACAATAACAAAATACTGCCTGCATGCCCAACATTTATGCATTAAAATGCACACACTCCTCATTCTGTAATAAACAGGAAGTTGCAAAGCAAGGTTGGTTGCATAAACAGGAAGTTGCAAAGCAAGGTTGGTTGCATAAACAAAGGCACTCGCTAACCAAACAAGGCAGGAAGTGATCAGTGGGCGGGACACACTAAAAGACAATCAGGTAATTAAAGACTTCTAAGGTGATCCAGGTGTCAGGCCTGTCACTCAGTGATGTTACCTTCGTCCCAACAAAGACCTCCATCTCGCTCCTGCTGCTCCCTAAATCTCTCCTCGCTCATTTCCCACTTGATGAGCACGGCGTCGATGTCGCATGGCTCCTCTTTGACGGCGAGGCCGCTGGAAGAAGGCGAGGGGGACTTCCCGGAGGCTTCAAACGTGCCCGAGGGGTCTGCCGAGTCTGGGTGTGGACCTGCTCGGCTGATGGGAGGTAAGGGGAGAGCTGCTGGTGCCTCCTGCCTGACGGAGGGGCTGGCAAACAGTCCCACTGTGGATGGAGGAGTTCAAATACCTTCTCTTTATTCTTGTTCTACAACACTGGACCTCATCATGATTATTATTGCTTATCAGAAGACTTAGATATAACTGGCTGAACTATAGACAATCCCACATCTAACATTATGATTATTATTGCTTATCAGAAGACTTAGATATAACTGGCTGATTATAGACAATCCCACATCCAACATTATGATTATTATTGCTTATCAGAAGACTTAGATATAACTGGCTGATTATAGACAATCCCACATCTAACATTATGATTATTATTGCTTATCAGAAGACTTAGATATAACTGGCTGAACTATAGACAATCCCACATCTAACATTATGATTATTATTGCTTATCAGAAGACTTAGATATAATTGGCTGAACTATACACAATCCCACATCTAACATTATGATTATTATTGCTTATCAGAAGACTTAGATATAACTGGCTGAACTATAGACAATCCCACATCTAACATTATGATTATTATTGTTTATCAGAAGACTTAGATATAACTGGCTGAACTATAGACAATCCCACATCTAACATTATGATTATTATTGCTTATCAGAAGACTTAGATATAACTGGCTGAACTATAGACAATCCCACATCTAACATTCACTTTCTGCTGCTATTTTCAGGTGTGTCCACTTACAACAATAAAGATTTGTATGTGTACTTATCGATGGCCAATTACAACAAGAAACATGTGTAAGTATACTTGACCATGTCCACTTACAACAATAAAGATTTGTATGTGTACTTATCGATGCCCAATTACAACAAGAAACATGTGTAAGTATACTTGACAATGTCCACTTACAACAATAAAGATTTGTATGTGTACTTATTGATGGCCAATTACAACAAGAAACATGTGTAAGTATACTTGACCATGTCCACTTACAACAATAACGATTTGTATGTATACTTATGGATGGCCAATTACAACAAGAAACATGTGTAAGTATACTTGACCATGTCCACTTACAACAATAAAGATTTGTATGTGTACTTATCGATGGCCAATTACAACAAGAAACATGTGTAAGTATACTTGACCATGTCCACTTACAACAATAAAGATTTGTATGTGTACTTATCGATGCCCAATTACAACAAGAAACATGTGTAAGTATACTTGACCATGTCCACTTACAACAATAAAGATTTGTATGTGTACTTATTGATGGCCAACTACAACAAGAAACATGTGTAAGTATACTTTACCATGTCCACTTACAACAAAAAAGATTTGTATGTGTACTTATCGATGGCCAATTACAACAAGAAACATGTGCAAGTATACTTGACCATGTCCACTTACAACAATAAAGATTTGTATGTGTACTTATCGATGCCCAATTACAACAAGAAACATGTATAAGTATACTTGACCATGTCCACTTACAACAATAAAGATTTGTATGTCTACTTATCGATGGCCAATTACAACAAGAAACATGTGTAAGTATACTTTACCATGTCCACTTACAACAATAAAGATTTGTATGTGTACTTATCTATGGCCAATTACAACAAGAAACATGTGTAAGTATAATTGACCATGTCCACTTACAACAATAAAGATTTGTATGTGTACTTATCGATGGCCAATTACAACAAGAAACATGTGTAAGTATACTTGACCATGTCCACTTACAACAATAAAGATTTGTATGTGTACTTATCGATGGCCAATTACAACAAGAAACATGTGTAAGTATACTTGACCATGTCCACTTACAACAATAAAGATGTGTATGTGTACTTATTGATGGCCAATTACAACAAGAAACATGTGTAAGTATACTTGACCATGTCCACTTACAACAATAAAGATTTGTATGTGTACTTATCGATGCCCAATTACAACAAGATACATGTGTAAGTATACTTGACCATGTCCACTTACAACAATAAAGATTTGTATGTGTACTTATTGATGGCCAATTACAACAAGAAACATGTGTAAGTATACTTGACCATGTCTACTTACAACAATAACAATTTGTTTGTGTACTTATTGATGGCCAATTACAACAAGAAACATGTGTAAGTATACTTGACCATGTCCACTTACAACAATAACGATTTGTATGTGTACTTATTGATGGCCAATTACAACAAGAAACATGTGTAAGTATACTTGACCATGTCCACTTACAACAATAAAGATTTGTATGTGTACTTATTGATGGCCAATTACAACAAGAAACATGTGTAAGTATACTTGACCATGTCCACTTACAACAATAAAGATTTGTATGTGTACTTATTGATGGCCAATTACAACAAGAAACATGTGTAAGTATACTTGACCATGTCCACTTACAACAATAAAGATTTGTATGTGTACTTATTGATGGCCAATTACAACAAGAAACATGTTTAAGTATACTTGACCATGTCCACTTACAACAATAACGATGTGTATGTGTACTTATTGATGGCCAATTACAACAAGAAACATGTGTAAGTATACTTGACCATGTCCACTTACAACAATAAAGATTTGTATGTGTACTTATTGATGGCCAATTACAACAAGAAACATGTGTAAGTATACTTGACCATGTCCACTTACAACAATAACGATTTGTATGTATACTTATGGATGGCCAATTACAACAAGAAACATGTGTAAGTATACTTGACCATGTCCACTTACAACAATAAAGATTTGTATGTGTACTTATTGATGGCCAATTACAACAAGAAACATGTGTAAGTATACTTGACCATGTCCACTTACAACAATAAAGATTTGTATGTGTACTTATTGATGGCCAATTACAACAAGAAACATGTGTAAGTATACTTGACCATGTCCACTTACAACAATAACGATTTGTATGTGTACTTATTGATGGCCAATTACAACAAGAAACATGTGTAAGTATACTTGACCATGTCCACTTACAACAATAGCGATTTGTATGTGTACTTATTGATGGCCAATTACAACAAGAAACATGTGTAAGTATACTTGACCATGTCCACTTACAACAATAAAGATTTGTATGTGTACTTATTGATGGCCAATTACAACAAGAAACATGTGTAAGTATACTTGACCATGTCCACTTACAACAATAAAGATTTGTATGTGTACTTATCAATGGCCAATTACAACAAGAAACATGTGTAAGTATACTTGACCATGTCCACTTACAACAATAAAGATTTGTATGTGTACTTATTGATGGCCAATTACAACAAGAAACATGTGTAAGTATACTTGACCATGTCCACTTACAACAATAACGATTTGTATGTGTACTTATTGATGGCCAATTACAACAAGAAACATGTGTAAGTATACTTGACCATGTCCACTTACAACAATAAAGATTTGTATGTGTACTTATCGATGGCCAATTACAACAAGAAACATGTGTAAGTATACTTGACCATGTCCACTTACCACAATAAAGATTTGTATGTGTACTTATCGATGGCCAATTACAACAAGAAACATGTGTAAGTATACTTGACCATGTCCACTTACAACAATAAAGATTTGTATGTGTACTTATCGATGGCCAATTACAACAAGAAACATGTGTAAGTATACTTGACCATGTCCACTTACAACAATAAAGATTTGTATGTGTACTTATCGATGCCCAATTACAACAAGAAACATGCGTAAGTGTACTTAGTGATGTCTTAATACAAGGAGAAACATGCATAAGTGTACTTAATGATGTCTTAATACAAGAAACATGTGTAAGTGTACTTAGTGATGTCTTAGTACAAGGAGAAACATGCGTAAGTGTACTTAGTGATGTCTTAGTACAAGAAGAAACATGCATAAATGTACTTAGTGATGTCTTAATACAAGGAAAACATGCATAAGTGTACTTAATGATGTCTTAATACAAGAAGAAACATGCGTAAGTGTACTTAGTGATGTCTTAATACAAGGAGAAACATGCATAAGTGTACTTAATGATGTCTTAATACAAGAAGAAACATGTGTAAGTGTACTTAGTGATGTCTTAGTACAAGGAGAAACATGCGTAAGTGTACTTAATGATGTCTTAATACAAGAAGAAACATGTGTAAGTGTACTTAGTGATGTCTTAATACAAGAAGAAACATGCATAAATGTACTTAGTGATGTCTTAATACAAGGAGAAACATGCGTAAGTGTACTTAATGTCTTAATACAAGAAGAAACATGCGTAAGTGTACTTAATGATGTCTTAATACAAGAAGAAACATGCGTAAGTGTACTTAGTGATGTCTTAATACAAGGAGAAACATGCATAAGTGTACTTAATGATGTCTTAATACAAGAAGAAACATGTGTAAGTGTACTTAGTGATGTCTTAGTACAAGGAGAAACATGCGTAAGTGTACTTAATGATGTCTTAATACAAGAAGAAACATGTGTAAGTGTACTTAGTGATGTCTTAGTACAAGGAGAAACATGCGTAAGTGCACTTAATGATGTCTTAATACAAGAAGAAACATGTGTAAGTGTACTTAGTGATGTCTTAGTACAAGAAGAAACATGCATAAATGTACTTAGTGATGTCTTAATACAAGGAGAAACATGCGTAAGTGTACTTAATGATGTCTTAATACAAGAAGAAACATGCGTAAGTGTACTTAGTGATGTCTTAATACAAGGAGAAACATGCATAAGTGTACTTAATGATGTCTTAATACAAGAAGAAACATGTGTAAGTGTACTTAGTGATGTCTTAGTACAAGGAGAAACATGCGGAAGTGTACTTAATGATGTCTTAATACAAGAAGAAACATGTGTAAGTGTACTTAGTGATGTCTTAATACAAGGAGAAACATGCATAAGTGTACTTAATGATGTCTTAATACAAGAAGAAACATGTGTAAGTGTACTTAGTGATGTCTTAGTACAAGAAGAAACATGCTTAAGTGTACTTAACAATAACTCAAAGGAGCAACTTACTTACAAGAGAAACTTAGTTCCTGCTGCCCAACTTCCGGCTCCGTGTCCCCGCCATCGGCTCTCTCCTCCCCGGCCTGCAGCTCACCTGAGCGCGGCGAGGTCACCTGGTCACGCGCGCTCCCGGAGGCCATCGCACACGCGCAGCCGTTGCAGCAGCGGCGCCGCGCGTGCACGTCGGCCTCCATGGCGCGCATCCGGTCCTCCAGCCGCTGGATCTCTTTGTCCCTGTCGGCCACCATCCTCTGGTACTCGCGGCTGCGGCCGCTGTTGACGCCGTACAGCACGTTTAAGATGGAGTCCACCGCCAGTCGGATGGCGTTCTCCACCACCTGCACCTCGTCATCGCGCAGGTGCGCGTGCACGCTGCTGTTTGGCGCTAAAGTCATCCTCGTCAGTCTTTGTTGTCTTGGCGGCTAGCAGCTAGCACTAGCATACAGCGTCGTGCTCGCTGAAGTCACATTTAACTCACGGATCTCGAGCTTGTCGTCGACACTAAACTTTACAATGAGACTATTTGGAAGCAGAACCTTTGTAAATGTTTAAAAGCATTACCCTTCTGTCCACTTAGGATGCTGCCAGCTTGCTTCTTTGCCACTTTTCCTCTCATGGCCGTCACTAAACGCTGCTTGGGCGCCACAGTGCCCTCTGCTGGACCGGAAGTGGAAGCATCACTTCAATAGACATGTTCGAGCGCTACTGCCTACTGGCGCTGACGAGACGCGGGGCCGCCATCTTGGAGTGGTGATCCGCTCCACTCAGTGCAATTCATTTGGCAGGAGCAATGAACTGTCAGCGCATTTAATTCATCTTAGCTCACTGAATACCACTGATTTTCACCCGCTTTTTTGTCATACGTGTAGCTATGATAAAGGACACATGTTTTATTATTCACAGTTTGCTTAACAGTAATAGAATATTCTTATATGCTATAAGTGACCAGACGTCCTAGATCAAAACTGGGAATATAATCCCAGAGAAGGGTCAGCTATTTTTAAATTGAAGAAACAATACATGCGTGTATCCTACATAAACAATGTATGAAGACATTAGATATCTATATATCTTATAGACTGTATCTCTGTTGCTTGTTGTGTAAATGCTAAATAAAAAGAGAATACAACAAATCCTTTTTGAATTTATATTCAATTGAATAGACTGCAAAGACAAGATATTTCATGTTCACACTGAGAAACTTTGTTATTTTTTTGAAAAAAATCATGAACTTAGAATTTAATGGCAGCAACACTTTGCAAAAAAGGTACATTTACCAGTGTGTTACATGGCCTTTCCTTTGAACAACACTCAGTAAAGGTTTGGGAACTGAGGAGACACATTTTTGAAGTGGAATTCTTTCCCATTCTTGCTTGATGTACAGCTTAAGTTGTTCAACAGTCTCCCTTCTCATATTTTAGCCTTCATATTGGAGACAGGTCTGGACTACAGGAAAACCAGTCTAGTACCCGCACTCTTTTACTATGAAGCCACACTGTTGTAACACCTGGCTTGGCATTGTCTTGCAGAAATAAGCAGGGGCGTCCATTGTAACGTTGCTTGGATGGTAACATATGTGGCTCCAAAAGCTGTATGTACCTTTCAGCATTAATGGCGCCTTCACAGATGTGTAAGTTACCCATGCCTTGGCCACTAATACACCCCCATACCACCACACATGCAGGCTTTTACACTTTCACCCTAGAACAATCCGGGTGGTTCTTTTCCTCTTTGAACCGGAGGACACGACATCCACAGTTTCCAAAAACAATTTGAAATGTAGACTCGTCAGAGCACAGAACACTTTTCCACTTTGTATCAGTCCATCTTAGATGAGCTCGGGCCCAGTGAAGCGTTTCTGGGTGTTGTTGATCAATGGCTGTGGGTTTGCATAGTTTTAACTTGCACTTACAGATGTAGCGACCAACTGTAGTTACTGAAAGTGTTTTTTATTGAAGTATTTCTGAGTCCATGTGGTGATATCCTTTACACACTGATGTTGCTTTTTCATGCGGTACCGCCTGAGGGATCCAAGGTGTGTAATATCATGGCTTGCGTGCAGTGATTTCTCCACATTCTCTGAACCTTTTGATGATATCACGGAGCGTAGAAGGTGAAATCCCTCAATTCCTTGCAATAGCTGCTTGAGAAATGTTGTTCTTAAAACAATTTGCTCAGGCATTTGTTGACAAAGTGGTGACCCTCGCCCCGTCCTTGTTTGTGAACGACTGAGCATTTCATGGAAGCTGCTTTTATACCCAATCATGGCACCCACCTGTTCCCAATTAGCCTGCTCACCTGTGGGATGTTCCAAATAAGTCTTTGATGAGCATTCCTCAACTTTCTCACTCTTTTTTGCCACTTGCGCCAGCTTTTTTGAAACCTGTCGCAGGCATCAAATTCCTAAATGAGCTGATATTTGCAAAAATAAAGTTTCTCAGTGTGAACATGAAATATCTTGTCTTTGCAGTCTATTCAATTGAATATAAGTTGAAAAGGATTCGCAAATCATTGTTTTTATTTACCATTTACACAAGGTGACAACTTCACTGCTTTTGGGGTTTGTGGTATGAACTGTCTCTTCACTCTTTATGATGTCAACTAGGAACATACACTCCATGAATAAAGACATTCAATGCAGATGTTCTGCTGCGGCGGTGCGACACATCATCCACTGTTTCATGTAGTTGGATCGTGATGTTTGCTGCCCGTGTACAAAATGTTGAGGTTCTCCCGAGTTGGAGTCTGAGGGGCTTCCACACTCTACGTAACCACTGTCCACGGTGTCCAGGTCCACACAAGGGTGGCCGTCCTCTGACTTCTGGTCGGAGGCCAGTGAGATCCTCTCGGGTTCTCTGAGCCAAGCGTTGTTCCCTCGGTCATCTTGCAACGACCCGCTGAGTCCGTCCACCTGGAACACGTGATGGCAGCCCAGCAGCTCTCTGTAGTTCGAAGACCCGCCGTCACTTCCTAGCGAGCTCCGTGACGTGTCTTTGTCAAAGTCTTCCTCCCCAGACAGAGTGACCGTGTGGATGGACACATGTCCTACGGAAAGCCCGCTACTCTGCGCGCTGCCGCCGTCCGCTAAATCCAGCAGTGGCGTGCGGTTTTGAGCGAGGACGTGAGAAAGGAGACGTCCTCCAGATTCTACCTCATTTGGGCTTTGGTGGCAGTGGAGCTGCTGCTTGGTGGTCGTATCCACGTGTGACTTACTGCCCAAGAAGTCCTGTTCACTAAACCCCGGCTTCACCCACTCCTGCAAACGGAAGACATTGGCTGTTTCATTGCATTCCGACAAGAACAAGCTGAATGAACATGATCGTTTGCATGAACAGGGTATTTCTTCCACTGAGCGAGAACACAAACATCTAATCCAGGGGTCACCAACGCGGTGCCCGCGGGCACCAGGTAGCCCGTAAGGACCAGATGAGTAGCCCGCTGGCCTGTTCTAAAAATAGCTCAAATAGCAGCACTTACCAGTGAGCTGCCTCTATTTTTTAAATTGTATTTATTTACTAGCAAGCTGGTCTCGCTTTGCCCGACATTTTTAATTCTAAGAGAGACAAAACTCAAATAGAATTTGAAAATCCAAGGAAATATTTTAAAGACTTGGTCTTCACTTGTTTAAATAAATTCATTATTTTTTTTAACTTTGCCTCTTATAACTTTCAGAAAGACAATTTTAGAGAAAAAATACAACCCTAAAAATTATTTTAGGATTTTTAAACACATATACCTTTTTACCTTTTAATTTCCTTCCTCTTCTTTCCGGACAATTTAAATCAATGTTCAAGTAAATTTATTTTTTTTATTGTAAAGAATAATAATTATATTTTGATTTAATTCTTCATTTTAGCTTCTGTTTTTTCGACGAAGAATATTTGTGAAATATTTCTTCAAACTTATTATGATTAAAATTCAAAAAAATTATTCTGGCAAATCTAGAAAATCTGTAGAATCAAATTTAAATCTTATTTCAAAGTCTTTTGAATTACTTTTAAAATTTTTGTTCTGGAAAATCTAGAAGAAATAATGATTTGTCTTTGTTAGAAATGTAGCTTGGTCCAATTTGTTATATATTCTAACAAAGTGCAGATTGGATTTTAACCTATTTAAAACATGTCATCAAAATTCTAAAATTAATCTTAATCAGGAAAAATTACTAATGATGTTCCATAAATTCTTTTTTTAATTTTTTCAAAAAGATTCGAATTAGCTAGTTTTTCTCTTCTTTTTTTCGGTTGAATTTTGAATTTTAGAGAGTCGAAATTGAAGATAAACTATGTTTCAAAATTTAAATGTCATTTTTTGTGTGTTTTCTCCTCTTTTAAACCGTTCAATTAAATGTAAATATCATTAATTATTAATAATAACAGAGTTAAAGGTAAATTGAGCAAATTGGCTATTTCTGGCAATTTATTGAAGTGTGTATCAAACTGGTAGCCCTTCGCATTAATCACTACCCAAGAAGTAGCTCTTGCTTTCAAAAAGGTTGGTGACCCCTGATCTAATCATTGAGTGTCAGGAAAGGCCCATCTAAGTAGTGTGGAGAATGCATATATGTTTGATATACTTTGATGTATGACATTGTATTGTGTGATCATGCTACTGGTACTTTTCCACTCTGGAGATGTTTGTACGGCCGGTATACTTCCGTTGCTTTATTGTCTGTTGTTGATTTCCATATTTGGTCCGAGAGCGTCCAGTGTCTGCACAAACATGATGAATCACTCCTCAAAAGGGAGCTTTGATTCAGTTCCGTTCCGTGAAGGACACGGTCCCTCTTCTTATCGGCGGGTGCATCCCTCTCTGTCTCGACTCGTTCAGACTACTGCAATGCCCTGTATGTAGGCATTAGCCAGGCCTGCAGCTCGTGCAGAACTCTGCTGCTCGTCTGCTAACACAGACCCGCAGACGTGAGCACATCACCCCTGTATTAGCGTCCCTTCACTGGCTCCCTGTGCGTTACAGAATCCATTTTAAACTCCTTTTATTTGTTTTTAAATGTCTAAACAACCTCGCGCCGACATATCTCTCCGACCTCCTTCAGCCTTACTGCCCCACCCGATCCCTAAGATCAGCCGATCAGCTGCTACTGACGGTCCCGGACACAAGGCTGAAGCTTAGAGGTGACAGAGCTTTCGCCGCTGCTGCTCCCAAGCTATGGAACGACCTACCTCTGAGTGTTAGACAAGCCTCCTCTCTTCCTGTTTTTAAATCTCTCTTAAAAACATACTTTTATTCCATGGCTTTTAACACTGAGTGATACCCATCCTGCAATGGCGCCCCATAATACACCTGCTCTGAACCTGTTTTTATGTTTTTATATTTTATTTATTTATTTTTTATCGTGTTCTGTTTGTGTTGTGTTGTGTTTGCTAGGTTCTCGTATTACTTTTAACCTGCCCATTGTACAGCACTTTGGCAATTTTAAATGTGCTTTATAAATAAAGTTGATTTGATTTGATTTGATCTCTGTAAGGGGTGGGCTGCCTACTCACTAGAAGAGTTAACTTCTTTTGTCTTACTTTTAGACCTCTCTTGGCGATGCTATGTAAGGGCTGGTCTCCTAAAGCTTTAGTAAAACTTGGCCAAATACTATTCTGTCCAGGTGGTCCTTTTTACCCAACAGATATGTCATCCAAAAGAACTTGGGATTGACCAGTGTGTTTTATTCCCTGAGAGGAAGACTGGTCGCGTGCAACAGTATCTAAGTATTCACACCCCCTGATGTCACTTTATACCGAAATGTCCCAACAGAGCAGCTCCAAATGTTGCGCAGCGCCTGCTGGCCACACCAGTAAATACACCCTCTCACCTTGAAGTCGCCCCCGTGGTTGAGGTAGAGGGGCTTGAAAAAGTCATGCGGCTTGGACACGTACGTACTCAGCTGGAGTTTTTTCAGCAACAAGCTGAGAAAAATGAAATTATTGGCAAGGATTAGACGAGTTTTGTTTGCAGTGGTGTGCAAATGTTTGTCATACACAAGAACAGGAAGTGAGCTTTCTAATCCTAGTAAAGGGAGATTGTTTGTATTGGAGGCCACTGAACTGCAGCTTGATCTACAATTCATGTTTGCAGAAAATGCTCCTTCTCTTGAGGCAAGCGAGCGCGGGTGACCACGGTACGCCTGACTTCCTGTGAAGTCATGTGCAGCGCTGGCGGTTTCTCACTATCTGAGAGGTGATGCCTGGAAAGGTCTGCCGCCACATACGGGAAGTGCGCAGTGCGCTGATCATCCAGTCCTGATTAGCTTTCAATTTGATCTTGTCACACATGACAACTCAAAATGGAACTATTACGTGTTTATTGTCACGTAGATAATATTATACCTTTCAACTTCATGTGGCCCACGTTTATTAATGGCAATTTACACTTGTATTTATGTATACATTTATATTTACGTATATATTTATATTTATTATTGACTATTTTTCTTGAACCAAACCAAAAATGTAAAAAAAAAAAAAAATCAGTAGTAAAAGACAAAATAAATGACAAACTTAGATGCATTTTGAGTGTTGCTTGATACTTTATGGGCAGGGCCGCCTTTGGCTAAACTGGGGCCTGAAGCAAATTGTATTTGGAAGGCCCCCACTATTCATGTGAATCTATTTTTAGACTTTTTAAATTTTACTTGAATGTAATTTGATGCATGTTTTTAATTATATATATATATATATATATATATATATATATATATATATATATATATATATATATATATATATATATATATATATATATATATATATATATATATATATATATATATATATATATATATATATATATATATATGTATGTGTGGGAAAAAAATCACAAGACTATTTCATCTCTACAGGCCTGTTTCATGAGGGGTTTTCCTCAATCCTCAGGAGATTGAGGAAAAATCTCCTGATGATTGAGGAAAACCCCTCATGAAACAGGCCTGTAGAGATGAAATAGTCTTGTGATTTTTTTCCCACACATACATATTACGCTCTACCACGGTATCGAGCACTATTTTTTGGATAATCTAATTAAGACGTATATACAGGTAAAAGCCAGTAAATTAGAATATTTTGAAAAACTTGATTTATTTCAGTAATTGCATTCAAAAGGTGTAACTTGTACATTATATTTATTCATTGCACACAGACTGATGCATTCAAATGTTTATTTCATTTAATTTTGATGATTTGAAGTGGCAACAAATGAAAATCCAAAATTCCGTGTGTCACAAAATTAGAATATTACTTAAGGCTAATACAAAAAAGGGATTTTTAGAAATGTTGGCCAACTGAAAAGTATGAAAATGAAAAATATGAGCATGTACAATACTCAATACTTGGTTGGAGCTCCTTTTGCCTCAATTACTGCGTTAATGCGGCGTGGCATGGAGTCCATGAGTTTCTGGCACTGCTCAGGTGTTATGAGAGCCCAGGTTGCTCTGATAGTGGCCTTCAACTCTTCTGCGTTTTTGGGTCTGGCATTCTGCATCTTCCTTTTCACAATACCCCACAGATTTTCTATGGGGCTAAGGTCAGGGGAGTTGGCGGGCCAATTTAGAACAGAAATACCATGGTCCGTAAACCAGGCACGGGTAGATTTTGCGCTGTGTGCAGGCGCCAAGTCCTGTTGGAACTTGAAATCTCCATCTCCATAGAGCAGGTCAGCAGCAGGAAGCATGAAGTGCTCTAAAACTTGCTGGTAGACGGCTGCGTTGGCTCATATTTTTCATTTTCATACTTTTCAGTTGGCCAACATTTCTAAAAATCCCTTTTTTGTATTAGCCTTAAGTAATATTCTAATTTTGTGACACACGGAATTTTGGATTTTCATTTGTTGCCACTTCAAATCATCAAAATTAAATGAAATAAACATTTGAATGCATCAGTCTGTGTGCAATGAATAAATATAATGTACAAGTTACACCTTTTGAATGCAATTACTGAAATAAATCAAGTTTTTCAAAATATTCTAATTTACTGGCTTTTACCTGTGTATATATATATATGTATATATATATATATATATATATATATATATATATATATATATATATATATATATATATATATATATATATATATATATATATATATATACATATATATATATATATATATATACATACATACAGTGGTGGTCAAAAGTGTACATACACGTGTAAAGAACATCATGTCATGGCTGTCTTGAGTTTCCAATCATTTCTACAACTCTTATTTTGTTGTGATGTAGTGATTGGAGCACATACTTGTTGGTCACAAAAAACATTCATGAAGTTTGCTTCTTTTATGAATTTATTATGGGTTTACTGAAAATGTGAGGGTCAAAAGTATACATACAGCAATGTTAATATTTGCTTACATGTCCCTTGGCAAGTCTCACTGCAATAAGGCACTTTTGGTAGCCATCCACAAGCTTCTGCTTGAATTTTTCACCACAAAATTGGTGCAGTTCAGCTAAATGTGTTGCTTTTCTGACATGGACTTGTTCCTTCAGCATTGTCCACACATGTAAGTCAGGACTTTGGGAAGGCCATTCGAAAACCTTTATTGTCACCTGATTTAGCCATTCCTTTACCACTTTTGAGGTGTGTTTGGGGGTCATTGTCCTGTTGGAACACCCGACTGCGCCCAAGACCCAACCTCCGGGCTGATGATTTTAGCTTGTCCTGAACAATTTTGGAGCTAATCCTCCTTTTTCATTGTCCCATTTAAAGCAGCAGTTCCATTGGCAGCAAAACAGGCCCAGAGCATAATACTACTACCACCATGCTTGACTGTAGGTATGGTGTTCCTGGGATTAAAGGCCTCACCTTTTCTCCTCCAAACATATTGCTGGCTATTGTGGCCAAACAGCTCCATTTTTGTTTCATCTGACCACAGAACTTTCCTCCAGAAGGTCTTATCTTTGTCCATGTGATCAGCAGCAAACCTTAGACAAGCCGTAAGGTGTGGCTTCTGGAGCAAGAGCTTCCTTCTTGCATGGTAGCCTCTCAGTCCATGGCGATGCTTGACTGTGGACACTGACACCTGTGTTCCAGCAGCTTCCAATTCATTGCAGACCTGCTTTTTGCTGGTTCTCAATAGACTCTTGATCATCCTGACCAATTTTCTCTCAGCAGCAGGTGATAGCTTGGGTTTTCTTCCTGATCGTGGCAGTGACAAAACTGCGCCATGCACTTAATACTTATGAACGATAGTCCTGCACAGTTGCTCTTGGGACCTCAAGTTGCTTTGAAATGGCTCCAAGTGACTTTCCTGACTTGTTCAAGTCAATGATTCGTTTTTTTTCAGATCCGTGCTGAGTTCCTTTGACTTTCCCATCGTGGCGTTTGTAAGCGAGTCTAATGAGTGTTGCTGTACGTATACTTTTGACCCAGCACTTTTGCTCACATTTTCAGTAGAGCCATAATAAATTCATAAAAGAAGCAAACTTCATGAATGTTTTTCGTGACCAACAAGTATGTGCTCCAATCACTACATCACAAAAAGAGTTGTAGAAATGATTGGAAAACTCAAGACATGATGTTATTTACAAGTGTATGTACACTTTTGACCACCACTATATATATATATATATATATATATATATATATATATATATATATATATATATATATATATATATATATATATATATCTGCGATTAAACCTGAATATTATTTGAGGTAACTATGGACAAAATGCCATTAATCGACATTTAGTGTTGTTATGAGCACCCAGAACCCAGGTGCTGTTTAGTGAACTTACTGTAAATAAATGCTTGAGTGTCCATGTAAAGTACAGTAAAGTACACTCAAAGACCAGGGGCCGTACTTATCAAGCTTCTTAGAATGACTCCTAAGAAGTCTGCTAAGAGTTGACTTAAGAGTAAATAAATTCTTCGCTGAAAGCTGCACTTAAAAGTTAGTTATCAAGCGTCTTACTCACACTTTCAGCGAAGTGTAGGACTGAATCTTAAGTGTCACACTCAGAGCTGAATTACGACATTACTATGTGCCGTAAACGCAATTTTAGGTGACGTCATTTCTGTGTCCATAGAAATGACCAATCACGGAAGGGAATCCGTTGTCTAAGAATAAAGAAATATCTTGGAAATATTTAAGTGGACAATGGGAGTGTATATTTTGACAATAAACTACAAAATAATACAAAACAAACTAGTCCCCGCCGGCACTCACGCTACCGCTCCCTCTCTTCTCTCGCCCACACACTCACTGACGTCACTCACCTCACGGTCACACACATACGCTACTGTCATAACATTTTCTTTCCAATTCATTAATTAGGCAACTAATTTGAAACTGGTGTGGGTGGCTCTATATATACCAGCCCACTGCAGCCACATGCAGAAATCAACAAGGAATCGAAAAGTATTAAATCTGTGACAAAAATAATATCCGCTCTGTCTAAACGATACCGTTTGATCAGCTGCTCGTCATTAAAAAAAAACAAACATTGTTCCGTTCCCTGAACGTTGGCGCACGTCTCTCTCGCCTCAGTGCCATCCCCTGCTGGCAACTCCTAACCACTTAAGACACTTCTGAAGGTCTCTTAAATATCGTGGAGAGTAGGAGTGATTCTTACACTTAAGAACGTTGATAAAAAGCTTTTATTCTTAAGTTTGAGAGTAGGACTACATTTCGCAAATTCTCAGGACTTAAGTGTAAAATGGCACTCTAAGAAGCTTGATAAGTACGGCCCCAGATTTAGTTTTTAGTACATTTGTAGTGTAATAATGTTCATTTTAATACACTGTATTATTATTTATTTCACTAACTCCTTCTTTGCTATCAATTTTACCATCATATTTGTACATATCCTATTTGTTGATGTTGTTCTATTGTTGTTGTTGTTATTGTTGTCTCTCTGTCTTATCCCCCTCTTGTCCCCACAATTTCCCCCTCTGTCTTCCTTTTTTTCTCTTTCTATCCCCTCCTGCTCCGGCCCGGCTGCGCCAAATAATAACAGAAAAACATTTAATAAAGTCAAATACAAATAAGACAACAAGAGAAGTATCCTACACTTCTCTTGTGTAAAGTAAATGTGCATAGTAGATATAGATCATCTACATCAACAATATGAGAAGCTAGACAGGACAAAAAAAATACAAATCAAATCAAATACGTTTGTAGTACTCACGGTTTCTGGGAGAGCCCCAAGAAGAGCGCAGCAGTGAGGAGGAGGACGGGCAGGATGACGTACAGCCAGGATCTTTTCTCTTTCAAGCACAGGAGACAACATCAACGTGACCAACCATGTTTGGAGGTTCTAGCTTTAACGGTGCCGTAGTCAAGACCCCTTTCCGGCGCTTACTTTCAGTATCCAAAACATTTTGGCCTGCAGCGTCTGAGGGAGTTGTTGTCCACTCAGTCCTGGAGCTCCACTCGCTCCACGGACCCTGAGAGGGGCTACCTGGGGCCATTTTGGCCTGAACCTCCACACTCAACCTCGCATTGAGGGGCAGCTCCCTGCGTTCCAACAGGAGGAACTTTTCATCCACCGGGAAGGAACGTTCTGGAAGCTTTGAAAAGAGCAAACATCTCACCGTGGGAAACACAATTGAAAGAAAAGGTGTTGTTTACCTGTGAGAGGCCTCGGTTTGCTCGGATGCGCAGCCTGTAGACCAGGCTTGTGTCCGTTCTGTTGATGCCTTCATCCCACGTGATGTTGTAGAATTCCCCGGCGCTCAGCACTCGCACGTTGGAAGGTGCTCGAGGTTTGACTGGTTTCAATGAATATTTTAAGTAAGAAGTTGGTGAATATTTTCTCATCTTAAAGGCCTACTGAAAGCCACTACTGCCAACCACGCAGTCCGATAGTTTATACATCAATGATGAAATCTTAACATTGCAACACATGCCAATACGGCCGGGTTAACTTATAAAGTGACATTTTAAATTTCCCGGGAAATATCCGGCTGAAACGTCGCGGTATGATGACGTATGCGCGTGACGAAGTCAGTATAACGGAAGTTATGGTACCCCGTAGAATCCTATACAAAAAGCTCTGTTTTCATTTCATAATTCCACAGTATTCTGGACATCTTTTGCAATTTGTCTAATGAACAATGAAGGCTGCAAAGAAGACAGTTGTAGGTGGGATCGGTGTATTAGCAGCGGACTACAGCAACACAACCAGGAGGACTTTGTTGGAGCGCTAGCCGCGCTAGCCGCGCTAGCCGCGCTAGCCGCGCTAGCCGCGCTAGCCGCCGACCTCACCTTGACTTCCTACGTCTCCGGGCCGCCAAACGCATCGGGTGAAGTCCTTCGTCCTTCTGCCGATCGCTGGAACGCAGGTGAGCACGGGTGTTGATAAAGCAAATGAGGGCTGGCTGGCGTAGGTGGAGAGCTAATGTTTTTAGCATAGCTCTGTGCGGTCCGGTTGCTAAGTTAGCTTCAATGGCGTCGTTAGCACAGCATTGTTAACCTTCGCCAGCCTGGAAAGCATTAACCGTGTATTTACATGTCCACGGTTTAATAGCATTGTTGATTTTCTATCTATCCTTCCAGTCAGGGGTTTATTTTTTTTGTTTCTATATGCAGTTAAAGCACGATGCTATCACGTTAGCTCGTAGCTAAAGCGTTTCGCCGATGTATTGTCGTGGAGATAAAAGGCACTGAATGTCCATTTCGCGTTCTCGACTCTCATTTTCAAGAGGATATAGTATCCCAGGTGGTTTAAAATACAAATCTGTGATCCACAATAGAAAAAGGAGAGTGTGGAATCCAATGAGCCAGCTTGTACCTAAGTTACGGTCAGAGCGAAAAAAGATACGTCCTGCACTGCCTCTCAAGTCCTTCACTGTAACGTTCCTCATCTACGAATCTTTCATCCTCGCTCAAATTAATGGGGTAATCGTCACTTTCTCGGTCCGAATCTCTCTCGCTCCATTGTAAACAACGGGGAATTGTGAGGAATACTAGCTCCTGTGACGTCACGCTGCTTCCGGTACAGGCAAGGCTTTTTTTTTATCAGCGAGCAAAAGTTGCGAACTTCATCGTCGATTTTCTCTATTAAATCCTTTCAGCAAAAATATGGCAATATCGCGAAATGATCAAGTATGACACATAGAATGGATCTGCTATTCCCGTTTAAATAAAAAAAAAAATCATTTCAGTAGGCCTTTAATAACCCAAATGGCAGTAAGAAGACTCACAGGACTAAAATGATCTATATCAATCTTTTTGAATGAATTGACTTCATTTGGCCCCTCAAATGACCTCCACCAAGGAGGTTATACATTTTACTCGTATTAAACATGGGTTTTAGTGTTTCCCACAAGATTAGGGATGGGTATTGTTTACATTTGAACCAATACTAGTCCCAAATCGGTACTTGAAGACTAAATGGAAAACTTTAAAAACACCAAAAAATAAGCCATTTTCCACCTTATGGAATGAAGTTGAAGAGACTAGTAATTCAAACATTGTTTTTCAACCTTTTTTGAGCCAAGGCGCATTGTTTCCATTGAACAAATGCGGAGGCACACCACCAGCAGACATCATTCAAAAACAAAACTCAGTTGACAGTAAAAAGTCGTTGTTGGTTATGCTTTAAAGTCATATCCATTTCAATTTCAAAGCATAACCAAGCATGCATCAATATAGATCTTGTCTCAAAGTAGGTGTACTGTCACCACCTGTCACATCACACCCTGACTTATTTGGACTTTTTGGGCGTTTTCCCGTGCGTGGTGTTTTACTTCTTGTCTTGCGCTCCTATTTTGGTGGTATTTTCCTGTAGCAGTTTCATGTCTTCCTTTGAGTGATATTCCCCGCATCTACTTTGTTTTAGCAATCAAGAATATTGAACTTGTTGCTATCTTTTTTTGTGTGGACATCGTTGATTGTCATGTCATGTCATGTACGGGTGTACTTTGTGGACGCTCCGCTCCACACCCTGTAAGTCTTTGCTGTCGTCCAGCATTCTGTTTTTGTTTACTTTGTAGCCAGTTCAGTTTTAGTTTGGTTCCGCATAGCCTTCCCTAAGCTTCAATGCATTTTCTTAGCGGCACTCACCTTTTGTTTATTTTTGGTTTAAGCATTAGACACCTTTTTACCGGCACACTGTCGTCTTCATATTGTGATCACGACAAACCATCGTTGTTTCACACGACGGGTTTCCGACAGCTACAAAGCAATTATCTACCTGCTGCCACCTACTGATATGGAAGAGTATTACACGGTTACTCCATACTTGCCAACCCTCCCGTTTTTAGCGGGAGAATCCGATATTCAGCGCCTCTTCCGACAACCTCCCGGCAGAGATTTTCTCCCGACAAACTCCCGGTATTCAGCCGGAGCTGGAGGCCACGCCCCCTCCAGCTCAATGCGGACCTGAGACTGAGTGGGGACAGCCTGTTCTCACGTCCGCTTTCCCACAATATAAACAGCTTGCCTGCCCAAAGACATCATAACATCTAGGGCTTTTATAGAGTGCACAACTGCGCACACAACAAGGAGACGAAGCAGAAGAACGAGGAAATTACAGACATGGCGGCCGAAATGATATACTCATCATGAACGGAGAAGTTAAACAGGACAATGCTGCCATCTAATGGATAGCCACTGGAACACTGAAATTCAAGTTTTTGTTTTTTTTTCTATGTAAATAAAATAAAATTTAAAAAAAAAAATTAATAGCTAGAATTCACTGAAAGTCAAGTATTTAATACATATATATATACATATATATATATATATATATATATATATATATATATATATATATATATATATATATATATATATATATTATATATATATATATATATATATATATGAAATACTCGAGTTGGTGAATTCTAGCTGTAAATAACCAACGGCACACCAGACTGTATCCCACGGCACAGTGGTTGAAAAACACTGCCTTAAAATATATAAATTAAATGATAACTGAGTAATACATTAAGAAATAATAATGATCCCAGCAGGCACAAGACATTTATACAACGTTGATTACACGTACACGTCCTTTAAAACTGACTTTGAAACAACCTTGCAAAATATAATTAGTAAATTGAGACAAGGTTGATGTCCAACACTGGATCCACTTTGATGGTTGGCAAAATGACCACATTTCAATGGTCAAATCAACGTCTCAAGCTGACATTGACTAAACGTTGTCAAAAAGCATGTTGCTTCAACCTTGTATCTGTGTTGTAGAATATTGGTTGAGAAAGGACCTAAATTCAATGTCAAATCAACATCAGAAGCCAACATTGATTAAAGGCCTACTGAAATGATTTTTTTTTATTTAAACGGGAATAGCAGATCCATTCTATGTGTCATACTTGATCATTTTGCGATATTGCCATATTTTTGCTGAAAGGATTTAGTAGAGAAAATCGACGATAAAGTTCGCAACGTTTGCTCGCTGATAAAAAAAAGCCTTGCCTGTAGCGGAAGTAGCGTGACGTCACAGGAGCTAGTATTCCTCACAATTCCCCGTTGATTACAATGGAGCGAGAGATTCGGACCGAGAAATTGATGATTACCCCATTAATTTGAACGAGGATGAAAGATTCGTCGATGAGGAACGTTACAGTGAAGGACTTGAGAGGCAGTGATGGACGTATCTTTTTTCGCTCTGACCGTAACTTAGGTACAAGCTGGCTCATTGGATTCCACACTCTCTCCTTTTTCTATTGTAGATCACAGATTTGTATTTTAAACCACCTGGGATACTATATCTTCTTGAAAATGAGAGTCGAGAACGCGAAATGGACATTCACAGTGACTTTTATCTCCACGACAATACATCGGCGAAATGCTTTAGCTACGAGCTAACGTGATAGCATCGTGCTTTAACTGCATATAGAAACAACAAAAATAAAACCCCTGACTGGAAGTATAGATAGAACATCAACAATACTATTAAACCGTGGACATGTAAATACACGGTTAATGCTTTCCAGGCTGGCGAAGGTTAACAATGCTGTGCTAACGACGCCATTGAAGCTAACTTAGCAACCGGACCGCACAGAGCTATGCTAAAAACATTAGCTCTCCACCTACGCCAGCCAGCCCTCATTTGCTCATCAACACCCGTGCTCACCTGCGTTCCAGCGATCGGCAGAAGGACGAAGGACTTCACCCGATGCGTTTGGCGGCCCGGAGACGTAGGAAGTCAAGGTGAGGTCGGCGGCTAGCACGGCTAGCGCGGCTAGCGCTCTAACAAAGTCCTCCTGGTTGTGTTGCTGTAGTCCGCTGCTAATACACCGATCCCACCTACAACTGTCTTCTTTGCAGCCTTCATTGTTCATTAAACAAATTGCAAAAGATGTCCAGAATATTGTGGAATTATGAAATGAAAACAGAGCTTTTTGTATAGGATTCTACGGGGTACCATAACTTCCGTTATACTGACTTCGTCACGCGCATACGTCATCATACCGCGACGTTTCAGCCGGATATTTCCCGGGAAGTTTTAAATGTCACTTTATAAGTTAACCCGGCCGTATTGGCATGTGTTGCAATGTTAAGATTTCATCATTGATGTATAAACTATCAGACTGCGTGGTCGGTAGTAGTGGCTTTCAGTAGGCCTTTAAACGCACATTGTTTCAACGTTATGTTTGAGGTGCTTAACGCCAGGTCCTGATTTAACAAGTTGTCAACGTTGTGGGCATCAACTGAACACGAGGGCAAGACTTGGCCCACAGCCCTGATCTCCACTCACCCACGTCACTCAGCGCCCAGCTGGATGATTGACAGGCAGTGACGTCGTCTGCCGGTCCTCCCCGACGCTTGACGCTCGCCGTGCACTCGGTCCCGACGGCGGCGACGTCATAGAGAGCTTCCGTGTACATGACGCACCAGGACTGAGGCGGCCTGACCTGACAGCTGACCACGAGGAGAAGTTCTCCGTCACTACCGCGGCAAAAGGTATGATGAGTTGGTGGCCTACACCTTCACAGCAGGTGTATTGTTCATCTCAACATTGCATCTTTATGTTCACTAATGTATCATTACGTAAGAGCAGGTCTGAATAGAGAACATCTGAATAGAAGAAAGTCGCATCATGTGATCTACCTGCAGTTGACCTGGAGGCGGAGCTCCTGTGACGGCACAGAAGCACACGAGCAGTTGAGCAGAACATCGTAGTCGGTGTAGCAGGTGACATTGCAGTCGGTGTGGCAGGTGACATTGCAGTCGGTGTAGCAGGTGACGCCGCACAAGGAGGCCGCTGCGGTCATGAGGAGCACACATTTAAACTCAACATTTCACTGCTCAACTTCAACGTTTACACCTCAAACAAAGCAGCAATGTAGACTAGTCTTAACCATAGGGGCGGGGTCCATTGTTGAAGCGCCAACAAATATCTGCTTCTCAGCTGTGGTCAGTATGAACCTCAGCGACACCTTCTCACCACTTGTGGCAGAAATGACAATCTCAAACCAGAGCCGTGTAGAAGTTTCAGAGTTGGTCCCAAACATGGCGCCCTGTGGTCCCAAGTGGGGCTTTTGACCAATCATTTAGGAGGTCCTGTGGCCATAGTCCCTCCCATTGGTCAAAAGCCCCTCACGTGACTACAGGGCGCCATGTTTTGGGACCAACTCTGACACCGGGTTGTCCATCTCAAACAAACAGAAGAAGTCTGGAGCTAGTCATTGAAAAGTTTCTTCAGCGCAAAAACTATGACTAAAGCGGAGACGCTATATTTTCATTTGCAACTAACCGCTCTCCCACCATGTTCTAATTTCAAGACAGATCATTAACACTGATTCCATCACCTACCTAGGTTCCATTCTAGAGGCTAACCTTTCCTGTGGCAAAATGGCAACCAAGGTAATCAAAAAGGTCAACCAACGAACGAGATTTCTCTACAGAATTTCCTCTCTGGTCAACAAAAGCACCTTGAGGATTCTGGCGGGAACTCTCGTTCAACCCTTTTTCGATTATGCATGCACCTCCTGGTACCCTAGCACCTCCAAAACCCTCAAATCTAAACTCCAAACATCTCAGAACAAGCTAGTCAGGTTACTTCTAGACCTCCACCCCAGATCACACCTCACTCCTACCCACTTCTCTAAAGTGGGCTGGCTCAAGGTGGAGGACAGAGTTAAACAACTTGCACTGAGCCTAGTCTATAAAATCCGCTACACCTCCCTGATACCGAAGTACATGTCAAACTACTTCCTTAACGTAAATGACCGCCATAACCACAACACCAGGGGGTGCTCCACTAACCACGTTAAACCCAGATTCCGAACTAACAAAGGTCTTAACTCATTCTCTTTCTATGCCACATCAATGTGGAATGCGCTCCCAACAGGTATAAAAGAAAGGGCATCTCTATCCTCCTTCAAAACCGCAATAAAAGTTCACCTCCAGGCAGCTACAACCCTAAACTAACACCCTCCCCGGATTGCTAATAATCAAATGTAAACAATCAAATGCAGATACTTTTTCTTTTTCTTATGCCTTCTGATCTCTCTCTCTCTCTCTCTCTCTCTCTCTCTCTCTCTCTATGTCCACTACTTGATGTCCATACCCCCCCCCCACCCCCCCACCCCTGATTGTAAATAATGTAAATAATTCAATGTGCTTATCTTGTGTGATGACTGTATTATGATGATAGTATATATGATAGTATATATCTGTATCATGAATCAATTTAAGTGGACCCCGACTTAAACAAGTTGAAAAACTTATTGGGGTGTTACCATTTAGTGGTCAATTGTACGGAATATGTACTTCACTGTGCAACCTACTAATAAAAGTCTCAATCAATCAATCAATTGTTGCATGCGGTACAAAAAAAGTGCCTTTTTTTTTTAAAACACATTTCCAGGTTTTCACAGGACGCATGAATAGATTTGGCGGTCCAAATGGGGCCGTCAAGCTTTGAGTTTGACATTGTCAAGTTTGATGGTCTTCTCGGCGCTCCGCCAGAGCTGACAATTCACTAAACCTTCCAATCCCTACCGCAGGGGTCACCAACCTTTTTGAAACCAAGGGCTACTTCTTGGGTACTGATTAATGCGAAGGGCTACCAGTTAGATACACACTTAAATAAATTGCCAGAAGTAGCCAATTTGCTCAATTTACCTTTAACTCTGTTATTATTAACAATTAATGATATTTATCTTTGTGGAAACACTGATCATCTTAATGATTTCTCACAATAAATATATATAGAAACAGATAAATATCAATATGCAACACTTTATTTTTACATTTTCTCTAAGTGCACATTTTTCAAATTGAACATTTTCAAATGATCACTTCTAAGACAGTCTCGTGAAATCACAATATCCCATTTTAACTAGCTAGCCACTAACATTTTTGAACAAATCATGAATTACTTTGCACCATGTTTGTACAAATAATAACTCATGTAAAATACAAAAGTAAACTCTCAAATTTTTAAATCATGTCACACTTTGAACTGGACACCAAATCTGTTATCTGTTTCTTTGTCAGTTAGTGGGAAGCCTGGCATTGCATGCTGTTAACTAGTGTGTTGTACTCTGGTGTGTAACTTGACACTGCAACTCTGAGTGAGTCTTGCAGATGTGCATCAGTGAGGCGTGTTCTGTGTTTGTTCTTGATGAAGTTCATGTCAGAAAAGGCTGATTCACAAAGATAAGATTTTTCCTCATTGTTTGCGGAACCTTCTTAATCTTTTGGACATATTTTCACAGCAATCTGGCCTTAAGCTTAATTATGATAAATGTAAAATGTTAAGGATCGGAAATCTAAAGGGAACGTCCTTTCGAATGGAATGCAAAGTGTTTTGTTTATAAATGATATGCAATCTGTTGTGTTCCCTAATTTTTTTCTGTGTACATGAATGAAGGTGTGTGTTGCTGAGTCCGACTTGGACATTATCTGGACTGGGCCTGGTTTAAAAAACCCTTTAAAAAAATCTAATTTCATTGACAACCTGGTCTGTTGAAGATAAGGCCCTTTTTTTTAAAAAATAAAATAAAATAAGATAAATAAATAAAAAACATTTTCTTTGATAAAAAAGAAAGTAAAACAATATAAAAATAATTACATAAAAAATAGTAATTAATGAAAATGTTAGTGGACCAGCAGCCTATACAATCATGTGTGCTTCAGGGACTGTGGCCCTTGCAGATGTGTTGTCTATGTTGTGGGAACCAGAATATTGGTAGCAGAAAGAAATAACCCCTTTTGTGTGGATGAGTGTGCATGGGGGAGGTTGTTTGGGTTGATGCACTGATTGAAAGTGTATCTTGTGTTTTTTCTATGTAGATTTAATTTTAAAAAAAAAAAATATATATATATATATATATTTTTTTTTTTAACATTTTTTTTTTTTACATTTTTTTTACATTTTTTTTTAGAACAGGCCCGCGGGCGACTCATCTGGTCCTTACGGGCGACCTGGTGCCCGCGGGCACCGCGTTGGTGACCCCTGCCCTACCGCCTTTAGCTTAGCGTTTAGCATTTTTTTTTAGGTGGAAAAAGTCGCAAATGAGATCTTTGTTTTGTAAGACTGAATTCCTTTTATACATTTCTGTTATTAAGTTAGGGAGTCACATGACCATCCAGATCCTACTTCTCCTCCTCCCTGTAAGGAGACGAGTACATCCATTAATTACAGTCTGGCCAACTAAACAACAGGCGCCATTTTTGCTACCAATGACACGTGCAGCTGTGCAATTGTTGTGGTTTTCACGTTAGTTTTCCTGGCAAAATAACTTGTCTATACATAGATCTTCAAATACTCATAAATGTACAATAAAACATGCTTTTATTTGGTGAAAGTATCATATTTGACGCACTTTGCTATGTTTGGTGACCAGCAGGCACTCCAACATGCACGCAATAAACATCAAATAATTGATTGATTGATTGATCGATTGAGACTTTTATTAGTAGGTTGCACAGTGAAGTACATATTCCGTACAATTGACCACTAAATGGTAACACCCCAATAAGTTTTTCAACTTGTTTAAGTCGGGGTCCACTTAAATTGATTCATGATACAGATATATACTATCATATATACTATCATCATAATACAGTCATCACACAAGATAATCACAATGAATTATTTACATTATTTACAATCAGGGGTGTGGAGGGGGGGGAGGATATGGACATCAAGTAGTGGACATACAGAGAGAGAGAGAGAGAGAGAGAGAGAGAGAGAGAGAGAGAGATCAGAAGGCATAAGAAAAAGTATCTGCATTTGATTGTTTACATTTGATTATTAGCAATCCGGGGAGGGTGTTAGTTTAGGGTTGTAGCTGCCTGGAGGTGAACTTTTATTGCGGTTTTGAAGGAGGATAGAGATGCCCTTTCTTTTACACCTGTTGGGAGCGCATTCCACATTGATGTGGCATAGAAAGAGAATGAGTTAAGACCTTTGTTAGATGGGAATCTGGGTTTAACGTGGTTAGTGGAGCTCCCCCTGGTGTTGTGGTTATGGCGGTCATTTACGTTAAGGAAGTAGTTTGACATGTACTTCGGTATCAGGGAGGTGTAGCGGATTTTATAGACCAGGCTCAGTGCAAGTTGTTTTACTCTGTCCTCCACCCTGAGCCAAGTGGGTAGGAGTGAGGTGGGATCTGGGGTGGAGGTCTAGAAGTAACCTGACTAGCTTGTTCTGAGATGTTTGGAGTTTAGATTTGAGGGTTTTGGAGGTGCTAGGGTACCAGGAGGTGCATGCGTAATGGAAAAAGGGTTGAACGAGAGTTCCCGCTAGAATCTTCATGGTGCTTTTGTTGACCAGAGAGGAGATTCTGTGGAGAAATCTCGTTCGTTGGTTAACCTTTTTGATTACCTTGGTTGCCATTTTATCACAGGAAAGGTTAGCCTCTAGAATGGAACCTAGGTAGGTGACCTCATCTTTCCTGGTGATAACAATGTCACCCACTTTTATGGTGAAGTCATTGACTTTCTTAAGGTTGATGTGGGCCCCAAACAGGATGGATTCTGTTTTACCCAAGTGGATGGATAGCTTGTTGTCAGCGAGCCAGGTGCAAGTTCTACACAGTTCAGCACTGAGGATTTTCTCCACCTGTGACTTGTCCTTGCCGGATACCAGCAAGGCAGAGTCATCCGCAAACAAGAACAATTCACAGTCGCATGCCGATGACAAGTCGTTTATGTATATTAGGAACAGTAAAGGTCCCAATATACTGCCTTGGGGGACTCCACAGGGGGGGGGGGGGGACACGGTGCCGTTCACCTCTACCACCTGCTCCCTCCCCTCCAAGTAAGATTGCATCCAGCTCCAAGAGGTTTTGTTAAATCCGATTGCTCTGAGCTTATCCAACAGTATAGCGTGGTTAACGGTGTCAAAGGCCTTCTGAAGGTCCAGCATGACCATGCCGCAGTATTTGCCCGCGTCCACCTCATGTTTGATGTGGTCGCTCAGATAGAGAAGGCATGTGTCAGTGGAGTGGTTAGTTCTGAAGTCAGATAGAGAAGGCATGTGTCAGTGGAGTGGTTAGTTCTGAAGTCAGATAGAGAAGGCATGTGTCAGTGGAGTGGTTAGTTCTGAAGTCAGATAGAGAAGGCATGTGTCAGTGGAGTGGTTAGTTCTGAAGCCGGATTGGAATTTGTACATGAGTTTATTAGTGGCAAGGTAACTATCGACCTGTTCATAAACTATTTTCTCCATTACTTTCGAGACGGAACTGAGAATAGAAACAGGTCGGTAGTTGCCAGGTTCCAATTTGCTTCCTTTTTTAAAGAGGGGAGTTACTCTTGCTATCTTAAAATCTTTTGGTACTTGGCCTTGTGTAATTGATAAGTTTATTATGTGCGTGATGATCGGGGCAATGATGGAGGCAGAGTCCCTGAGGAATCTGGAGGGAATACTATCAAGGCCGGTGGCCTTGTTAGGGTGGAGCGCGCTCAATTTTTTAAGCCCCTCATCAGCTGTGACCATTTCTAATTTGAAATCATCGTTGGATACTCCTAGCTTTCTGTAGAAGGCTTTAATGTGTTCTACACCAAAGCGACCAGAGTGGTGGGACAGCTTGTTGACGAGAGTTGCGGCTATGCTGGTGAAAAAGATGTTAAGTCTGCTAGCTACCTCCATTTTGTCTGTAATGAGGGAGTCACCCTCCTTGATGCTGATGTTATACAGATAATACACAGAACCACCAAATAAATAACTTATTACCCTCATTTTGCCAAAAATCTTCATTAGCTTTGGACCAACACTCACAGAGAAAGCTTTGTGTGAAGTATCCAACTTATTTGTAACCACTGTATTTATCACTCATGATGTATTATTATAACCCATCTCTCCTTTTGTAACATGCTAAGTAAATAAGTGCACTTTTGTACTTATTTCTGCACAATAACTCAGATATGCTAACATTGGCGAGCAGTAAAGAATAAGGAATGATTTTTGGTCCACAACATATTTTGCTTTTTCTGTTATTGATGTATTTCGTACCACTTTATTTTGAATATTTTTTAATGGGATTTCCAGTTCATCTAACATTACACCCAAATTCGGTTTCTTTGACTCTTTCAACGTCCGTGTATTTGTCTCCATGTGATGTTACTGACACCTACTGACCAATATGTAGTACTACATATTACAATCTGGGGGAATCCATCACCATTATCTGAAACACCGCCATTGATCAAGCGGTACTGCATCAAAAAGTGTAAAGGATATCACCACATGGGCTCAGGAACACTTAAGAAAACCACTGTCAGTAACTACAGTTGGTCGCTACATCTGTAAGTGCAAGTTAAAACTCTACTATGCAAAGCCAAAGCCATCTATCAACAACACCCAGAAATGCTTCACATCTAAGATGGACTGATGCAAAGTGGAAAATTGTTTTTGGAAACTGTGGACGTCGTGTCCTCCGGACCAAAGAGGAAAAGAACCATCCGGATTGTTCTAGGGTGAAAGTGTAAAAGGCAGCATGTGTGATGGTATGGGGGTGTATTAGTGGCCAAGACATGGGTAACTTACACATCTGTGAAGGCACCATTAATGCTGAAAGGTACATACAGCTTTTGGAGCAACATATGTTGCCATCCAAGCAACGTTACCGCGGATGATGACTTGTATTTCCTGCACTATGGCTATCAGTGCACCTTTCCTTTGACGTCACAACAGCACGTACCGAAACCCCGACAGAAAAAACAAACCACACTTCTGGAGATTAATTTACAGTCGATAGTCACTGAGCGGTAATCTGGAAATGATCAAACATGTTGCGTGAAATTGCGCTGATAATGGTTTGAACTCCAAGTTCTGTTTGACTTTTGAGGCGTCCACTTTGGTTGAACGCTAGAAATGGTAGCACCATTGTTACGCTTGGCTGACTGCCATGACTTTCATGTGCACTCACTCTGCAATAACTCTGCATTCAATATAAAGTACCCAGCGGGCACAAGACATGAAAACAACTTGTTGAATGAGGTCCTGATGTTGAGCAACTCTAACATGACGTTGAAACAACATGCTTTTTGACAACCTTGAATCAATATTGGCTTGTGACGTTGATTTGACATTGAAATGTGCTCAACGGTCACAAAGATTCGTGGATTCAAAAAAGTCTGCGGGCTATAGAGCGTTTTCTATTCGGGCTCCAGTACTCTGGAATGCCCTCCCGGTAACAGTTAGAGATGCTACCTCAGTAGAAGCATTTAAGTCCCATCTTAAAACTCATTTGTATAATCGAGCCTTTAAATAGACCCCCCTTTTTTAGACCAGTTGATCTGCCGTTTCTTTTCTTCTCTCCTCTTCTCCCCTGTCCCTTCCGAGGGGGAGTTGCATAGGTCCGGTGGCCATGGATGAAGTGCTGGCTGTCCAGAGTCGGGACCCCGGGTGGACCACTAGCCTGTGCATCGGTTGGGGACATCTCTGCGCTGCTGACCCGTCTCCGCTCGGGATGGTTTCCTGTTGGCCCCGCTGTGGACTGGACTCCCGCTGATGTGTTGGATCCACTGTGGACTGGACTTTCACAATGTTATGTCAGACCCACTCCACATCCATTGCTTTCGGTCTCCCCTAGAGGGGGGGGTTGGGGGGGGGGGGGGGTTGGGGGGGGGGGGGGTTGGGGGGGGGGGGGGGGGGGTTACCCACATATGCGGTCCTCTCCAAGGTTTCTCATAGTCATTCACCCACGTCCCACTGGGGTGAGTTTTTCCTTGCCCGTATGTGGGCTCTGTACCGAGGATGTCGTTGTGGCTTGTACAGCCCTTTGAGACACTTGTGATTTAGGGCTATATAAATAAACATTGATTGATTGATTGATTTTCCAACCAACAACGTTGTTGGACATCAACATTGTCTCAATTTACAAATACAACTATTTTGCAACGTTGTTTCAAAGTGACTTTTACAGTATAATCAATGTTGTATCAATGTCTGGGTACAGTACAGGAAAGCTCGGAAAAACTGGAGCATGTGCGGGGAGGACTGCTCCTACTGTAGACTGGACTTCAGATCCACTTAGATATTTCTCATTTTGACGTATACCCATTTTAATTTTTTGAATTCCATCTGGATTGTATTTTTTTTATTACAACTACAACAGAAGTGCATCAGCAGACACAATTGTTAGAATAATTGTATATAAGTTATCACACAACTCTTATGCTTAAAGGCCTACTGAAATGAAATTGTTTTATTTAAACGGGGCTAGCAGATCCATTCTGTGTGTCGTACTTGATCATTTCGCGATATTGCCATATTTTTGCTGAAAGGATTTAGTAGAGAACAACGACGATAAAGTTCGCAACTTTTGGTCGCTGATAAAAAAAAAAGCCTTGCCTGTAGCGGAAGTAGCGTGACGTCACAGGAGCTAGTATTCCTCACAATTCCCCGTTGTTTACAATGGAGCGAGAGAGATTCGGACCGAGAAAGCGACGATTACCCCATTAATTTGAGCGAGGATGAAAGATTCGTGGATGAGGATCGTTAGAGTGAAGAACTTGAGAGGCAGCGATGGACGTATCTTTTTTCGCTCTGACCGTAACTTAGGTACAAGCTGGCTCATTGGATTCCACACTTTCTCCTTTTTCTATTGTGGATCACGGATTTGTATTTCAAACCACCTCGGATACTATATCCTCTTGAAAATGAGAGTCGAGAACGCGAAATGGACATTCAGTGCCTTTTATCTCCACGACAATACATCAGCAAAGCTCTTTAGCTACTGAGCTAACGTGATAGCATCTGTCTCAAATGCAGATAGAAACAAAATAAATAAATCCCTGACTGGAAGGATAGACAGAAGATCAACAATACTATTAAACCATGGACATGTAACTACACGGTTAATAATTCTCAGCCTGGTAAAGCTTAACAATGCTGTTGCTAACGACGCTGAAGCTAACTTAGCAACCGGACCTCACAGAGCTATGCTAAAAACATTAGCGCTCCACCTACGCCAGCCAGCCCTCATCTGCTCATCAACACCCGTGCTCACCCGCGTTCCAGCGATCAACGGCGCGACGAAGGACTACACCCAACACAGATGTGGTTGGCGGCTAGCATCGGCTAGCGCGTCTGCTATCCAGGTAAGTCCTCCTGGTTGTGTTGCTACAGCCAGCCGCTAATACACCGATCCCACCTACAACTTTCTTCTTTGCAGTCTCCATTGTTCATTAAACAAATTGCAAAAGATTCACCAACACAGATGTCCAGAATACTGTGGAATTATGAAATGAAAACAGAGATTTTTTGTATTGGATTCAAAGGTGTACCAATACTTCCGTTTATCTAGTGACGTCACGCGCATACGTCATCATACATAGACGTTTTCAACCGGAAGTTTAGCGGGAAATTTAAAATGTCACTTTATAAGTTAACCCGGCCGTATTGGCATGTGTGGCAATGTTAAGATTTCATCATTGATATATAAACTATCAGACTGCGTGGTCGCTAGTAGTGGCTTTCAGTAAGCCTTTAAAGGCCGTTGCTCTAGTTATTATCTATTGTGCTCAAGCTGTGCTTTTCTTTTCGTGCGAAGGCACACAACTTGTTATCTTCCACTGCAAGTTAGGAGTTGCCTCGCTGCAGATGTTTTCTGTCTTTCCGCCTGCTAACAGCCAAGGACGAACCAGGACCTCAAGGAAGATAAGGCATAACAGCAAGCAGACAAAGCAGAGACAGGGCGCCATCACCAGCCCCCCCAGCACATTCCATTCTGAATAATCACGTATTGTGCGTACTGAGCTGCTGGCATGATGTGTGACCCCTCCCTTTAGAAGCAGCCTCAGCCATGTAGCTAGGGAACACCCAAACTGAATACATAGAGGAGCGCTTGGGCTGTTCCTCAGAGCGTAGAGTGAGACTGTAACTGAGTGTGCAGCTCCATGCGGTCTCCTCATGAGCAAAATTGAACTCTGTTTCTGCCTGATTCCTTGCTTCTTGTTCCGTCTAATAGATACTTCCGTGCTTAAACCTGACACAATATGTACCAACAATAATTAGTGAAGTAGATAGTAATGACCACCAGCTGGTTTGCCCTGCATGAGAAAAGTTCCCGTTTTTCTCTCCCTCTGGCAGTGCTGGTAGCTTGTGCAGTACGTCTCCCCTCCCCTTACCCGTGCCGGGAGATCCAGTTTGTGTCCTTCTTTACCGGCGTCTTCTTGGTTCCGTTTTGTTTGTTTTCGCTACGCAGTCTGCTTGACAAGCCTCTGCAACGCTCAGAGGGTGGGCTCATTAAAAGGAGCGCGCAGAGTTTTACGTTCAGGTCAAATAGCGCGACAGAAGGGACAAGCGGTAGCAAATGGATGGATTGATGGATGGAGATGGATGGACACGAAGACGACAGAGAAGGCATATATGCCAAAAATCCAAATTTTGTGCAAATATCAAGACAAATAGAAGACTTAAGTAAAAGTAAGTAAAAAAAAAAAATAGAGAGCAAGCAGCAGCTCAAACATTCTCATACTTTCTGTAACATCAAGGAAAAATGTTTGAAATATGTTCCAACTATAATCTACGTGACGGAGCCCACAAATGTTTTATTTAAATGTTGGCAATTTTACATTCATATAAACTGCTATTAAATGAAGTCCTTGGCCAGTTTTTCTGATGAAGACAACTTCCATATTTTGACCATTTTTCCCAGATTTGCCATATATTGAAATGCAAATGTGGATGTTGCTCTTAAACACACGTAATGAAGGTGTTGGTGAAATCCTCTGATATTCTTTGCTGCTAAATGAACCACGACATCATCGCTACTGGTCCCACCTTTCCCCAAAAATACATGTTAAAACAACTACTTTATGCAGCTGTTTAATGACCTATAATATTCATGTTTAAATCACTTTTACTGCAAATTAATATTGGCCACAAATATCAGATATTGTCCTCTTTGATTACTAATAATCTGTATCGGCTAGAGCAGGGGTCACCAACATGGTGCCCGCGGGCACCAGGTAGCCTGTAAGGACCAGATGAGTAGCCCGCTGGCCTGTTCTAAAAATAGCTCAACTCAAATAGCAGCACTTACCAGTGAGCTGCCTCTATTTTTAAAATTGTTTTCATTTACTAGCAAGCTGGTCTCGCTTTGCGTGACATTTTTAATTCTAAGAGAGACAAAACTCAAATAGAATTTGAAAATCCAAGAAAATATTTTAAAGACTTGGTCTTCACTTGTTTAAATAAATTCATTAATTTTTTTACTTTGCTTCTTATAACTTTCAGAAAGACAATTTTAGAAAAAAAAATTCAACCTTAAAAATGATTTTAGCATTTTTAAACACATATACCTTTTTACCTTTTAAATTCCTTCCTCTTCTTTCCTGACAATTTAAATTAAAGATTAAAAGATTAAAGTACCAATGATTGTCACACACACACTAGATGTGGTGAAATTTGTCCTCTGCATTTGACCCATCCCCTTGGGGAGCAGTGGGCAGCAGCGGTGCCGCGCCCGGGAATCATTTTGGTGATTTAACCCCCAACTCCAACCCTTGATGCTGAGTGCCAAGCAGGGAGGTTATGGGTCCCATTTTTATAGTCTTTGGTATGACTCGGCTGGGACTTGAACTCCAACCTACCGATCTCAGGGCGGACACTCATCAATGTGCAAGTAAATTTATTGTTTTTATTGTAAAGAATAATCAATACATTTGAATTTAATTCTTCATTTTAGCTTCTGTTTTTTCGACGAAGAATATTTGTGAAATATTTCTTCAAACTTATTATGATTAAAATTCAAAAAAATTATGCTGGCAAATCTAGAAAATCTGTAGAATCACATTTAAATCTTATTTCAAAGTCTTTTGAACTTCTTTTAAAATTTTTGTTTTGTAAAATCTAGAAGAAATAATGATTTGTCTTTGTTAGAAATATAGCTTGGTCCAATTTGTTATATATTCTAACAAAGTGCAGATTGGATTTTAACCTATTTAAAACATGTCATCAAAATTCTAAAATTAATCTTAGTCAGGAAAAATTACTAATGATGTTCCATAAATTATTTTTTTTAATTTTTTCAAAAAGATTTGAATTAGCTCGTTTTTCTCTTCTTTTTTTCGGTTGAATTTTGAATTTTAAAGAGTCGAAATTGAAGATAAACTGTTTCAAAATTTAATTGTCATTTTTTTTCGTGTTTTCTCCTCTTTTAAACCGTTCAATTAAGTGTAAATATCATTAATGATTAATAATAACATAGAGTTAAAGGTAAATTGAGCAAATTGGCTATTTCTGGCAATTTATTGAAGTGTGTATCAAACTGGTAGCCCTTCGCATTAATCACTACCCAAGAAGTAGCTCTTGCTTTCAAAAAGGTTGGTGACCCCTGGGCTAGAGGTTGGGAAAACAATAGATTTTTAGATGCATGGCAATTTGGACATGGACGTATATAAAATCGATTAGTAAACGTCAATAATCGATGTATTTCTTGTAAATAAAGTCATGCAGACAGTTGTAAAATGTGTCTGACTGCAGTGATCCACCTCACTGAGGTCTGACCAGATCCTTTATTATTGGGCACTTATGTTCAGTTGTGCACACATTTCCATTCATTTAATAAATGTGGGAATTAATTGATAAACGCTTATTGAGGGAAATGAAAACATTTTTAAAACTGGCATCAATAAGTTAAATTAAATGACAGATGCATCAATAATCGATTTTTAATCCATTCGTATCTCCTGAATTGTAATCCAACTGTGAGGTGGCCAAAGATTCCCACCTCTAGTATCGGCCCTAGAAAACCATATCAGTGCATCTGAAGAGTGGACAGATTAGGAGATGAATAGAAACATGTAACGTGCCTGCTTGAAGCAGCAGGAGATGAATAGAAACATGTAACGTGCCTGCTTGAAGCAGCAGAAGATGAATAGAAACATGTAACGTGCCTACTTGAAGCAGCAGGAGATGAATAGAAACATGTAACGTGCCTACTTGAAGCAGCAGGAGATGAATAGAAACATGTAACGTACCTGCTTGAAGCAGCAGGAGATGAATAGAAACATGTAACGTGCCTACTTGAAGCAGCAGGAGATGAATAGAAACATGTAACGTACCTGCTTGAAGCAGCAGAAGATGAATAGAAACATGTAACGTACCTGCTTGAAGCAGCAGAAGATGAATAGAAACATGTAACGTGCCTACTTGAAGCAGCAGGAGATGAATAGAAACATGTAACGTACCTGCTTGAAGCAGCAGAAGATGAATAGAAACATGTAACGTACCTGCTTGAAGCAGCAGGAGATGAATAGAAACATGTAACGTACCTGCTTGAAGCAGCAGAAGATGAATAGAAACATGTAACGTGCCTGCTTGAAGCAGCAGGAGATGAATAGAAACATGTAACGTGCCTGCTTGAAGCAGCAGGAGATGAATAGAAACATGTAACGTGCCTGCTTGAAGCAGCAGAAGATGAATAGAAACATGTAACGTACCTGCTTGAAGCAGCAGAAGATGAATAGAAACATGTAACGTACCTGCTTGAAGCAGCAGAAGATGAATAGAAACATGTAACGTACCTGCTTGAAGCAGCAGAAGATGAATAGAAACATGTAACGTGCCTGCTTGAAGCAGCAGGAGATGAATAGAAACATGTAACGTGCCTGCTTGAAGCAGCAGGAGATGAATAGAAACATGTAACGTGCCTGCTTGAAGCAGCAGGAGATGAATAGAAACATGTAACGTACCTGCTTGAAGCAGCAGAAGATGAATAGAAACATGTAACGTACCTGCTTGAAGCAGCAGAAGATGAATAGAAACATGTAACGTACCTGCTTGAAGCAGCAGGAGATGAATAGAAACATGTAACGTACCTGCTTGAAGCAGCAGAGTGAGGCTCCAGACTGTCAACAAAAAGACAGCAGCCATGACGATAAGGCGATCTTTTTCAGCCGCTGCCTGGAAAACAGTGAGAAAAGTCGAACTAAATATGGCAACAAAAATGAATCAAAAAGACAGTTTAACCACAATTTAACAGGTGGCAAACATTATTTTAAACTTACCGTATTTCCTTGAATTGCCGCCGGGAATATAGTATTCGCCGGCCTAGAATTACAGCCGGGTCAAACTCGTTTCGCAAAATAATTAGCGCATGCTTGGCACTTCCGCCGGGTCAAATATGAGTCATTAAATGACTCCCGCCTCCTGGTGATAGAGGGTGCTAGTGATCCTTCTTACGACTACCAGTACTGCAGAAGACCGGTGCTGCAGAAGAAGACAACACGCAGCAAGCATGACCAGCGATCGTTTGCTTGCACTTTTACCATGGAGGATTACATATCTAAAATAAAACAATTTTTTAAACTGGACTTTCAATCGAAGCAGGAGGTAATAATTACAGGAAGATCTCCAGAGACTTTTAAAACTGAAGAAAGATAAGGAAGACTGCCTGTACAGCCCTTACCTTTGGGCTGGTACAGAGGGCGACTGTGTTGACCAGTTTGACGCGTGTAAATGATAGAATGTCCAGTACTGTAGAACTGTGTTTGGATATGACAATCCGTTTATTCCAGCTATCTAAATTAAATCAAATGTAAGTTATATAACATAGAGTATGCTAACCTTAATGGCACATTGTCACAGCAATGTCACGGCAAGACACGACACGTCACGTTACAAACACGAACACGACCACGGTCGAAAACTGTTTGTCCTCCAATCGCCCTGCCCATGCTCACACCTGAACCCAATTTAAAGGAGGCTACCATGGCAACAGTCCCCTCCCTGTCAACACTTCCTGGTTCTTAACAGGAAGTGGGCGTAGCAATCTGCCGCAAAGGAAATTCATCATGCTGAACCCAACAATCAATTAGAGAAAATAAAAACAAAAACAATATAAACAAATAAGGAATTTTGGCTCCAACACTGCCTTTGATCAGAAGCAGCTGCACATGGACTCATTTACAAGTAAAGGTAAGACCATAATAACGTCTTTTTTTTATTGAATGTGATTTTCATTATAAGGTAAGCGCTGGAGTGAGAAGAGGTTTTAAAATAATTAGCGCATGCTTGCCCATCCCGCATGCTTTTGGTAAGCGCAGGAGTGAGAAGAGGTTTTAAATTAATTAGCGCCCCTGCGGCTATTCAAGGAAATACGATTTGTTGAAGAATACATTTATTCATCACTTCCTGAGAAATTCAACGCAATTATTTTTACTATTTATATTTTTGGGGTGGTTTTCTATGATCTTTCTTATTTGGTTGACAATAAAATGACAAAATGATGCTCAAAGCAAACTCGAACCTGCTACCCCAAAACAATTATTAAGAGGAGTAGTACAATCCCTGAGAAAAGTTATACTTCAAACATTTGTATGCACGTACAACACTTCAAACCTTCAGTATGTCAGTCTGTGGGATTCAATGATGGAAGTGAAACAATGTATTAACATGATCCACTTTAACAAACTGTTCAAACTCAAAAGTGCAAAGAAGAAGAATCGTGATAAACATCCTGAATTTATTGATAATCTTAGTTATCTCACAATATAAAATATAACTCACTTCACTGCTATTTATTCATTTCTATCAAAAAAAAAGATCATTTATGGGGTAAATTGTGTACAAATTGAGAACAGGAAGTGGACAAAAGTGGGAGCAATTGCTATGAATTAAAGAAGGGTTCGAATTAAATAAGCCCGGCTTCTTCCTACTCTTTTTTGAACATGTTGAAGAAAGAAACTTTAAATTGTGATGCATCATGTTGTATGCACGCATGTGTGATGTATCATGTTGTATGCACGCATGTGTGATGCATCATGTTGTATTCACGCATGTTCCACAGAAACTTAAACCATAAACAATCAAAATACGCTTACCTTCTTTATTCTGGCCTGTGAGAAGCTGCAAGACAGCAGCAAAAGAGTGGAGGTGCAGACAAGAACACTCGCTGGGACAATGTTCAATTGTGGCGTCTGCTGCTGCGATGTCACATGTGGTTTATCGCCTCCGCACCGCACGCACGCTGCAAACACAATACGGCATCCGTTCTTTTCCTTGTCACTTTGAGCAGGCTGCAGAACAACCCACTGAACAGGAGGCACGGTGTAGCAAGGACAGAGAGTTGGTGACACTTTCTCACACACTTTGACATCGTGACCTTTAACATAAAACCACAAAATGTTTCAGTACTGAGATGATCATACAGGGTAAACATGTATGCATTTTGCGGGGCTTTACAGTGTGTTTGTGCTGAAATGAGTCCCCCTCGCCCTGTAAAGACCCTCACTGAGCATCGCTTTGAATTATCTATGCAAAACAATGCAGACTTGCTGCACAAATTCCCTGATTAAGTGCAATTTAATCCGTCTAATGCAGGGGTCACCAACGTGGTGCCCGCGGGCACCAGGTAGCCCGTAAGGACCAGGGGCCGTACTTATCAAGCTTCTTAGAATGACTCCTAAGAAGTCTGCTAAGAGTTGACTTAAGAGTAAATAAATTCTTCGCTGAAAGCTGCACTTAAAAGTTAGTTATCAAGCGTCTTACTCACACTTTCAGCGAAGTGTAGGACTGAATCTTAAGTGTCACACTCAGAGCTGAATTACGACATTACTATGTGCCGTAAACGCAATTTTAGGTGACGTCATTTCTGTGTCCATAGAAATGACCAATCACGGAAGGGAATCCCTTGTCTAAGAATAAAGAAATATCTTGGAAATATTTAAGTGGACAATGGGAGTGTATATTTTGACAATAAACTACAAAATAATACAAAACAAACTAGTCCCCGCCGGCACTCACGCTACCGCTCCCTCTCTTCTCTCGCCCACACACTCACTGACGTCACTCACCTCACGGCCACACACATACGCTACTGTCATAACATTTTCTTTCCAATTCATTAATTAGGCAACTAATTTGAAACTGGTGTGGGTGGCTCTATATATACTAGCCCACTGCAGCCACATGCAGAAATCAACATGGAATCGAAAAGTATTAAATCTGTGACAAAAATAATACCCGCTCTGTCTAAACGATACCGTTTGATCAGCTGCTCGTCATCAAACAATTCCAGAACATCGTTCCGCTCCCTGAATGTTCGCGCACGTCTCTCTCGCCTCAGTGCCATCCCCTGCTGGCAACTCCTAACCACTTAAGACACCTCTGAAGGTCTCTTAAATATCGTGGAGAGTAGGAGTGATTCTTAGACTTAAGAACGTTGATAAAAAGCTTTTATTCTTAAGTTTGAGAGTAGGACTAAATTTCGCAAATTCTCAGGACTTAAGTGTAAAATGGCACTCTAAGAAGCTTGATAAGTACGGCCCCAGATGAGTAGCCCGCTGTCCTGTTCTAAAAATAGCTCATATAGCAGCACTTACCAGTGAGCTGCCTCTATTTTTTAAATTTTATTTATTTACTAGCAAGCTGGTCTCGCTGTGCTCGACATTTTTAATTCTAAGAGAGACAAAACTCAAATAGACTTTGAAAATCCAAGAAAATATTTTAAGACTTGGTCTTCACTTGTTTGAATAAATTCTTTTTTTTTTTTTTACTTTGCTTCTTATAACTTTCAGAAAGACAATTTTAGAGAAAAAATACAACCTTAAAAATGATTTTAGGATTTTTAAACACATATACCTTTTTACCTTTTAAATTCCTTCCTCTTATTTCCTGACAATTTAAATCAATGTTGAAGTAAATATATTTTTTTTTATTGTAAAGAATAATAAATACATTTTAATTTAATTCTTCATTTTAGCTTCTGTTTTTTCGACGAAGAATATTTGTGAAATATTTCTTCAAACTTATCATGATTAAAATGCAAAAAAATTATTCTGGCAAATCTAGAAAATCTGTAGAATCAGATTTAAATCTTATTTCAAAGTCTTTTGAATTTCTTTTACATTTTTTGTTCTGGAAAATCTAGAAGAAATAATGATTTGTCTTTGTTAGAAATATAGCTTGGTCCAATTTGTTATATATTCTAACAAAGTGCAGATTGGATTTTAACCTATTTAAAACATGTCATCCAAATTCTAAAATTAATCTTAATCAGGAAAAATTACTAATGATGTTCCATAAATTATTTTAAAAATTTTTTTCAAAAAGATTCGAATTAGCTAGTTTTTCTTTTCTTTTTTTTCGGTTGAATTTTGAATTTTAAAGAGTCGAAATTGAAGATAAACTATGTTTCAAAATTTAATTGTCATTTTTTTCGTGTTTTCTCCTCTTTTAAACCGTTCAATTTAAGTGTAAATATCATTAATTATTAATAATAACATAGAGTTAAAGGTAAATTGAGCAAATTGGCTATTTCTGGCAATTTATTTAAGTGTGTATCAAACTGGTAGCCCTTCACATTAATCAGTACCCAAGAAGTAGCTCTTGCTTTCAAAAAGGTTGGTGACCCCTGATCTAATGCATGCTCAACCTGTAACTGCTCTAATTTTACTTTTAAGATGGGGCGCAAAAAAGTAGTTGGGTATCAGTTTAGAGTTGTTAAATAACAAAAAGGAGTAAACGTCATAGTTGAGCTGGCTTGTAGTTCTACTTTCCTGCCGCTAGATGTCGCTGCATCATCATCATCATTGGCTTGTAGTTCTACTTTCCTGCCGCTAGATGTCGCTGCATCATCATTAAACGCCGTCATAGCTGGCTATCATTTGTCTAGAATATTTGCCAACATTTCACATAAATATGAAGCAACATTTCACATAAAGAATGCAACCCTCATCTTAATCACGACTCTTCTTCCTAGTGTGAATAACTTGAATACTAAACTTACCTTTGAACAGGAGCCGCCATGTGTCTTTACACTAATATGAAGACTTCCCCCAACAACTACTGGCAACCCTCGGACAAACCCCACGTCTGCACTTGAGCTGACAACATCTTCACGTATTTTAATCAAACGCTGAGGGAAATAAATGTCGTTTTACGGGATATTTACCAGCGCCGTAAGTTCAATAAGAATCGTTTCAATTTCTTCTTCTACAGCTCACTTAGCCGTCAATAAAGCGCTGTTATGGTACAGCGCCATCTGGTGGTGGCATGCGGTATCACACCGACACGCTTGCTCATAGATCTAGTTTCTTTGTAAAGACAACCATTTTCATACAATATTCTAACTTGATGCTTTTTTTCTCGCACCAAAAATCACTTCATATCCTCTACTGCTCACTAGTGTTACATAACTGAGTTATTGTGTAGAAATATGGGAAATAACTACAAAAAGTATGCTTCATTCACTAACTGTGTTACAAAAAAGATGAGTTATTATAATAAATAAATGGGTTATACTTGTATAGCCCTTTTCTACCTTCAAGGTACCCAAAGCGCTTTGACACTATTTCCACATTCACACACTGATGGCGGGAGCTGCCATGCAAGGCGCTAACCAGCAGCCATCAGGAGCAAGGGTGAAGTGTCTTGCCCAAGGACACAACGGACGTGACTAGGATGGTAGAAGGATGGGATTGAACCCCAGTAACCAGCAACCCTCCGATCGCTGGCACGGCCACTCTACCAACTTCGCCACGCCGTCCCTATACATAATACATATAGAGAACATACAAACCCTTTATTTATTAAATCACAAATATTGAAATTCAACAATTTGGTGCATTTGCAAACATGTAAAATGATGCAAACTATAACCTGCTAGCCAAGAATGTACAACAATTCTTCTCAACAAAAGAGGAGAAATATAACCTTAGAGGAAAATGTAATTTAAAACATTTGTATGCTCGTACAACACTTAAAACCTTTAGCACAGGGGTCTCAAACTCGCGGCCCGCGGGCCAAATGCGGCCCGCCGGACGCTAGTTTGAGGCCCCCGCCTTGATATGAAAGTTTAATGTTAGTGCGGCCCGCGCGAGTTTGACATGGATGCTGTATGGTATCATGTACCCAGAAATGACAGCTTAAAGCTGTGTGCACACCGGACACAATTGACACGATTTTGTCCCGCCCATACGCGAGCGAGCCCGCCTGTTTTGCTTTTTCTCTCATCATCCATGACTGAGATCACCACCATCACTGCGCTGTACTGCTCTGAAAGTCCGAAGCTCCGCTGTCATTTCTGGGTACATGATACCCTCTGGAGGCGTCACATTCTCCCTAGTTCTCCCTATAAACGTGCATTTTTTTCACACTGACAGGCTCAGATAGTTACAATAAGTGTCCGACAACATACTAGAAAGGAGAAATGAACGTATGTCTACCTTTAGCTTGAGATCGCTGTTTGTTGTTGTTCTGCTGCTGTGTGGACTAAAGGGGTGTTCACAGCAAAAGCGACAAAAATAATCGCAAAATACTCAAAAATACTCCCATGGTCAGTAAACGGCCGCCGGTAAACTGTGGGTTTTCCCCCCAGTTCTCTCCTTCAGTGCTGCTGCTCTGAGCCGGCTGCCTGCCAGCTAGCAGTGGTTCAGTCCTCCGGTCCAGTCCCGCGAAAAAAATAAACAACCTCCGGTCTGCATTGACTTTGTATGTAATCTCGTCGGTTTTCCCCCGGTTCTCTCCCTCCGAAACTCCCGGTCAGGTAAACCGCCAGCGAACTCCGGTCCAGTCCCATTCCCCCGGTCAGGGGAAGTTCACAGGGGATTCACCGGCTCTCTCCTCCCGGTCAGTAAACAGGGGATTCACCGGCTCTCTCCCTCCAGAGCCGGCTGCGAAACATAAACTCTCCTGGTCGTTAAACGGTTGTCGGTAAACTCTGTCTTCCATAAACTGCAGCGGGCACAGCAGCCTGCAGGACACCGCACAGGACCTGTGTGCAGTAACGTTATGAGACTCTCCACACTGATTGGCTCTCGCAACAAACAGCGATCTCAAGCTAAAGGTAGACATACGTTCATTTCTCCTTTCTAGTATGTTGTCGGACACTTATTGTAACTATCTGAGCCTGTCAGTGTGAAAAAAATGCACGTTTATAGGGAGAACTTATAATATAAATATTAAACGGCCACCACAAACACTTTGTGTTTCCATGGTTTCTGACGTTCAACCAATCACTAACTGTGCCGTGCTCGACGTCATATGCAGGCGCAGGACCCTGAGCCAATCTGGTACCAGCGGAAATTACGTTCTTTGTACGTCAGCTAAACACTAAAACTTAAACTTCAACACAACAGCGATACCTAGTGAAATTATATATTACACAGCCCCAAACATGTCTTTCTCAAAGCCTGCAGTGAAGAGAAAGGTTGGTGATGAGCACAGACAATTTCAGGAAAAGTGGGAAATTCAGTATTTCTTTGTGGAGCACAGGGGCACTCCGACGTGTCTTATTTGCACAGAGAAAGTTGCGGTGCATAAGGAATACAATTTGAAACGTCATTACACAACTAGACATGCTGAGGACTATGCAAAATACCAGGGAGATGAGAGAGCCAACCGAGTTGCCAATCTTAAAACATGTCTACTGAAGCAACAAGATTTTTTTAAGAAAGTAACCAAAGAGAATAACGCAGCAGTCGAAGCTAGCTATGTGGTTAGTGAGATGATTGCTAAAGCAGGAAAGCCATTTACAGAAGGTGAATTTGTCAAAAAGTGCCTGTTACAGGCTGCAAGTATTGTCTGTCCAGAAAAGAAAGGTCAGTTCAGCAACATCAGCCTTTCTGCCAACACCGTGGCAGAGCGCATTTGTGACATGTCAAGTGACATTTATGATCAACTGTGTGAGAAAGCAAAATGTTTCAGTGTATACTCAGTCGCTCTTGATGAGACCACAGACATCACTGACACTGCCCAGCTCGCAATATATGTCCGTGGTGTTGATGACAATTTTGAAGTGACAGAGGAGTTGCTCACAGTAATGCCAATGCATGGCCAGACCACCGCTCAGGAGATATTTCACCAGCTGTGTGATGCCATTGAGAATGCCGGTTTTTCATGGAAGAGATTTGTTGGGATAACAACTGATGGAGCGCCATCAATGACAGGGAGGAAAAATGGACTGGTGGCACTTGTTAAAAAAAAACTGGAAGAGGAGGGTGTGGAGGAAGCCATAGCTCTGCACTGCATTATCCATCAGCAGGCCCTTTGCAGCAAATGCCTGAAATTTGACAACGTGATGTCTGTTGTTGTGCAATGCATCAACCACATCAGATCCAGGGGCTTAAAACACAGAAGGTTCCGTGCTTTTTTAGAAGAAATGGAGTCAGAATATGGGGACGTGCTTTACTTCACCGAGGTACGTTGGCTCAGCAGGGGAAACATGTTGAAGAGATTTTTTGAGTTGAGAGCAGAAGTGAAAGTCTTCATGGAGAAGAATGGGGTGGCTGTTCCTGTGTTAAGTGATCCTATATGGCTCATGGACTTAGCTTTTCTTGTTGATGTCACGCATGAGCTTAATGTACTGAACAAGAGGTTACAAGGCCAGGGGCAACTTGTCAGTGCTGCCTATGACAATGTGAGAGCATTCTCCACAAAACTTATGCTATGGAAAGTTCAGCTATCTCAGACAAACCTTTGCCATTTCCCAGCATGCAAGGCACTTGTGGATGCAGGCACACCATTCAGTGGTGAGAAGTATGCTGATGCCATTTTGAAGCTACAGGAGGAATTTGACCACAGATTTGCAGACTTCAAGACGCACAGAGCCACATTTCAAATTTTTGCGGACCCCTTCTCCTTTGATGTGCAAGATGCCCCTCCTGTGCTTCAAATGGAGCTCATTGACCTGCAGTGCAACTCTGAACTCAAAGCCAAGTTCAGGGAGGTGAGTGGAAGAGCAGACAAGCTTGGGCAATTTTTGAGAGAATTGACTCCCAGCTTCCCTGAGCTTTCCAGAATGTTCAAGCGGACCATGTGCCTTTTTGGGAGCACGTACTTGTGTGAAAAGCTCTTCTCCACCTTGAACTTCAATAAGTCCAAGTACAGGACCAGACTTACTGATGAGCATCTTCAAAGTCTACTGAGGGTCTCAATTGCTTCCTCCCTCAAGCCAAATGTGGCTCGGCTATGCGAGAGGAAGCGCTGCCAGACCTCTAGCCAAAAGTAGGCAAGAGAAGCCATGTTCAGAACAGTTCATGTTGAAAGTTTCATTAATGTTCATGTTAAAGGTTAAATAACTGTTAATACTGTTAATTTGAATCTGAAAAAAAATAATTTCTCTACCCACCAACTATATGTGGTTTCTTAAGTTTTTCTTATTTGCTGTTTTATTATTATTTTATTTATTTATTACTGATTGATTGATTTATTTTCTTTATTCTTTATTTGTTTATTTATTTTTTCATCTTATTTTGTGTAGAAAATTAAAAATTAAGATATTTGAGAACAGTGGAATGTTTTATCAGAGCTTTTCTTGTGGAAAACCGGAACCAAAGCACTGAAAAAGTGTAGGGTATAGCAGAAGCAAAAGCATTGAAGACAGTTTTTTTTTTCTTTTTTTTTCTGTTTTTAATAAATGCGTTTTTTTTGTTGAAAACCTGATGCGGCCCAGCCTCACCCAGACCCTAGCTCCAGTGGCCCCCAGGTAAATTGAGTTTGAGATTTGGAAGAGATTTGTTGGGATAACAACTGATGGAGCGCCATCAATGACAGGGAGGAAAAATGGACTGGTGGCACTTGTTCAAAAAAAACTGGAAGAGGAGGGTGTGGAGGAAGCCATAGCTCTGCACTGCATTATCCATCAGCAGGCCCTTTGCAGCAAATGCCTGAAATTTGACAACGTGATGTCTGTTGTTGTGCAATGCATCAACCACATCAGATGGTTGATGCATTGCATCCAGGGGCGGATTAAGAAATTTTTGCCCCCTGGGCCTGACATGGTCTTGGCCCCTCAACCCCCCGCGCGTGTGGGCGCACACACACGCACGCACTATGCAAGAAATACTGTATACTGTGAACAGACATGCACACTGTACTGTACAGAAGAGTGCACATACTGCACACACACTATTAGGTATACCACACAGACACTGACAAGCACAGGTTTCACACAGACACAGGGGGAGGGGATAAATGGCCTAAAAATAAACATTTTTGAAAATGATTACGCCCACTTCAGTGATGGTGCATTGGGTCATTTGAGAGATATTATGTATTGGAAGTTGGTAGCTATCATGAAATAAACCCCCCAACCCACCCAAAAAACTAAATCGGACATGATTTTTGCCCCCTTTTCCTCCCTTCTATCATTAAAAATAAAATAATATCTTAGGAAAACACATTGGCATAACGGCAGCTGTGCAGCAAATTGAGGCTCAAAGTCTGTATCTATTTGTGGTTAAGCTTGAGGAGAAGGAGAAAGGTAAAATGATAACATGCATCGGAGAGCACCACAAAGAAAGGTGTAGGCCAGTTCATGGTACAAGGGCTGCATGCAGGTCAAGATAGCCCATTTCCAAGAATGCTATAGTGGCTGGACAGGCACTGGACATGTCCTGAACTCAGTGTCAGACGTGGCTGCCGAATACTTGGATGAAGTGAAGCAGCTGACAGATCTCATGCTGCCCCATCTGAAGACTGTCCTGGCCAGGCAGAGGATGGATGAGGAGACCTTCCCAATGGACCCTGTCAGTGAACAGGCTAGTAACATTGATGGCACCCCTGTGCACAACATTGGGATGGAGAGACAATGTGGCAAGGTGGACTACAAACTGAAGAAGTTGGGCACACTGAACGCAGTCAATAGGTCAATAATTTTACAGAAGAGCCAGGAGCTTCAGAGGTTTCAAGGCAGCAGCACAAGCAAAAAGGGAGGTTGAACTCAACTGGAGTAAATTCATGAAGGCAAAATTCGAGAGTAGGGCAGATGAGAAACAAGAGATGGCTCAAAGAAAGGAGAGTAAGAGACTAGACATGCTGGACACACTGAAATCTTTTGATGGCCCCTTCACGATAGTGGGGAAGTTGAAAAGTTCCTTGTGGATGAAAGTCTGCACAAGAATGCAAAGCTGCAGAGAATGAAGCTTGAGGTTCAGTTTGCCAGAGAAAGCACCAAGCTTCTGCCTAAAGTCAATCCTATCTTCACAATCCAGGTGACACTTCCCAGAAATGGCAAAAGTGCAATTCTCCAAGTCATAATGGATACTTAGAATTTTATGGTGGTGGTAAGTATTCATGAAAACAGGTAGCCTAACATTAGTGAATGGGTGAATTCTGGAAATAACCTAAAAATCTTACACAGTGCACCTTTAAGCAAGGGGTTTCTTTCGTGCTTTCAATTTTGCAAAATCATCCACCACATCATTGAAGTCCAACTCTCTTGTCAGCTCACTCTCAATTGCCATTAGAGATAACGCATTTAATCTTTTCTGAGTCATTCTTGTGCGGAGCTCATTTTTTACTCTTGACAAAAGAGAGAATGAGCGTTCTCCCTCACAGTTACTGACCGGTAGAGTGAGAAAAATCTGTAGCGCAATGTATGTATTAGGAAACGTAGGCTGTAGTCCAAAATGTATTATTGTTTTGAGCAGTCCTGAAGGGGTCCTCTCCTCATCAGTGTTGTTGAGCTGTATAAAAGATTTGAACTGTATAAGCTCCTGTCCAAGACTTTCATTGAGGTCAGATGGGTATGATTCAGTGAGAATCTTGGCCTTGTGAAGGACTGAAGCATTGGACTCTGTATCCAAAGAGAAAAGGACACTGAACAAATTGTTCAGATGTTTGTAGGCCTCCAGACGGTGATTAAGGCTTGAACTCAGTTGATCAATAGAGGCAATAAATGTCTCTATTTGAAACAGTTGCCTTCCCTCAAGCACAACATCTGGGGATGCTGATTCATCAGCAAACTTTTTACGTTTCCTCGTCCGTTCAGCCCTGTAAGATGGGGTGCCACCCAACATGTTTAAGGCTTTCTGCTCAAAATGATCAAATAGATCTCTTTGGGAGAGAACAAAGGTGCGCAGAGATTCCAGCAATCTAACTGCTGTACCAAGGTCCATGTCTGCTTTTTGAAGTTGCAGACTTGTGGCCTGAAATCTGGACAGAACAGTGTCCCAAAAGCCTGCCATGAAGGCCATCTCAAGTGAATCCAGCTTCCGCACTAGACTGTCAGCTTCAGTTCGTGTGTCTCGTTTCTCTGTGTCATCAGTGGAAATAACCTGTAGTGCTGCTTTTATTTTACTGTAGTTCTGCCACAGTGCTTTGGTAGATTCTGCACGGCAACTCCAACGCGTGTTGGATAAAGCTTTAAGTGTGAGATCTATGTTGGAATTGCCAAATACCCTGTCCCATCGGTGTGTGGATGCAGTTGTGAAGTTGTAAATAGACTGAATCAAGTCAAAATACTTAGAGACTTCATTTCCACATCTGTCAATGCTGTTGACTCCCACCAAATTCAAAGAGTGAGCTGCACATGGAATATAGTGTATTAATGGGTTGCTTTTCTTTAAGTGAGCCTGCAACCCATTATACCTCCCTGACATGTTGCTGGCATTATCATAAGCCTGCCCCCTGCAATTTGACAGCTCTAACCCTAGATTTTCCAACACAGACATGACACAGTTAGCCAAACTTTCACCTGTATGGCTAGTAATGGGCTCAAAACCCACAAAGCGTTCAACAACACTGCCCTCTTTGCTAACAAAACGGAATATGAATGTCAATTGGTCCACATGAGATAAATCTGGGGTTGAATCCACAATGATAGAGTAGTATTTGCTTGCTTGCAGTTCATCTGCTATAGCCTGTTTGGTTTTTGCACCCATCAATTCAATGAATTCCTCACAAATGGTGGAGGACAGATATGAGGTATTACCTCGACCCATCTGCCCAAACTTTCTGATGTGATCCTTTAGAAAGGGATCAAATTCAGCCAGGACCTCCAGAATACCAAGGTAGTTCCCATTGAGAGGAGACCCTAACGATTCATTTTTACCCCTAAATGCAAGGCCCCTTTCTGCAAGGAATTTAATGACTGCAACAACTCTTTGTAACACCTGCCTCCAATAGCTGCTCTCTGCCTGAAACTGTTTGAACAGGTCTGTCATGATCCATGGTCCGGATCATGTTTTTGTGTTTTCTGTTAATTTTGGACTCCTTTTGTTATTTGTTGTGCTCCTGTGAGTTTGTTTTGGTTGTCATGGTCACTCTTTGTGTGCACCTGTCTCTGATTAGTGCTCGCCCGCTCACCTGCTTCCCGAGCGCTAATCAGAGGCATTATTTAAGTTGCCTTTGCCAGTCACTCGTCCTGCTCTCATTGTGTTTGCTCCATGCACTTGTCACGTGAGTTTTTGAGTTCTAGTGTTCCTTGTCTTTTGCCTGTGCTAAGTAATAGTTCCTTAACTTCCCGTGCGCTCTGCACGCATCCCTGTTGTTTTTGTTTATTGGATGATTTATGATAAATAAATCACTTCCTACCTTACGCCTTCGTCCGGAGCCGTTCCTTTGCATTGGGAGAACAACCGCGCAGCAAGCTGCGACCCCCGCGTTCGTGACAGAATGAGAGCAGCAACCGTTCTCCCGCAAATGGACCAGGGGGAGATGGATGAAGGTACGCGCATGGTGTTGCGAGCGATGGAAGTGGAGACGCTTCACTATTCGACGGAGGAGAGGTCGAACCTTATGTGGGGACCTGGAGGCTCCCTTATCCCCATCGACTCCCTCTGGTCCGAAGACATCGCCGCTACACAGCAGTACCGGACGCGCAGGCAAAGGCGGAAGCCGTCCAGAAGGGCTTCGCCTCGCCGTCAGAACGCGTCACTCCCGCAAGCTCCTCCCCCGGACCGAAGCAAGTTGCAGGCAGCCCAGTATCCTTCCCCCGATGACGTCACTCCGTCCACGGCTGATGACGTCATGGCCCAGAATTTTTTTTTCTGAATTCTGTCTCCTTGCGTCAACAACCTCCTAAAGACTTTAATTCTAAAATTATACCTTGTCAGGACATTCTTTTGAAATTTAGATGTCAGCCACAGTCTCCTTCTGAGTGCCAAGCTCCGCCCCCTAGGACTCTAGCCCCGCCCACGTCAGTGACTTTTTCCTCTCATCCTCCCAAAAGACCTCAGGTGGGGGGTGGGAAAAGACATTTTGGACAATTTAGAGGGGAGGATTTTGCCCCCCTCCTGTCTTCCCGCCACCCACCCGTAAAGACTGTTCCAGACCGCAAGCAGCGCGTCTGGTATCCGCCCCTTGAGGGGGGGGCTGGGGCCGGGAGCTGTGCTGGTGGGGCTGCTCGGCTGCGCCCAGCCAGGCCGCAACCTCCAGCCCGTCCTCCACCACCAGTCCGTCGGCATGCCAAGCCGCAACCCCCAGCGAGACCACCTCTGCCATGCTCATGGCTAACCTCAGCCCGGGTGGGCCTGCAGACGCCACCAGCATCTCCGGTGGGCCTGCAGACGCCACCAGCATCTCCGGTGGGCCTGCAGAAGCCGCCAGCATCTCCGGTGGGCCTGCAGACGCCACCATCTCCAGTTCCTGTACCTGCTCCTCGGCAGACGCCTGCACCTGCTCCTCGGCAGACGCCTGCACCTGCTCCTCGGCAGACGCCTGCACCTGCTCCTCGGCAGACGCCTGCACCTGCTCCTCGGCAGACGCCTGCACCTGCTCCTCGGCAGACGCCTGCACCTGCTCCTCGGCAGACGCCTGCACCTGCTCCTCGGCAGACGCCTGCACCTCCTCCTCGGCAGACGCCTGCACCTCCTCCTCGGCAGACGCCTGCACCTGCTCCTCGGCAGACGCCTGCACCTGCTCCTCGGCAGACGCCTGCACCTGCTCCTCGGCAGACGCCTGCACCTGCTCCTCGGCAGACGCCTGCACCTGCTCCTCGGCAGACGCCTGCACCTGCTCCTCGGCAGACGCCTGCACCTGCTCCTCGGCAGACGCCTGCACCTCCTCCTCGGCAGACGCCTGCACCTCCTCCTCGGCAGACGCCTGCACCTCCTCCTCGGCAGACGCCTGCACCTCCTCCTCGGCAGACGCCTGCACCTGCTCCTCGGCAGACGCCTGCACCTGCTCCTCGGCAGACGCCTGCACCTGCTCCTCGGCAGACGCCTGCACCTGCTCCTCGGCAGACGCCTGCACCTGCTCCTCGGCAGACGCCTGCACCTGCTCCTCGGCAGACGCCTGCACCTGCTCCTCGGCAGACGCCTGCACCTGCTCCTCGGCAGACGCCTGCACCTGCTCCTCGGCAGACGCCTGCACCTGCTCCTCGGCAGACGCCTGCACCTGCTCCTCGGCTGACGCCTGCACCTGCTCCTCGGCAGACGCCTGCACCTGCTCCTCGGCAGACGCCTGCTCCTCGCCAGACGCCTGCACCTGCTCCTCGCCAGACGCCTGCACCTGCTCCTCGCCAGACGCCTGCACCTGCTCCTCGCCAGACGCCTGCACCTCGGCAGACGCCTGCACCTCGGCAGACGCCTGCGCCTGCACCTCGGCAGACGCCTGCACCTGCACCACGCCAGACGCCTGCACCTGCACCACGCCAGACGCCGGTGGTACCTGCAAGCACGCCAGACTCGCCGGTGGTACCTGCAACCACGCCAAACTCGCCGGTGGTACCTGCAACCACACCAGACTCGCCGGTGGTGCCTGCTGCCACGCCTGCCATGACGGCGCCGGTGCCTGCTGCCCCGCCTGCCATGACGGCGCCGACACGCCCACCTCCTCGTCGACCACGGATGTGGCCGCTCCCTGGTCGTCCGCCTCGCCAAGTGCGCCCACCTCCCCGTCGGCCACGAATGTGGCCATTCCCTGGTCGCCCGCCTCGCTTGCTGCAGCGGCGTTCCACTCGCCGCCGCCACTTGACTTTGCCTCGGTGGATTCGGGGACACTTGGCCTGGCGACCCACCTCCAAGTCCTCCCTCCGCCCGCCCGTGACTTTTGACCCTGCTTGTTTTTTGTTTTTGTTTTCATATGGACATCTGGTATCTGTCCTTGAGGAGGGGGTACTGTCATGATCCATGGTCCGGATCATGTTTTTGTGTTTTCTGTTAATTTTGGACTCCTTTTGTTATTTGTTGTGCTCCTGTGAGTTTGTTTTGGTTGTCATGGTCACTCTTTGTGTGCACCTGTCTCTGATTAGTGCTCGCCCGCTCACCTGCTTCCCGAGCGCTAATCAGAGGCATTATTTAAGTTGCCTTTGCCAGTCACTCGTCCTGCTCTCATTGTGTTTGCTCCATGCACTTGTCACGTGAGTTTTTGAGTTCTAGTGTTCCTTGTCTTTTGCCTGTGCTAAGTAATAGTTCCTTAACTTCCCGTGCGCTCTGCACGCATCCCTGTTGTTTTTGTTTATTGGATGATTTATGATAAATAAATCACTTCCTACCTTACGCCTTCGTCCGGAGCCGTTCCTTTGCATTGGGAGAACAACCGCGCAGCAAGCTGCGACCCCCGCGTTCGTGACAAGGTCTGCATCAACTGTGGCACCTTTGGCGCGGTTCAAGACTGCTTGCATGCAGGTTATGTGCTCAGCACTTCGCTCATGTTCACCAAATATTTCTGAGTGTTTCCAATCACAATAGCCTGTCACAAAAGAATGCGTTTTTGGGGAAAACAGTTTGCATGCAAAGCAGTAAACATTACCAGTAGAGGGAGAGTACATCAGCCACTCTCTTTGTACTCGTTGTCCATTGGGCAAGTGTGAAGTAAAATGTTCATTGTTTAGGCATCGGGTTTTGCCTCCTAGCCCACTGTTCCTCACAGAAGCTGGATAATGGCTGTGACGGTTGTGAAATGATTTTGCACCTCTTTGAATAAGAACTTCCTTCATTGACTCAGTGAGGGTCTCAGCCCATTTAGCGGGATCACTAGGTAGAGTTGTCCCTGTAGATGGTGTTGAAGAAAGATTCAGCTCATTTTCTATGCTGTCCAGAGGTGCAGTGACCTCACATTCATCCGAGCAACTGGCTACTGCTGAATTGGTTGAATCATAAGCATCAGAAGCATTTGGTTCAGTGTCTACACTTGTAGTGGTCTCAGGATCTTGGGAGCTACATGCTAGCTCAGGTGCATTGCTAACCTTAGCTGAATTTGCAGTAGCATTTATAGAATTGCTTTCAGCAGATGTCTTTGTACTGAAGAAGCTGGAGATATTTGGAACACTCTCAAGTAAAACTGATTCCTTTTTTTTCTTTTCTTGCTGAATTTTTTTTCTAGCTCCTCCACTTAAACGTTTATGATCCATATTTCCCTTCTTTCTTTGCACATTGGCTCTTTGCCTATCACAACAGATAAACCAACTATGTGTGTGTGTGTGTGTGTGTGTGTGTGTGTGTGTGTGTGTGTGAGTTTGTTTGTGTGTTTATGATCGGTGCTGCTTCCTTCAAGTGTGTGAGGTGATTTAGAAAACTAGCAACCCAGCATCAACACTCCAAAGCAGAGAATAACAGCTTACTAGCATAGACAATTGAGAGCAGAGAATCAACTGATTCGTCTGATAGACAGCAGGAGAGCAGAGTGGTCAGTGATGATCGAATCAAGAAAATGTCTAAATGGCAAGGGAACAGACTGATTTGTACTGAGGAGAAAGAGAGAGAGAGCCAATTACAGTGAAATATATTCCAAAAGAGCCAAGTGACTAGCTGAAGGCAGGGACAAATGCCTTGGAGTGACCAACAAGAGTGCAAAGTACCAAATGGCAAAATGTGGAAAGACCAACAGGCAGATCTGCTTTTACCTCTTATCTTCACAACCAAAAAGTTGCTAAATGATGTTTTCAGTCGCTAGCCAGGTATGGCCAAAAGACGCGAAATCTAGCGGCAAAGTCGGTCAATCACACTGACAGTGAAACAAATATTTTGAAAAGATAATAATTGTACACCTTTGTGCACTTTAGTCTTCTATCTAAATATTTTCACAAAGGACACCAAGGCAGCTTGCTAGCTATGATGGGAGCAACAATGTCTGATAGACAGCAGGAGAGCAGAGTGGTCAGTGATGATCCAATCAAGAAAATGTCTAAATGGCAAGGGAACAGACTGATTTGTACTGAGGAGAAAGAGAGAGCCAAGTACAGTTAAATATATTCCAGAGCCAAGTGACTAACTGAAGGCAAAGACAACAGCCAGATACCTTAGCAGAGACCAACAAGAATTCAAAGTACCTAATAGCAAGATGGCGAGACCAACACAATAAATTGTATTAGGATTTAATTTATTAACGTTAATCTTAACAGCCAAAAAGTTGCTGAATAATGTTTGTAGTCGCTAGCCAGGTATGCCCAAAACAAGAGTCGCTAAACCTAGCAGCAAAGTTGCTTAATTGCAACACACTCTAGGATTCAGGGGAATTAAGGATAATAAAGATATTAATTGTACAACTTTTTGTACTTTTTTTCTAGTTTTTTGAGTCGCCAGCCATGTATGGCCAAAAGTCGCTAATTGAATGCCAACGTTGCTTAATCGCCAACACACTGGGACTCACTGAAGGACTGACTGAATAAAAAAGATAATTAAGATAATTGTGTACTTTTCTCTTCTGATATTTTCTCTAAGGACCCCAAGCTATCTGCAAGCAGCAATAATGTCTGACAGACAGGAGAGCAGAGTGGTCAGTGATGAATGGCAAGGGAACAGGCTGATTTGTACTGAGGAGAAAGAGAGAGAGAGAGCCAATTACAGTGAAATATATTCCAAAAGAGCCAAGTGACTAGCTGAAGGCAGGGACAAATGCCTTGGAGTGACCAAGAAGAGTGCAAAGTACCAAATGGCAAAATGTGGGAAGACCAACAGGAAGATCTGCTTTTACCACTTATCTTCACAACCAAAAAGTCGCTAAATGATGTTTTTAGTCGCTAGCCAGGTATGGCCAAAAGACGCGAAATCTAGCGGCAAAGTCGGTCAATCACACAGTGAAACAAATAATTTTAAAAAGATAGTAATCGTACAATGTCTTGTACTTTTGTCTTCTTTCTTAATATTTCTCAAAGGACACCAAAATGTCGCTATCTGCAGGCAGCTTGCTAGCTATGATGGCAGCAACAATGTACCTTAGAGTGACTGACCAACAAGAGCTCAAAGTACCTAATGGCAAAATGTGGAGAGACAGACACAATAAATTGCATTAAGATGAAGAGAACTGTTGCTATTATTAATCTTAACATCAACCAGAAAGTCGCTAAATGTCACCAGCCAGGTATGGCCAAAAGTCGCTTAATTGGCCACACACAGTAACAGAGAAACTAACAAAAAAAAGATCATAAAGATAATAGTTGTACAACTGTGTGTACTTTTGTCTTCTTTCTAAATATTTTCCCAAAGGACACCAAAATGTTGCTATCTGCAGGCGGGAGCGTGCCTATGTTCCCCGGGTCCTATGTTCCCCGGGTCCTATGTTCCCCGGTTGTTCCTGGGTCTTTGTATGCGACCGGGGAACTTAGGACCCTTTTTCTAAAAAAGGGTCCTATGTTCCCTGCATTGTATCTGGCGAAATTGCGAAATTGTGCCCTGACCAAAACCATCCCTAAACCTAACCTGTCACAGGGCGTTGTGGAGCACTTTTTTTTGGCGAAATTGTGCCCTGACCAAAACTATCCCTAAACCTAACCTGTCACAGGGCGTTGTGGAGCACTTTTTTGGCGAAATTGTGCCCTGACCAAAACCATCCCTAAACCTAACCTGTCACAGGGCGTGCGGCAGCAGATAGAGCAACTCAAACGCGAACTTCCTTCCTTCGACAACTTAAACGCGTCTCTGTCATGCGTGTCTGCGTGCGTCTTACTTAGTCGCGCATTGGAAGCAGCGGGGAACATAGAACCCTTTTCTGGAAAAAGTGTTGTACGTTCCCCGCAGCGGGGAACATAGAACCCTTTTTTTTAAAAAGGGTCCTTAGTTCCCCGGTAGAGGGGAACATAGGACCCGGGTAACATAGGGACGGGGAACATAGGGATGACCCGCTGCAGGCAGCTTGCTAGCTATGATGGCAGCAACGATGTCTGCCAGACAGGAGAGAGTGGTCAGTGACGATCGAATCGAGAAAATGACAAAATGGGTCAAAGACCAAAAAGTTATTAACTGACAGCAGTGACAAATGTCAGACTGTAAACTTTCTCGAAAGAAAAGGACAAAATGGGAAGATGCTGATAATAACAGCAAAATGGAAAATATAAGAATTTCCAAGTAATGCTCAACTCAAGTGTGTGTGTGTGTGTGTGTGCGCGCGTTAAACTTCTTGTTGAATGATTTCAAATTATCTCTGAGTCTGAACTGAGGGAAAGGAAACCAAATTTTGAGCAGTCTCTCACGAGTTCAAAATACCAAATGAGGAGATTCTAAAAGAACAGACCGGTTTATGAAAGACTCGATGGGGGAGGGGCACAGCTAAGAATACTTGAGTGAGATTCTGTGATCCAAATTCGAGATAGAGCTTTTTGATAATGATAATTTGTCAGAGTAAGGTTGTGTAATCAAAATTTGAGAATGAGCTTTGTCAATCAATCAAGAATATTTGCATTAAGTTCTGTGATCAAAATTCAGAAACAACCTTTAATAATTGATAAAGAATATGTGAGTGAGGTTGTGTGATCCATCCAATTTGAGAATTAGCTTTGATAATAATGATTGAGAGCCTCTGGCCCTCTGTGGATCATGGCCGCGGGGCCAATTTTGCCTGGCCCCTTGGGGCCTCTGTGGGTCGTGGCCGCGGGGCCAAGTTGGCCTGGCCCCTTGGGGCCTCTGACCCTCTATGGATCGGGGCCAAGTTGGCCTGACCCCTCGGGGCCTCTGGCCCTCTATGGATCATGGCCGCGGGGCCAAGTTGGCCTGACCCCTTAGGACCTCAGGCCCTCTGTGGGTCGCGGCCGCGGGGCCAAGTTGACCTGGCCCCTTGGGGCCTCTTACCCTCTATGGATCGTGGCCGCGGGGCCAAGTTGACCTGGCCCCTTGGGGCCTCTGGCCTTCTGTGGCTCGCGGCCGCGGGGCCAAGTTGGCCTGGCCCTTTGGGGCCTCTGGCCTTCTGTGGGTCGTGGCCGCGGGGCCAAGTTGGCCTGGCCCCTTGGGGCCTCTGACCGTCTATGGATCGTGGCCGCGGGGCCAAGTTGACCTGGCCCCCTGGGGCCTCTGACCCTCTATGGATCGTGGCCGCGGGGCCAAGTTGGCCTGGCCCCTTGGGGCCTCTGACCGTCTATGGATCATGGCCGCGGGGCCATGTTGGCCTGGCCCCTTGGGGCCTCTGGCCCTCTGTGGGTCGCGGCCGCGGGGCCAAGTTGACCTGGCCCCTTGGGGCCTCTTACCCTCTATGGATCATGGCCGCGGGGCCAAGTTGGCCTGGCCCCTTGGGGCTTAAGATTATTATTTTTGCAAAAGTAGTTTTGCTTGGGTCGCGGCCGCGGGGCCAAGTTGGCCTGGCCCCTTGGGGCCTCTGGCCCCCTGGGCCTGGGCCCGGTAGGCCCGGTCATTAATCCACCTATGATTGCATCAACCATCTGCCAGTCATACTGATATGCTAAAGTTTAGCATATCAGTATGTGGAATTAAATGATGGCACGGATTAACGAAATAAATGAAACAAAGCAGCAATGATTCACTTTAAAGGCCTACTGAAATGATTTTTTTTAATTTAAACGGAAATAGCAGATCCATTCTATGTGTCATACTTGATCATTTCGCGATATTGCCATATTTTTGCTGAAAGGATTTAATAGAGAAAATCGACGATAAAGTTCGCAACTTTTGCTCGCTGATAAAAAAAAAGCCTTGCCTGTAGCGGAAGTAGCGTGACGTCACAGGAGCTAGTATTCCTCACAATTCCCCGTTGTTTACAATGGAGCGAGAGAGATTCGGACCGAGAAAGTGATGATTACCCCATTAATTTGAGCGAGGATGAAAGATTCGTGGATGAGGAACGTTACAGTGAAGGACTAGAGAGGCAGTGATGGACGTATCTTTTTTCGCTCTGACCGTAACTTAGGTACAAGCTGGCTCATTGGATTCCACACTCTCCTTTTTTTATTGTGGATCACGGATTTGTATTTTAAACCACCTGGGATACTATATCCTCTTGAAAATGAGAGTCGAGAACGCGAAATGGACATTCAGTGCCTTTTATCTCCACGACAATACATCGGCGAAATGCTTTAGCTACGAGCTAACGTGATAGCATCGTGCTTTAACTGCATATAGAAACAAAAAAATAAAGGATAGAAGGAAGGATAGATAGAAAATCAACAATACTATTAAACCGTGGACATGTAAATACACGGTTAATGCTTTCCAGGCTGGCGAAGGTTAACAATGCTGTGCTAACGACGCCATTGAAGCTAACTTAGCAACGGGACCTCACAGAGCTATGCTAAAAACATTAGCTCTCCACCTACGCCAGCCAGCCCTCATCTACTCATCAACACCCGTGCTCACCTGCGTTCCAGCGATCGGCAGAAGGACGAAGGACTTCACCCGATGCGTTTGGCGGCCCGGAGACGTAGGAAGTCAAGGTGAGGTCGGCGGCTAGCGCGGCTAGCGCTCCAACAAAGTCCTCCTGGTTGTGTTGCTGTAGTCCGCTGCTAATACACCGATCCCACCTACAACTGTCTTCTTTGCAGCCTTCATTGTTCATTAAACAAATTGCAAAAGATGTCCAAAATACTGTGGAATTATGAAATGAAAACAGAGCTTTTTGTATAGGATTCTACGGGGTACCATAACTTCCGTTATACTGACTTCGTCACGCGCATACGTCATCATACCGCGACGTTTCAGCCGGATATTTCCCGGGAAGTTTTAAAAGTCACTTTATAAGTTAACCCGGCCGTATTGGCATGTGTTGCAATGTTAAGATTTCATCATTGATATATAAACTATCAGACTGCGTGGTCGCTAGTAGTAGGTTTCAGTAGGCCTTTAAGAGACTACAAGTGTTCACAAAGTACACACAACAAAAATTATGATGAACATCTTCGACCCTTTTTTTTATTGAGACAAAGATTATTCATGTATTTAATATTTGTATGCTTACTACGGTATATTATTTATTTATTCACTGTTCTGTTACAGAGAACAAGGTAATAGAAAGGAAAATGAAGTGAGGCTCTGCCAGTCATTTGCAGCTTGTGGTGAGAAGAAAAGAAAACAAAAACAAAAACAGATCATTTTGTCTTCCCCTAACAGTCGCAGCATGTTTGCCTGTGTGACCTTTTTAGCTTCCCCCCTTCATTTGTCAGGAGACGCTGGTGTTGTTTTGGGAGGGTGATGTTGCTCTTTGGACTGGAGGTGGCTGAAGCAGCTCTCTTCTCTTCTCCAGCTCCGACCCTCTGGAGGCCTTGCAGCTTGTGTCAAGTCTCAGGCAAAGTGCTGGAGGTGTCTGTCCTTAGAGGCCCTGCTGATGGTGCTGCTGCTGGTGCAGGGCGGTGGTCCAGGCTCACAGGTGCTGTGTGTGTGTGTGTGTGTGTGTGTGTGTGTGTGTGTGTGTGTGGGCAAAGTGGGTTGCAGCTGTGCGCGTGCTTGTCCATGTCTGTGCAAATAAGGGGTCCAAAGGCCAGGGGGTATGGTGTTGGAGGGCTTGCTGGGGGGGGGGGGTGGGGTAAATACAGGTTTAGAAGTGTTGAAGCATAAAATGTCTCCCTCTTTCTTTTGCCTCACTGTCCATCTAACCCCCCGGACCCCCAACCCCCTCTGTTGCTGTGCCAGACGCAGAAGCAATGGCAATTTGTGCGATTTCACAGCTCAACGGATCCCTAAAAGTCTGACAGCCTTCATGGTGCTGGGAGAGGGATGGGTGGGTGGTGGGGGGTGAGGGAGGGGTGGGAAGGAAGGAGGGAAAACGTGTGATGGATGGAACTGAACGAGGATGTAGAGAACTGGCCCACAAAGAAGGAGGATGTAGAGAACTGGCCCACAAAGAAGGAGGATGGAGAGAACTGGCCCACAAAGAAGGAGGATGTAGAGAACTGGCCCACAAAGAAGGAGGATGTAGAGAACTGGCCCACAAAGAAGGAGGATGTAGAGAACTGGCCCACAAAGAAGGAGGATGTAGAGAACTGGCCCACAAAGAAGGAGGATGTAGAGAACTGGCCCACAAAGAACGAGGATGTAGAGAAGTGACCCACAAAGAACGAGGATGTAGAGAAGTGACCGACAAAGAACTAGGATGTAGAGAACTGACCCACAAAGAAGGAGGATGTAGTGAACTGGCCCACACAGAACGAGGATGTAGAGAAGTGAGCCACAAAGAACTAGGATGTAGAGAAGTGACCCACAAAAAGGAGGATGTAGAGAAGTGACCCACAAAGAAGGAGGATGTAGAGAAGTGACCCACAAAGAACTAGAATGTAGAGAAGTGACCCACAAAGAACGAGGATGTAGAGAAGTGACCGACAAAGAACTAGGATGTAGAGAAGTGACCCACAAAGAACGAGGATGTAGAGAAGTGACCGACAAAGAAGGAGGATGTAGAGAAGTGACCCACAAAGAAGGAGGATGTAGTGAACTGGCCCACAAAGAAGGAGGATGTAGTGAACTGGCCCACAAAGAACGAGGATGTAGAGAAGTGACCCACAAAGAACGAGGATGTAGAGAAGTGACCGACAAAGAACTAGGATGTAGAGAAGTGACCCACAAAGAAGGAGGATGTAGTGAACTGGCCCACAAAGAAGGAGGATGTAGAGAACTGGCCCACAAAGAAGGAGGATGTAGAGAAGTGACCCACAAAGAAGGAGGATGTAGAGAAGTGACCCACAAAGAAGGAGGATGTAGAGAAGTGACCCACAAAGGAGGATGTAGAGAAGTGACCCACAAAGAAGGAGGATGTAGAGAAGTGACCCACAAAGAAGGAGGATGTAGAGAAGTGACCCACAAAGAAGGAGGATGTAGAGAAGTGACCCACAAAGAAGGAGGATGTAGAGAAGTGACCCACAAAGAAGGAGGATGTAGAGAAGTGACCCACAAAGAAGGAGGATGTAGAGAAGTGACCCACAAAGAAGGAGGATGTAGAGAAGTGACCCACAAAGAACGAGGATGTAGAGAAGTGACCGACAAAGAACTAGGATGTAGAGAACTAACCCACAAAGAAGGAGGATGTAGAGAAGTGACCCACAAAGAAGGAGGATGTAGTGAACTGGCCCACAAAGAAGGAGGATGTAGAGAACCGGCCCACAAAGAAGGAGGATGTAGAGAAGTGACCCACAAAGAAGGAGGATGTAGAGAAGTGACCCACAAAGAAGGAGGATGTAGAGAAGTGACCGACAAAGAACTAGGATGTAGAGAACTGACCCACAAAGAACGAGGATGTAGAGAAGTGACCCACAAAGAAGGAGGATGTAGAGAAGTGACCGACAAAGAACTAGGATGTAGAGAAGTGACCCACAAAGAACGAGGATGTAGAGAAGTGACCCACAAAGAACAAGGATGTAGAGAAGTGACCCACAAAGAACGAGGATGTAGAGAAGTGACCCACAAAGAACGAGAATGTAGAGAAGTGACCCACAAAGAAGGAGGATGTAGAGAAGTGACCCACAAAGAACGAGGATGTAGAGAAGTGACCCACAAAGAACAAGGATGTAGAGAAGTGACCCACAAAGAACTAGGATGTAGAGAAGTGACCCACAAAGAACGAGGATGTAGAGAAGTGACCCACAAAGAACAAGGATGTAGAGAAGTGACCCACAAAGAACGAGGATGTAGAGAAGTGACCGACAAAGAACTAGGATGTAGAGAACTGACCCACAAAGAACTAGGATGTAGAGAAGTGACCCACAAAGAACGAGGATGTAGAGAAGTGACCCACAAAGAACGAGGATGTAGAGAAGTGACCGACAAAGAACTAGGATGTAGAGAAGTGACCCACAAAGAAGGAGGATGTAGAGAAGTGACCCACAAAGAAGGAGGATGTAGAGAAGTGACCCACAAAGAAGGAGGATGTAGAGAAGTGACCCACAAAGAAGGAGGATGTAGTGAACTGGCCCACAAAGAACGAGGATGTAGAGAAGTGACCGACAAAGAACGAGGATGTAGAGAAGTGACCCACAAAGAACGAGGATGTAGAGAAGTGACCAACAAAGAACTAGGATGTAGAGAAGTGACCCACAAAGAAGGAGGATGTAGAGAACTGGCCCACAAAGAAGGAGGATGTAGAGAAGTGACCCACAAAGAAGGAGGATGTAGAGAAGTGACCCACAAAGAAGGAGGATGTAGAGAAGTGACCCACAAAGAACGAGGATGTAGAGAAGTGACCGACAAAGAACTAGGATGTAGAGAACTGACCCACAAAGAAGGAGGATGTAGTGAACTGGCCCACAAAGAACGAGGATGTAGAGAAGTGACCGACAAAGAACGAGGATGTAGAGAAGTGACCCACAAAGAAGGAGGATGTAGAGAAGTGACCCACAAAGAAGGAGGATGTAGAGAAGTGACCCACAAAGAACGAGGATGTAGAGAAGTGACCCACAAAGAACGAGGATGTAGAGAAGTGACCCACAAAGAACGAGAATGTAGAGAAGTGACCCACAAAGAACGAGGATGTAGAGAAGTGACCCACAAAGAAGGAGGATGTAGAGAAGTGACCCACAAAGAACGAGGATGTAGAGAAGTGACCCACAAAGAACGAGGATGTAGAGAAGTGACCCACAAAGAAGGAGGATGTAGAGAAGTGACCCACAAAGAACGAGGATGTAGAGAAGTGACCCACAAAGAACGAGAATGTAGAGAAGTGACCCACAAAGAACGAGAATGTAGAGAAGTGACCCACAAAGAAGGAGGATGTAGAGAAGTGACCCACAAAGAACGAGGATGTAGAGAAGTGACCCACAAAGAAGGAGGATGTAGAGAAGTGACCCACAAAGAACGAGGATGTAGAGAAGTGACCCACAAAGAACGAGAATGTAGAGAAGTGACCCACAAAGAAGGAGGATGTAGAGAAGTGACCCACAAAGAAGGAGGATGTAGAGAAGTGACCCACAAAGAAGGAGGATGTAGAGAAGTGACCCACAAAGAACGAGAATGTAGAGAAGTGACCCACAAAGAAGGAGGATGTAGAGAAGTGACCCACAAAGAACGAGGATGTAGAGAAGTGACCCACAAAGAACGAGGATGTAGAGAAGTGACCCACAAAGAAGGAGGATGTAGAGAAGTGACCCACAAAGAACGAGGATGTAGAGAAGTGACCCACAAAGAACGAGAATGTAGAGAAGTGACCCACAAAGAACGAGAATGTAGAGAAGTGACCCACAAAGAAGGAGGATGTAGAGAAGTGACCCACAAAGAACGAGGATGTAGAGAAGTGACCCACAAAGAAGGAGGATGTAGAGAAGTGACCCACAAAGAACGAGGATGTAGAGAAGTGACCCACAAAGAAGGAGGATGTAGAGAAGTGACCCACAAAGAACGAGGATGTAGAGAAGTGACCCACAAAGAACGAGAATGTAGAGAAGTGACCCACAAAGAACGAGAATGTAGAGAAGTGACCCACAAAGAAGGAGGATGTAGAGAAGTGACCCACAAAGAACGAGGATGTAGAGAAGTGACCCACAAAGAAGGAGGATGTAGAGAAGTGACCCACAAAGAACGAGGATGTAGAGAAGTGACCCACAAAGAACGAGAATGTAGAGAAGTGACCCACAAAGAAGGAGGATGTAGAGAAGTGACCCACAAAGAACGAGGATATAGAGAAGTGACCCACAAAGAACGAGAATGTAGAGAAGTGACCCACAAAGAACGAGAATGTAGAGAAGTGACCCACAAAGAAGGAGGATGTAGAGAAGTGACCCACAAAGAACGAGGATGTAGAGAAGTGACCCACAAAGAAGGAGGATGTAGAGAAGTGACCCACAAAGAAGGAGGATGTAGAGAAGTGACCCACAAAGAAGGAGGATGTAGAGAAGTGACCCACAAAGAAGGAGGATGTAGAGAAGTGACGATGGACAAAGTGGAGACAAGACTGAGGTGAGGCGGTCACACCTTGTTGACACTTTTCTGCCTCCATTTCTCTCTTTCTAATCAATCTCAGATTGATTGATTGATTGAAACGTTTATTAGTAGGTTGCACAGTGAAGTACATAGTCCGTACAATTGACCACTAAATGGTAACACCCCAATAAGTTTTTCAACTTGTTTAAGTCGGGGTCCACTTAAATTGATTCATGATACAGATATATACTATCATATATACTATCATCATAATACAGTCACCACACAAGTTCATCATCAGAGTATATACATTGAATTATTTACATTATTTACAATCCGGGGGTGTGGGATATGGAGGGGGGGTGGGGGGGGGGGGGGGGGCTCGGTTAGGGTTGGTTGATATCAGCACTTCAGTCATCAACAATTGCATCATCATAGAAATGGACATTGAAACAGTGTAGGTGTGACTTGGTAGGATATGTACAGCAAGCAGAGAACATAGAGAGAGAGATCAGAAAGTATAAGAAAAAGTGTCTAGATTTGATTATTTACAATCCGAAGAGGTATGATGTGGAAGGGAGGGTGTTAGTTTAGGGTTGTAGTTGCCTGGAGGTGTTCTGTTAGTGCGGTTTTGAAGGAGGATAGAGATGCCCTTTCTTTTACACCTGTTGGGAGTGCATTCCACATTGATGTGGCATAGAAGGAGAATGAGTTAAGATCTTTGTTAGATGGGAATCTGGGTTTAACGTGGTTAGTGGAGCACCCCCTGGTGTTGTGGTTATGGCGGTCATTTACGTTAAGGAAGTAGTTTGACATGTACTTCGGTATCAGGGAGGTGTAGTGGATTTTATAGACTAGGCTCAGTGCAAGTTGTTTAACTCTGTCCTCCACCTTGAGCCAGCCCACTTTGGAGAAGTGGGTAGGAGTGAGGTGGGATCTGGGGTGGAGGTCTAGAAGTAACCTGACTAGTTTGTTCTGGGATGTTTGGAGTCAAGATTTGAGGGTTTTGGAGGTGCTAGGGTACCAGGAGGTGCATGCGTAATCGAAAAAGGGTTGAACGAGAGTTCCCGCTAGAATCTTCATGGTGCTTTTGTTGACCAGAGAGGAGATTCTGTACAGAAATCTCGTTCGTTGGTTGACCTTTTTGATTACCTTGGTTGCCATTTTATCACAGGAAAGATTAGCCTCTAGAATGGAACCTAGGTAGGTGACCTCATCTTTCCTGGTGATAACAATGTCACCCACTTTTATGGTGAAGTCATTGACTTTCTTAAGGTTGATGTGGGACCCAAACAGGATGGGTTCAGTTTTACCCAAGTGGATGGATAGCTTGTTGTCAGCGAGCCAGGTGCAAGTTCTACAGAGCTCAGCACTGAGGATTTTCTCCACCTGTGACTTGTCCTTGTCTGATACCAGCAGACCCTGGTAATACTGTACTACTTGTCCTGGTTCTAGTACTACTTGTCCCGGTTCTAGTACTATTTGTGCCGGTTCTAGTACTAATTGTCCCGGTCCTAGTACTACTTGTCTTGTTTCTAATACTACATGTCCTGGTTCTAATACTACTTGTCCTGGTTTTAATACTACTTGTGCCGGTTGTAGTACTAATTGTCCCAGATCTAGTACTACTTGTGCCGGTTCTAGTACTACTTGGCCCGGTTCTAGTACTACTTGTGGTGGTTCTAGTACTACTTGTGCCGGTTCTAGTACTAATTGGCCCTGTTCTAGTACTACTTGTGGTGGTTCTAGTACTACTTGTGCCGGTTGTAGTACTAATTGTCCCGGTTCTAGTACTACTTGTGCCGGTTCTAGTACTAATTGTCCCGGTTCTAGTACTTCTTGTCCCGGTTCTAGTACTAATTGTCCCGGTCCTAGTACTACTTGTGCCGGTTCTAGTACTAATTGGCCTGGTTCTAGTACTACTTGTGGTAGTTCTAGTACTACTTGTGCCGGTTCTAGTACTAATTGTCCCGGTTCTAGTACTACTTGTGCCGGTTCTAGTACTACTTGTGCCGGTTCTAGTACTAATTGGCCCGGTTCTAGTACTACTTGTGGTGGTTCTAGTACTACTTGTGCCGGTTCTAGTACTAACTGTCCTGGTTCTAGTACTACTTGTCCTGGTTCTAGTACATGGAGCGCAATTGCTGCCATGTAAAATAGCTAATGCTAATCAGTAGCATGTATATGGCGTATCCAATTAGCATCGAGCTAGCCCAGTTTGCAAAGAAGACTGCAAGTAGTAACAGTACTCTCGCTTCTGGACCTTCACTCAGCGTCAGGTCCATTTTGCAGTTGCTTTGGGGCGGTATACCTCGGGTGGTAGAGCGGCTGTGCCAGCAACTTGAGGGTTCCAGGTTTGATTTCCGCTACGGCCATCCTAGTCACTGCCGTTGTGTCCTTGGGCAAGACACTTGACCCACCTGCTCCCAGTGCCACCCACACTGCTTTAAATGGAACTTAGATATTGGCTTTCACTATGTAAAAGTGCTTTGAGTCACTAGAGAAAAGCGCTATATAAATATAATTCACTTCAATATTGAACATGCGGGCAGATGGAGTCGTACATGACTTCACTGACAGTCAAGTTAGGACCTTTTTTAAACACAAGTGCACAGTAACAATATAAACACCATAGTATAAAACAAACTTCAGTCTAGCATATTCCGAGCAACGACACACCAACATGACCTGACAACGTGACAATAATAATAATAATTAAAGCTGCAAGCAGCGTTGGTCGGGTCCGCATTTTGGCAGGTGCTAGTCCTAATTAGATCGCCATTTCCACCAGTCCTGATGTGTGTAAAAAGTTTGGTGAGTTTTAAAGTATTTTAAGGGGGTCAAATTACAGCGCAAAGAGGCAACAATTTGTGTTTTTATGAAACTTTTGTTTTGAAGGGGTGATTGCCAACTTCCTGTTGATTTTTGCTGAAGGATGTCAGTGTATGAAATGTAGCTCTAAGTCAGACCTACATAGAGGTTTTTGTTGCATGTCTCTACGATATTCGTACTGGGAGTTAGAGGAAGTTGTGTCTGTGTTTTTTTCCTAGGTGCTGCGGCACAGTGGTTCTTTTATTTGAAGGCTCGTGAAATCAAAACCGTAGTACTTATTAAAACGCTTTCGTCAACTTTTAATCAGAAGGGTTCAATCTCTCTCCTGTAGTAGTTTGAAGTCGAAACGACAAACACGCTCAGAGGAGATAATGTTTGATGTTTGGTGACCGGTTTTAACAAAAAGTTCGTTTTGAAGGAGGGATTGCAAACTTCCTGTTGATTTTTGCTGAAAGATGTCAATCTATGAAATGTAGGTCTAAGTGAGACCTATGTAGAGGTTTTTGTTTCATGTCTCTAAGACGTTCCTACCGGAAGTTACAAGCAGTTTTGTCTGAGTTTTCCTCTGAGGAGCAGTTTTGTCTCTGTTTTATTCAAAAATTGCGCTAGAGTGCAATTTTAAGTTTTGGGGTTCGGTTTTTTTTTTAGATCGCAATTTCTACCAGTCCCGATGTGTGTAAAAAGTTTGGTGAGTTTTGAAGTATTTTAAGGGGGTCAAATTACAGCTCAAAAAGGCAAAAATTAGTGTTTTTAGTCATTTTTTGTTTTGAAGGGGAAATTGCCAACTTCCTGTTGGTTTTTGCTGAAGGATGTCAATCTATGAAATGTAGGTCTAAGTGAGACCTACGTAGAGGTTTTTGTTTCATGTCTCTAAGACGTTCCTACCGGAAGTTACAAGCAGTTTTGTCTGAGTTTTCCTCTGAGGAGCAGTTTTGTCTCTGTTTTATTCAAAAATTGCGCTAGAGCGCAATTTTGAGTTTTGGGGTTCGGTTTTTTTTTTAGATCGCAATTTCTACCAGTCCCAATGTGTGTAAAAAGTTTGGTGAGTTTTGAAGTATTTTAAGGGGGTCAAATTACAGCTCAAAAAGGCACAAATGAGTGTTTTTAGTCATTTTTTGTGTTGAAGGGGAAATTGCCAACTTCCTGTTGGTTTTTGCCCGAGGATGTGAAATTATGAATTATGAGAGGAGATAATGTTTGATGTTAGGTGACCGGTTTTAACAAAAAGTTCGTTTTGAAGGAGGGATTGCAAACCTCCTGTTGATTTTTGCTGAAGGATGTCAATCTATGAATTGTAGGTCTAAGTGAGACCTACATACAGGTTTTTGTTTCATGTCTCTACGACCTTCCTAGTGAGAGTTACAGGCAGTTTGTTTTTGTTTTTTTCCTAGGGGGGCGCTAGAGCGCAATTTTGATTTTTGGGGTTTGGTTTTTTTACTAAAGTGTGCTGTCACAGTTTTTCTATTTCTATAAAATTTGGTGAGTTTTGAAGCATGTTAAGGGGGGCAAAGTAGTGCGCAAAGCTGCGGAATAATAATCAACTTTACAATTGAAGGTTCCTTTGTACCTGTATAATGGGAGTCCTTTGTACAGGGTACATGCGGACCCTAATAATAGATTTTATTTGTAAAAAGCACTTTACATTGAGGAAACAACCTCAAAGTGCTACAGTGTATTAAAAAAATTAAAGGCCTACTGAAATGGGATTTTCTTATTTAAACGGGGATAGCAGATCCATTCTACGTGTCATACTTCATCATTTCGCGATATTGCCATATTTTTGCTGAAAGGATTTAGTAGAGAACATCGACGATAAAGTTCGCAACTTTTGCTCGCTGATAAAAAAAGCCTAGCCTGTACCGGAAGTAGCGTGACGTCACAGGTTGTGGAGCGCCTCACATTTGCACATTGTTTACACCAGCAGCGAGAGAGATTCGGACCGAGAAAGCGACGATTACCCCAATAATTTGAGCGAGGATGAAAGATTTGTGGATGAGGAAAGTGACAGTGAAGGACTAGAGGGCAGTGCAGGACGCCAGGGTGTATCTTTTTTTTCGCTCTGACCGTAACTTAGGTACAAGCTGGCTCATTGGATTCCACACTCTCCTTTTTCTATTGTGGATCACGGATTTGTATTTCAAACCACCTGGGATACTATATCCTCTTGAAAATGAGAGTCGAGAACGCGAAATGGACATTCACAGTGACTTTTATCTCCACGACAATACATCGGCGAAGCACTTTAGCTTCGGAACTAACGTGATAGCATCGTGCTTAAGTGCGGATAGAAACAGAAGAAACATGCCCCTGACTGGAAGGATAGACAGAAGATCAACAATACTACTATTACTTCTACTATCAGGAGACACCAAACCAAACACTGGACCTGTAACCACACGGTTAATGCTGTCCAGCCTGGCGAAGCTTAGCAATGCTGTTGCTAACGACGCTATTGAAGCTAACTTAGCTACGGGACCTTGACAGAGCTATGCTAAAAACATTAGCTCTCCACCTACGCCAGCCCTCATCTGCTCATCAACACCCGTGCTCACCTGCGTTCCAGCGATCGACGGCGCGACGAAGGACGTCACCCGATCATCGGTGCGGTCGGCGGCTAGCGTCGGATAGCGCGTCTGCTATCCGACTCAAAGTCCTCCTGGTTGTGTTGCTGCAGCCAGCCGCTAATACACCGATCCCACCTACAGCTTTCTTCTTTGCAGTCTCCATTGTTCATTAAACAAATTGCAAAAGATTCACCAACACAGATGTCCAGAATACTGTGGAATTATGTGGTGAAAACAGACGACTTAAGCTGGCCACCGTGCTATTCCAAAATGTCTGCTTCAACCCGTGACGTCACGCGCAAACGTCATCATACCGAGAAGTTTTCAGCCGGATATTTCCCCGGAAATGTAAAATGTCACTTTATAAGTTAACCCGGCCGTATTGGCATGTGTTGCAATGTTAAGATTTCATCATTGATATATAAACTATCAGACTGCGTGGTCGCTAGTAGTGGCTTTCAGTAGGCCTTTAAAAGATAATAAAAACAAATAAAAATAAAATCTAGAAGAGCCTAATAGCTAGAACTAGCACGGATATATCTTTAAAAAAAAAGGCTTATTTAAAAAGAAGGCTTTTTAAGCCTTTCGTGAAAGCATCCACAGTCTGTGGTACCCTCAGGTGGTCAGGGAGAGCGTTCCACAGACTGGGAGCGGCGGAGCAGAAAGTGCGGTCTCCCATAGTTGTTAGCTGACTCTTGCTAGCTTTTATCTCCGAGTTAGAATGCATAAAAAGAAGGGGAAAAAAAACATGTGTTCTTTTCTCTCATGAGGGTTGTAAATAGAGTTGCGAAGGGGTGGAAAGTATGGGTGTGGGAAAACATCGATTCAAATTCCAAAATTGCGATTCTCACGTGTGATTCAGAACCAATTCCCATTTTTCAAAAATCGATTTTTTATTATTTTTTTTAATGATTATTACTTTTTTTTAATGAATCAATCCAACAAAACAATACACAGCAATACCATAACAATGCAATCCAATTCCAAAAGCAAAGCCGAGCCAGCAACACTCAGAAGTGCAATAAACACAACAATTGAGAGGAGACACAAACACCACACACAACAAACCAAAAGTAGTGAAACAAAAATGAATATTATCAACAACAGTATCAATATTAGTTACAATTTCAACATAGCAGTGATTCAAAATCCCTCATTGATATTATCATTAGACATTTATACAAATAAAAAAGAACAATAGTGTGACAGTGGCTTACACTTGCATCGCATCTCATAAGCTTGACAACACACTGTGTCCAATATTTTCACAAAGATAAAATAAGTCATATTTTTGCTTCATTTAATAGTTCAAACAAATGTACATTATTGCAATTAGTTGATAAAACATTGTCCTTTACAATTATAAAAGCTTTTTACTCTGCTTGCATGTCAGCAGACTGGGTAGATCCTGCTGAAATCTATGAATAGACAATCCTTTTCAATCGGGAAAATATCCTTTTTGAATCGAGAATCGTGTTGAATTGAAAAAAAAAAAAAAAATCGATTTTGAATCGCATCCTGACCCCCAAGAATCGATATTGAATCGAATCGTGGGACACCCAAAGATTCACAGCCCTAGTGGGAAGTTTCCGGTAAATTTCCGGACACTTTCTGGAAATTTACCACTGGAAGATAAGCTCGGGAAGTTTGGAAATTTTGACCATTTTTTGATTATTCAAAGTTGGACAGCGTCCATCTTATTGTGTAGAATAAGATGAGAAGCTTGTAAAAGACTAATGCAATGCCACACACACACACAGATATAAATAGTCAGCTAAACAATTGGAGTAGTCTTTAAAAATATTTGACTGATGGACAAATGAATAGAAATAGGCTAGATCGGGGGTCGGCAACCCGCATGCGGCTCTTTAGCGCCGCCCTAGTGGCTCTCTGGAGATTTTTCAAAAATGTATGAAGAATGGAAAAAGATGAGGGGGAAAAAAAATCCATTTTTTTGTTTTAGTATGGTTTCTGTAGGAGGACAAACATGACACAAACCTCCGTAATTGTTATAAATCACAGTTTATATTAAACGTGCTTCACTGATTCGAGTATTGGGCGAGCGCCGTTTTGTCCTACTTATTTTGGCGGTCCTTGAACTCACCGTATAGTTTGTTTACATGTATAACTTTCTCCGACTTTCTAGGACGTGTTTTATGCCACTTCTTTTTCTGTCTCATTTTGTCCACCACACTTTTAACGTTGTGCATGAATGCACAAAGGTGAGTTTTGTTGATGTTATTGACTTGTGTGGAGTGCTAATCAGACATATTTGGTCACTGCATGACTGCAAGCTAATCGATGCTAACATGCTATTTAGGCTAGCTATAAGTACATATTGCATCATTATGCCTCATTTGTAGCTATATTTGAGCTCATTTAGTTTCCTTTAAGTCCTCTTAATTAAATGTACATCTCATGACACATGTAATATGGCTTTTAATTTTTTGCGGCTCCAGACAGATTTGTTTTTGTATTTTTGGTCCAATATGGCTCTTTCAACATTTTGGGTTGCCGACCCCTGGGCTAGATGAATAAATGAACATGCTAAATCAAACTATAAGCTACATTCTTGTATGACAACAGAATGGCTAGCAGAACAGAAGGCGGAGGAAACTACACCTTTTCATTTAGTATTTGCTACTTGAACTTTACACATCACAAAAAAGGTACATTCGGATCGCTAACGTTGTTAGCATAAATGAATGGGATTTAACATAGAGAGAATGAGCATCACGGCTAACGGAGAAATATTTTGGGTTCATTATGAGACTGTGGTGGTACATAAACCTAGCTAGCTAGAGATATTGGCCCCAAAATCATTGAACGAGTACAGGAACAGCTAGCTAGCTTGAGTGGAAGTCTGCGGGAGTAGTCTACAGCAATTACACCTCTATTACACTTAAATACCAGAGATGAAATATATTTACCCCATCAACACTTACCTGACTGGATGAAGTCCTTGGGCTCAAATACTAGTGTGGCCTCAATAGCCCTGCTGTAGTGTGTAGCATGCTGGCAATTATGTGATGGAGGAATGCACAGTGCAGGGTTGAAATTCTACTGAATTTGCATGAAATCAGGTTGTTTTAGCTAATAAACATGCTGCAAGATCTAGCATGTTGCATTCAATGTTTATTCCCATGGAACGTTTCCAACTTTGAATATCCCCGGAATTTTGCAACCCTAGTGCACTTGGTGTACCTAATGATGTGACCTGGCGAATCTTGACTTTTGATCCCGCTGACGTGATTCCGTCTCATGTTGGGATTATTCCCGCAGGGCTTTGGACTATTTCAGGCCAGGAATGTTGGGACTGCGCCCTTAAAGAGGATTTAATCCATTCATTGCCCATCTCGACCCCGCCCCCTTTAGCGTGGAATGATGCTGATTGGGTGGTCATTATTTTGAGCCGGACACGACTTAGCAGCCCCTCGGTTGAAGGGGTCACGACCCCAATGGACCCGCCGTTGTCCCGAGCGGACCTCTGCGCGTAAAGCATTTATTTCCTATTCTCAGCGAGACGGCTCCATGGAAGTCCCGCCTGAAGTCCCGCCTGAAGTACCGCCTGAAGTCCCGCCTGAAGTACCACCTGAAGTACCGCCTGAAGTACCGCCTGAAGTACCGCCTGAAGTCCCACCTGCACAGTACCGCCTGAAGTACCGCCTGAAGTACCGCCTGAAGTACCGCCTGAAGTCCCACCTGCACAGTACCGCCTGAAGTACCACCTGAAGTACCGCCTGAAGTACCGCCTGAAGTCCCGCCTGAAGTCCCGCCTGAAGTACTGCCTGAAGTACCGCCTGAAGTCCCGCCTGAAGTACTGCCTGAAGTCCCGCCTGAAGTCCCGCCTGAAGTACCGCCTGAAGTACCGCCTGAAGTCCCGCCTGCACAGTACCGCCTGAAGTACCACCTGAAGTACCGCCTGAAGTACCGCCTGAAGTACCGCCTGAAGTCCCGCCTGCAGTACCGCCTGAAGTACCACCTGAAGTACCGCCTGAAGTCCCGCCTGAAGTACCGCCTGAAGTTCCCCCTAAAGTCCCACCTGAAGTCCCGCCTGAAGTCCCGCCTGAAGTCCCGCCTGAAGTTCTCCCTGAAGTACCGCCTGAAGTACCGCCTGAAGCTTCCCCTAAAGTCCCGCCTAAAGTCCCACCTGAAGTCCCGCCTGAAGTCCCGCCTGAAGTCCCGCCTGAAGTTCTCCCTGAAGTACCGCCTGAAGTACCGCCTGAAGCTTCCCCTAAAGTCCCGCCTGAAGTCCCGCCTGAAGTACCGCCTGAAGTACCGCCAGAAGTCCAGCCTGAAGTACCGCCTGAAGTCCCGCCTGAAGTTCCCCCTGAAGTACCGCCTGAAGTCCCGCCTGAAGTTCCCCCTGAAGTACCGCCTGAAGTACCGCCTGAAGTTCCCCCTAAAGTCCCGCCTGAAGTCCCCCCTGAAGTACCGCCAGAAGTCCAGCCTGAAGTCCCGCCTGAAGTCCCGCCTGAAGTTCCCCCTGAAGTACCGCCTGAAGTCCCGCCTGAAGTTCCCCCTGAAGTACCGCCTGAAGTACCGCCTGAAGTTCCCCCTAAAGTCCCGCCTGAAGTCCCCCCTGAAGTACCGCCTGAAGTACCGCCTGAAGTACCGCCTGAAGTATCGCCTGAAGTCCCGTCTGAAGTCCCGCCTGAAGTACCGCCTGAAGTCCCGCCTGAAGTACTGCCTGAAGGACCGCCTGAAGTACCGCCTGAAGTTCCCCCTAAAGTCCCGCCTGAAGTCCCCCCTGAAGTACCGCCTGAAGTATCGCCTGAAGTCCCATCTGAAGTCCCGCCTGAAGTCCTGCCTGAAGGACCGCCTGAAGTACCACCTGAAGTACCGCCTGAAGTACTCCCTGAAGTACCGCTACCGCCTGAAGTGGCGTTCTGAGGGTCTCCTGAGAAGAGGCTACAAGACTGATGGGGGGGGGGGGGGGGTAGATAGCAGCCCGTGGTCCATTCTCAGAGATAAGAGACGTCACCTGAGTGCGGGGTCAAGAGAGAGTTCGAGAGGAGGGGTGTGTGTGTGTGTGTGTGTGTATATAAGTGTGTAGTGGTGGGGGGGCGGGGGGGATCAGGACATCTGTTGGGGCTTTAGAGAGGTCAGCCACGGGACAGGAACCAGTCTTAATCCTCCCAGCTGGACCCGCAGGAGAGGATTTGGAGCCCAGCTCGCTCTCCAACTCCACAACAGTAGCTAATTGAGCGTCCATGTAGCGAGGTGATGTCACCCTCACTCACACCTGTCCTGCTGCACACCTGAGTGTTGGCTCACACCTGTCCTGCTGCACACACCTGAGTGTTGTCTCACACCTGTCCTGCTGCACACCTGAGTGTTGTCTCACACCTGTCCTGCTGCACACCTGAGTGTTGGCTCACACCTGTCCTGCTGCACACGTGAGTGTTGTCTCACACCTGTCCTGCTGCACACCTGAGTGTTGTCTCACACCTGTCCTGCTGCACACCTGAGTGTTGGCTCACACCTGTCCTGCTGCACACCTGAGTGTTGGCTCACACCTGTCCTGCTGCACACGTGAGTGTTGTCTCACACCTGTCCTGCTGCACACCTGAGTGTTGTCTCACACCTGTCCTGCTGCACACACCTGAGTGTTGGCTCACACCTGTCCTGCTGCACACACCTGAGTGTTGGCTCACACCTGTCCTGCTGCACACCTGAGTGTTGGCTCACACCTGTCCTGCTGCACACCTGAGTGTTGGCTCACACCTGTCCTGCTGCACACCTGAGTGTTGGCTCACACCTGTCCTGCTGCACACCTGAGTGTTGGCTCACACCTGTCCTGCTGCACACCTGAGTGTTGGCTCACACCTGTCCTGCTGCACACACCTGAGTGTTGGCTCACACCTGTCCTGCTGCACACCTGAGTGTTGGCTCACACCTGTCCTGCTGCACACCTGAGTGTTGGCTCACACCTGTGACAGCAGCTTTCTTCAACCCAGAAGGTGGAAAATGGAAAGGCTTTGGATTTTATCTGTGCTTTTTTTCTTGTCTTGTTTTGAAAGGCAGAAATTGGCCCAAAAGGGACAAGCGGTAGAAAATGGAGGGATGGAAGCTGGTCATATCAGCAGGTGGTAGTACTTATTTGTTCCTGAGGGGGGCGACAGTGAGTCAGTGTTCCTCCACCAGGTTCCATTCACAGAGAAAATCACTTTGAAGTTCAGATTCAGATCTTTTTTTTATTCCTTTTTTTACCTATTGGATGATAAGTCTCCTAGAATACAATAATAGTGTCAACATGTCTTTTTTATTGCAATTATGGATGCCTTCATTCAGCTGCTTTTTATAAACATATAATAGTCTTACAGATAACTAGATAGCTTTGAAATGTTAAGTCAAGTTGACAAGCAGATAGTTCAGGATTTACTTTTGATAAAGAAAACAAACATCTTTTATGGTCAGATTTGATTGAAGTGTGGATTAAAAGACATGCAGCAGCCAAGTTTGAAAGAACAAACACATTTAGCCAGGAAGTGCTTTTTCCCCAGCCTTTACAGGCCACTTAAATGATGTGGCAGGCCAATTAAAATGACGTGGCAGGCCACTTTAAATGATGTGGCAGACCAATTAAAATGATGTGGCAGGCCATTTTAAATTATGTGGCAGGCCAATTTAAATGATGTGGCAGGCCACTTTAAATGATGTGGCAGGCCATTCTAATTGACGTGGCAGGCCAAATTAAATGATGTGGCAGGCCATCTTAAATTATGTGGCAGGCCACTTTAAATGATGTGGCAGGCCAAATTAAATGATTTGGCAGGCCAATTTAAATGATGTGGCAGGCCACTTTAAATGATGTGGCAGGCCATTTTAAATGATGTGGCAGGCAAATTTAAATTATGTGGCAGGCCACTTTAAATTATGTGGCAGGTCACTTTCAATGACGTAGCAGGCCACTTTAAATTATGTGGCAGGCCAACTTAAATTATGTGGCAGGGCAGTTTAAATGATGTGGCAGGCCAATTTAAATGATGTGGCAGGCCATTTTAAATGACATGGCAGGCCATTTTAAATTATGTGGCAGGCCAATTTAAATGAGGTGGCAGGCCAATTTAAATGATTTGGCAGGCCACTTTAAATGATGTGGCAGGCCAAATTAAATGATGTGGCAAGCCACTTTAAATGATGTGGCAGGCCAATTTAAATTATGCAGCAGGCCACTTTAAATGATATGGCAGGCCAAATTAAATGACGTGTCAGGCCTCAATAAATGATGTGGCAGGCCACTTTAAATGATGTTTAATGAGTGATAATGCATAAAAAGAGAAGTGTGCTTGTCTAAGGACTGTGAATGATAGGCAAAATAAAAAAAATAAAAAGTGCAGTTCTCCTTTAATGTACACATTAAAAGTGCAATTTCACTGTTGATGTGCGCACGGTGGCCTGTAGGCCACACAGTCTGGAGCTCCGGGTTTGAATCTGTGTTTAGATATCTCTGTGTGCAGTTTGCATCTTCTCCCCCGCGCGTGCCTGCCTTTTCTCCGGCTTCCTCCCACATTCCAAAAACATTCATGTTAGGTTCATTGAAGACTTGAAATCAGACGTCTCCAGGATACTGCATACCACAATCTGGCCTGCAGGACATCTCCAAGTTAAATACATATATATATATATATATATATATACACATATATATATATTTATGTACGTATATATATATATATATATATATATATACACATATATATATATTTATGTACGTATATATATACGTACATATATACTGTATATATGTATATATATATATATGTATGTATATATATACTGTGTATTTATATATATATATATATACTGTATATATATATATATATGTGTGTGTATATATATATATATATATATATATATATACTGTACATATGTATATATATATATGTATGTATATATATACTGTATATTTATATATATATATACATATATATATATATATATGTATATATATATATATATATATATATATACATATATATATACATATATATATGTATATATATATATATATATATATATATATATATATATATATATATATATATATACACACACACAGTATATGTATGTATATGTACGTATATGGCTGCCAAGTGATTACTTTTTTAATCAGATTAAACTCTTGAATTGTAAGATTAATCACAGGTTGTTATTTACTTGCATAAATACAAGTTGCTTCAGAAAATACTACAACATTTGGATACAAATGCAATTTGGTAATTAGAATGTCATACAGGAAACATTTTTTAAGATGTTTTTACTAAACTTTAGGTCATTGATTTGCTTGGTGACAGTAAGTATAGTAAGATTGAAGTGCACATTTTGCTAGTGTCTACAATAATATATCAAACTAGGTACAGATGTACAGTATATTCATAGATAATGTAACAAAGACAACTTTACATAGTGCACCATTTACTCTTCTTTAGTTTAGTTCCTTAGTTGTTTAAACAAATGTATGCCATTTTTCATTTTGTTGGCGCCGTTGGATACATTGTGTTGTAATCCAATTACTCAATTAATCGAACAAATGAATCGATTCTTTAATAATCAATTATATGGAAAAAATTGTTTCTGTGTACACAATGCGGTTTTTAGCGGACCCTCTCTGGAGTAAAACCTTGCACAAACAATCTCTCTAAATCCTTGACGGATAACCACAACACCACCATCACGGTTTAGTTCTCCAAAAATATAGACTGTTAAATGTCGCTAACATTCAAAGATTAACATCAATACCAACGGCCCATGGAATCCTACGTAACGCTGCACCAGCGCCACTTAAGCACTTTGTCCAGTGTACAACTAGAAACACAGGGGCCTCCACCAGGGGGCAGTGTAGCGTACCCAGATGTAAAAGCTCTTTTTTAGCACAATTAGCCTTTTCAAATAAAGCCATAAAGGAATGGAACCGCATCACAACAAACTCGAAAAGTCTAACAGATGACTCTTCATTCACTGTTGAAGTTAAAAAGTGGCTTTGGAGCAATGAAAGTTGCTCACGCGGTCACTGAGGTGAGTACTATGTTTGACATGTCAACTTCATGCGTCTTATATTTATGCATGGGAGCATTTTGTTGTAAGCTGTGAGGTGTGTGTGCTAAAATCATGCTTGTTTGTACAAATGATGAACAAGAGCATGTATTGTCTGTGTTATGATGTAAAGGAGGGGTGGTTGTAATGTATAAGTATGTGTCAATGAAAGGGCATTTCACCACTTTTCTTCATTTGATTACATGCTATAGTATCATTTTATTGCATGTTTTTGTATATCTTCAATTTAGGTAACTGCAGATGGAAAGTAGCTATTTAGCTATAATCTGGTGCAAAACATAATGTATCTGTCTTTGATCTTAAAGGCCTACTGAAAGCCATTACTAGCGACCACGCAGTCTGATAGTTTATATATCAATGATGAAATCTTAACATTATAACACATGCCAATACGGCCGGGTTAACTTATAAAGTGACATTTTAAATTTGCCGCTAAACTTCCGGTTCGAAACGCCTCTGAGGATGACGTATGCGCGTGACGTAGCCCGGGGAACACGGGTATGCCTTCCACATTGAAGCCAATACGAAAAAGCTCTGTTTTCATTTCATAATTCCACAGTATTCTGGACATCTGTGTTGGTGAATCTGTTGCAATCATGTTCATTGCATTATGGAGAAGGAAGCTGAGCAAGCAAAGAAGAAAGTTGTCGGTGCGAAATGGACGTATTTTTCGAACGTAGTCAGCAACAACAGTACACAGCCGGCGCTTCTTTGTTTACATTCCCGAAAGATGCAGTCAAGATGGAAGAACTCGGATAACAGAGACTCTAACCAGGAGGACTTTTGACTACGATACACAGACGCCTGTAGAGAACTGGGACAACACAGACTCTTACCAGGATTACTTTGATTTGGATGACAAAGACGCAGACGTGCTACTGTGAGTATGCAGCTTTGGCTTCTAAACATTTGATCGCTTGACCGTATGTGCGCAACTTTTTTTTGCGTATGTACGTAACTTTTTTAAAATATATAAGCTTTATGAACCTTGGGTTAGGTGAACGGTCTTTTGGGCTGAGTGATTGTGTGTGTTGATCAGGTGTTTGAATTGTATTGGCGTGTTCTATGGAGCTAGGAGCTAGCATAGGAGCTAGGAGCTAGCATAACAAACACGCAGGTGTTTTTATGCAGGATTAATTTGTGGCATATTAAATATAAGCCTGGTTGTGTTGTGGCTAATAGAGTATATATATGTCTTGTGTTTATTTACTGTTGTAGTCATTCCCAGCTGAATATCAGGTACCGTGAGTATGCAGCCTTGGCTGCTAAACATTTGATAGCTTGACCGTATGTGCGCGTCACGTACGTAACTTTTTAAAAATATATAAGCTTTATGAACCTTGGGTTAGGTGAACGGTCTTTTGGGCTGAGTGATTGTGTGTGTTGATCAGGTGTTTGAATTGTATTGGCGTGTTCTATGGAGCTAGGAGCTAGCAGAGGAGCTAGGAGCTAGCATAACAAACACGCAGGTGTTTTTATGCAGGATTAATTTGTGGCATATTAAATATAAGCCTGGTTGTGTTGTGGCTAATAGAGTATATATATGTCTTGTGTTTATTTACTGTTGTAGTCATTCCCAGCTGAATATCAGGTCACCCCCGGCTCTCACAGCATCTTCCCTATCTGAATAGCTTCAACTCCCCACTAGTCCTTCACTTGCACTTTACTCATCCACAAATCTTTCATCGTCGCTCAAATTAATGGGGAAATTGTCGCTTTCTCGGTCCGAATCTCTCTCACTTCATGCGGCCATCATTGTAAACAATAGGGAACTTTGCGTATATGTTCAACTGACTACGTCACGCTACTTCCGGTAGGGGCAAGCCTTTTTTTTATCAGATACCAAAAGTTGCAATCTTTATCGTCGTTGTTCTATACTAAATCCTTTCAGCAAAAATATGGCAATATCGCGAAATGATCAAGTATGACACATAGAATAGATCTGCTATCCCCGTTTAAATAAAAAAAATTCATTTCAGTAGGCCTTTAATGTTTCTGTGCATTGTCCCTTCAAATAAAGACTCAACTAAACTAATAAAGAAAAGCAAGGTACTATTTCTCTCAAGTTCACTCGCATGCTCCAGATATTTGTTGACTGCCAGGAAGACCCCAGTTTTTGTTGTGGACTTTCTCGTAAAGAACCCCTGCAGACCACCAAGCGAGGTTGAAGGGCTCGGTGATGACCTCCCGCTGTCAAGGTGAGAAATAAACCATCTCCCGTCTGCAAGTCTCTCAAGGTAAGACGTCTTCAAACTCATTTGGTACTTTTGGAAATGTATCACTCCTATAAAGTGTCCTTCTCTGGGGAGCATCAGCTCCTCTTTTTTTTTAAAGCATGCATGCTTTCAATTTATGAGCTGCCATTTTGACCTAGTAAACGACCCCGCACCTTAAGCACATTCCGATGGCGCCAAGAAATTTATTTGGCGGATAAATCATTGCTTACGAAATGCTGATGGTGGAAGTGCAAGGTCAGCGGGGGGGAGCGGGAGACCACACAACTGTTTTTTGCGCGAGGGTAACCAGTTCTACAACTGCTCTGGCAGTGTAATGACTTTGTGCTCCGAGGACAAGATGCAGACACATGCTCTGATCGACCGCCAACACACAGAAATCAAACCTCATCTCATTCTTCATGGGTGGCGGCCTGAGAGGGGATCGCCAAGCGGGGGATGCTAATTTGACTTGTCTGACCAATCGGCCAATAGGGCGGCTTATCCGTGACCCTTTGAGTTTTCCAGTTGGCTGATCATGGCGAGAACCTTCACTTGACCCCTTTTGGCCTTCTATGCTAATGCTGGAGGTAGGGTGGGCCGTGGTCACTGGGGAAACCCTTTGAGTGGCCGGTGGCCGCATGTCAATACTGGAATGGCAATGGACCTCCCTCAAGGACATTATGTCTTCATTTCGATATTAAAATTCATGAGCTAATTACTGATAAACGAAGGGAGACATAAAGCTCACAATGTTAACAAACAGCTCTGCAAAGGCAGCAGGGGAGATGTTTGGGTGTGCAGTCATCGCCTGGTTTCATATCCCAGACTTTTCCAGCCCGTTGTAGGAACGCACAATCGCCATTCTCATTCATCAAAACAATTTTTTTTTACAAAAACGTTTTCCTCTGAGAATCAGTTTAAAAAATATATATATTTTAGGCCATGTGGTGTACAGTCCTTTGTTTTTCAACTGTGCTTGTTTTTAAAGGGCTTCATAAACAAAGTTGGTATGGTAACATTAGCATGCTAGCTAATTTTGTTAGCATGGTAGCATTGTTGCTAATTTTACCGCTATACATACCTAAGAGTTCTATAGTTTGTTATTTGATGCTACCTTACTTAGCATTTCTGTTTAGCTTCAATTTTTCAGCATGCACGCGGATAAAATAGCTTTTTATAGTCTTTCCCAACACCTTCTCTTCTTTCAAACAGGAAGTGAACTTACTATATAATGGAAAAGTTATGATGTGAATGAACTATTAGTAAAGGCCATGGAGAAGGTGCAGGATTAAAAATAAATATTTGCTTCATCCTACTTCTTTTCAGATATGTTGAAATGTGAAAATGTAACCAAATGATGTTTCTTAATGTAACTTGTTAATAAACACGTCTGAAACGAATTCATCATAACCATAACCATACTTCTTATTATGACTATTACTATTATTATTATCACCAGTTTCTGAGGCAGTGCGTGAAGTCTACCTAGCAACAGACAATGTTTATAAAAGTGGGTGACATTGTTATCACCAGGAAAGATGAGGTCACCTACCTAGGTTCCATTCTAGAGGCTAATCTTTCCTGTGATAAAATGGCAACCAAGGTAATCAGAAAGGTCAACCAACAAACGAGATTTCTCTACGGAATCGCCTCTCTGGTCAACAAAAGCACCTTGAAGATTCTAGCGGGAACTCTCGTTCAACCCTTTTTCCATTACGCATGCACCTCCTGGTACCCTAGCACCTCCAAAACCCTCAAATCTAGACTCCAAACATCCCAGAACAAGCTAGTCAGGTTACTTCTAGACCTCCACCCCAGATCACACCTCACTCCTACCCACTTCTCCAAAGTGGGCTGGCTCAAGGTGGAGGACAGAGTAAAACAACTTGCACTGAGCCTAGTCTATAAAATCCGCTACACCTCCCTGATACCGAAGTACATGTCAAACTACTTCCTTAACGTAAATGACCGCCATAACCACAACACCAGGGGGAGCTCCACTAACCACGTTAAACCCAGATTCCCATCTAACAAAGGTCTTAAAGGCCTACTGAAATGAATTTTTTTTATTTAAACGGGGATAGCAGATCTATTCTATGTGTCATACTTGATCATTTCGCGATATTGCCATATTTTTGCTGAAAGGATTTAGTATAGAACAACGACGATAAAGATTGCAACTTTTGGTATCTGATAAAAAAAAGGCTTGCACCTACCGGAAGTAGCGTGACGTAGTCAGTTGAACATATACGCAAAGTTCCCTATTGTTTACAATGATGGCCGCATGAAGTGAGAGAGATTCGGACCGAGAAAGCGACAATTTCCCCATTAATTTGAGCGAGGATGAAAGATTTGTGGATGAGTAAAGTGCAAGTGAAGGACTAGTGGGGAGTTGAAGCTATTCAGATAGGGAAGATGCTGTGAGAGCCGGGGGTGACCTGATATTCAGCTGGGAATGACTACAACAGTAAATAAACACAAGACATATATATACTCTATTAGCCACAACACAACCAGGCTTATATTTAATATGCCACAAATTAATCCTGCATAAAAACACCTGCGTGTTTGTTATGCTAGCTCCTAGCTCCTCTGCTAGCTCCTAGCTCCATAGAACACGCCAATACAATTCAAACACCTGATCAACACACACAATCACTCAGCCCAAAAGACCGTTTACCTAACCCAAGGTTCATAAAGCTTATATATTTTTAAAAAGTTACGTACGTGACGCGCACATACGGTCAAGTTATCGAATGTTTAGCAGCCAAGGCTGCATACTCACGGTACCTGATATTCAGCTGGGAATGACTACAACAGTAAATAAACACAAGACATATATATACTCTATTAGCCACAACACAACCAGGCTTATATTTAATATGCCACAAATTAATCCTGCATAATAACACCTGCGTGTTTGTTATGCTAGCTCCTAGCTCCTCTGCTAGCTCCTAGCTCCATAGAACACGCCAATACAATTCAAACACCCGATCAACACACACAATCACTCAGCCCAAAAGACCGTTCACCTAACCCAAGGTTCATAAAGCTTATATATTTTTAAAAAGTTACGTACGTGACGCGCACTTACGGTACGGTACGTGTTATGCTAGCTCCTAGCTCCTCTGCTAGCTCCTAGCTCCATAGAACACGCCAATACAATTCAAACACATGATCAACACACACAATCACTCAGCCCAAAAGACCGTTCACCTAACCCAAGGTTCATAAAGCTTATATATTTTAAAAAAGTTACGTACATACGCAAAAAAAAGCCAAAGCTGCATACTCACAGTAGCACGTCTGCGTCTTTGTCATCCAAATCAAAGTAATCCTGGTAAGAGTCTGTGTTGTCCCAGTTCTCTACAGGCGTCTGTGTATCCAAATCAAAAGTCCTCCTGGTTAGAGTCTCTGTTATCCGAGTTCTTCCATCTTGACTGCATCTTTCGGGAATGTAAACAAAGAAGCGCCGGCTGTGTACTGTTGTGGCTGACTACGTTCGAAAAATACGTCCATTTCGCACCGACAACTTTCTTCTTTGCTTGCTTGGCTTCCTTCTCCATAATGCAATGAACATGATTGAAACAGATTCACGAACACAGATGTCCAGAATACTGTGGAATTATGAAATGAAAACAGAGCTTTTTCGTACCGGCTTCAATGTGGAAGGCATACCCGTGTTCGTCGGGCTACGTCACGCGCATACGTCATCCTCAGAGGCGTTTCGAACCGGAAGTTTAGCGGCAAATTTAAAATGTCACTTTATAAGTTAACCCGGCCGTATTGGCATGTGTTATAATGTTAAGATTTCATCATTGATATATAAACTATCAGACTGCGTGGTCGGTAGTAGTGGCTTTCAGTAGGCCTTTAACTCATTCTCCTTCTATGCCACATCAATGTGGAATGCGCTCCCAACAGGTGTAAAAGAAAGGGCATCTCTATCCTCCTTCAAAACCGCACTAAAACAACACCTCCAGGCAACTTCAACCCTAAACTAACACCCTCCCTTCCACATCATACCTCTTCGGATTGTAAATAATCAAATCTAGACACTTTTTCTTATACTTTCTGATCTCTCTCTCTATGTTCTCTGCTTGCTGTACATATCCTACCAAGTCACACCTACACTGTTTCAATGCCCATTTCTCTGATGATGCAATTGTTGCTGACTGAAGTGCTGATATCAACCAAATCCTCCTCATCCCACCCCCCGGATTGTAAATAATGTAAATAATTCAATGTATATACTCTGATGATTAACTTGTGTGATGACTGTATTATGATGATAGTATATATATCTGTACCATGAATTGATTAACGTGGACCCCGTCCACTAATACAAGTTTCAATCAATCAATGGAGATATTATGAAATGTTTCCAAAAGCGGCTCACAGATTTAAAACCTCAGAAGAGAGGGCAAACTAAGAGCAACAACCACCCACCACACCATTTCTCCTCAATAAATTGGTTAAAAATGTATTTTTCTTATAATCCAGCTAACAGACAAAGCGACACTAAAAGTAGAAAACCTCTTTAGTGGATTTAACGAATGACTCTGGTCTTTTAGAACAGCGGGACTGTGTGTGTGTGTGTGTGTGTGTTTTGATGTTTATAGCCATAAATTGCATTAGCGTGGCTCATTTATCTCTTTTTAAAAGCTTTTTGTGCAACGACGGGGGCGAGGGCTATTCTGGTGGCAACAACAGTCGCTCCTGACACGTACAACTCGTGTTGTTTCTTTACTTTGTGCGACTACAGCACAGTGGCGGACTCTGCTGAAGACGTGGGATGGGATCAATACATTATTTGACAAATCTCCAAGCTCGCATTTCATTCATTTGCAATGTTGCCTGCCTTGCAAACAAGGACTTGCACACGCTGCCGAGCTAAGCACAAAAACATGTTACACAGCATGTGCTTATAAATCAATAGCTGGAATGTTGTGTAAACACTCAAACCTCCATTCATGTAGAATAAAACGTCGAAGAACAAACATCATCTTTTCTAAAATGCTAGTTTAAACACAATTCCAATAGACAAACATCATTCATCTGAAGGTCAGCCAAGTGTATGTTGGTACACCTCGCCCGTGGACACCTTAAGAGCTGGCGCTGGACATTGACTTGACATCTTGGGCTTTTAGCTCAATGCCTAGCACGCTCGACTCTCATTCTGCAGACCCAAGTTTGAGCCCTGAGCAGCTGGACCAGGTTGAATAGACCTTTATTAAATGTACATGTAATGTAACATTCTGATCCGATGTTGGTATCGGATACCTGTCCGATATCAGCAAAAATATATCGGATTACATCGGTTTGCATTTAATCTCTCAGATAAAACCAGACCAACTTGTGCAACGTAGCCAGTCGGAATGGAGTGGAACTTTTATGTCATTGCACTTAAAAAGTACAACAAAATGACATTTTCGATACAAACCCGTCCAAGAAGAGACACACAGTTACAGGGTAGACAGAACGGGAAGACTGAACCATACGAGAGGTCCAAGTTTTAAATCCCGGACGAGCCCCCAAATTGTTGCACACGACCAGTCTTTCTCTCAGGGAATAAAACACACTGGTCAATCCCAAGTTCATTTGGACGACATATATGTTGAGTAAAAAGGACCCCAGAGACAGAATGGTACTTGGCCAAGTTTTACTCAAACTTTAGGAGACCAGCCTTACAATGCAACAGTAGCATCAGCAAGCGAGGTCTCAATCCAAACATAAAGAGTCAGCTTATGTCGAGCGAAAACAGCTCCTCCTGCCCAGAAAGAAATGCGGCTGCTACTTCAAAACAGATAAGGAGCTGGCCAAAACAACCCTGGGAGCCGACAAACAGGAGCCCTTAAGACAAAACAAAGAGTTTACTAGCGGACATAAGATAAAAGCAAGGAGGTCACGGGTAGACACACTACATGGGAAAATACTAGCTGCTTTAAACATGACTGTGGATTAAGAAAGAACACTTCAAAATATCTAATTCTCACAGTCAGCGCCCCATAGAAAAAGATAGTAAAAAGGTCAAACGTGGGTAGGAGAAGGAGGAGGAGGGGAAAAAAAGCAACACCATCAACAGTCATGCCAGGGGTGTCCAAAGTGTGGCCCCGAGGGCCATTTGCAGCCCACAGCTTGTTTTTTATTGGCCAAAGACTAAATAAACACATTACGAAATTGAACACTACACAAATAAAGTAGAATACTGTGTGCGGATGCTCAAATGCGCAAGTTGAACTAAAATGCTAACGTTAGCATGCTAACAGACTGTGACAAGTACCAAGTTATATGACTTCTGAAGCGTATGCACGCAGATTTAGCTAAAAACGTTTGCGTGCTAATAGTTAGCACGTGTCAAGTACAAAGTTATATGACTCTGAGGCGTTTGGCTGCAAAACTGGCAAAAATGTATCACGGTGATGTTAGCATGCTTACAGTTAGCATGTGTCAAGTACCAAGTTATATGAGTTCGAAGCATTCAGCGGCAATATTGGCTAAAAACGTTAGCATGCTAACAATAGTAATGCTGCGTGCAGCTGAGCTAATCAGCGGCAAGATGATAGTTCTGGTCTAGTGTAGAGATCAATACTACTGTAGTATTGATAGTTTTAAAGTTAAAGTACCAAAGATTGTCACACACACACTAGGTGTGGTGAGATTATTCTTTGCATTTGACCCATCACCCTTGTTCACCCCCTGGGAGGTGAGGGGAGCAGTGGGCAGCAGCAGTGGCCACGCCCGGGATTTAACCCCTAATTCCAAGCCTTGATGCTGAGTGCCAAGCAGGGAGGTAATGGCTCCCATTTTTATTGTCTTTGGTATGACTCGGCCGGGGTTTGAACTCACAACCTACCCATCTCAGGGCGGACACTCTAACCACTAGGCCACTGAGCAGGTATGAGTAGGTTTATGCCTGAAAGTGCTTAATTTAGTACAAAATGACGTAGAATACCGTATTTCCTTGAATAGCCGCAGGGGCGTTAGTTAATTTAAAACCTCCTGTCACGCCTGCGTTTACCGGAAGCCGGCGGGATGGCCGTGCATGCGGTAATTATTTTAAAACCTCTTCTCACTCCGGCGTTTACCAAGAGGAATCCATAAAATTTAGACGTGCGCTTTGAGTGTGATGTAAGCATACCATCATGAAAAGCACATTTAATTAAAAAACACGTTATTATGGTCTTACCTGTACTTATAAATGGAGTCCATTTGCAGCTCCTTCTGACCAAAAGCATCGATAACTTGTTTATAGAAGTCTTCATTATTTTCTTTTTTCCGTTTTAAAAGTCTCTGTCTCGATGGAGATATTCCTTTAATTATTACCTCCTGCTTCCATTGAAAGTCCAGTTTAGAAAACTGTTTTATTTTAGATACCGGTATGTAATTCTCCATGTTAGAAGGAAGAAAAAAAATCTCTTGCTGCGTGTGTTCACTTCTTCTGCAGTACCGGAAGTCGCAAGAAGGATCACTAGCGCGGCAGCGCCCTCTACCACCAGGAGGCGGGAGTCATTTAATGACTTATACAGTATTTCACACACGCAGCTACGGTATATTAATAAAACATAGCTGCTTACTGTTCTCTTTAGCATACTGTACCGGTATTCAATAGCTTGGACCTTAAATCCTACTGAATAGCTCTTTATCTTGTTTCCTTTGTGCGATTGCAAACTACAGAAAGCAGCTTCCTCCATTTTGAAAATGAGGACAGATGCGTCACTCGTGACGTAACGAATTTGACCCGGTGGAAGTTCTAGACATATGCTAAATATTTTGCAAAACGAGTTTGACCCGGTGAAAATTATAGACATGCGATAATAAAATTCATATTTTGCGAAACGAATTTGATCCGGCTTCAATAATAAACCGGCGATAAGGCCAAGCATGCGTTAATTATTTTGAGAAACGAGTTTCACCCGGCAGTAATTCTAGACGTGCGAATACTATATTCCCTGCGCCAATTCAAGGAAATACGGTATGCTTTCTCAGGATGTGGACGTTGTGTTCAGAAGATTCCAGTATCTCTAATTATAAAACGTTTGGACACGCCTGCCTTGTGCTCTTTGGGATTTTGAACTGTGAGAATCCAGAAAATATTGGTCAAGATCGTAAATTTGGGTGTTTGACTTTGGAGGTTCCAAGGTAATGCCGAGGGCCAGAATAATAGCAGCAGTCTTCCCGCTTAGAGCCTTAAGTGGAGGCCCAATCACGCCGCAGAAGAATAGCCGACTGTAAATAACACGCTCGGCATGCAGTTGCCCTTTAGTTCAAAGCTTGGACGGCACATAAAAGCCAAATATGAGGCTTTTATGGCGAGAGCTCGGCCCGTCCATTGTTGGGCTAATTTGGCACCTGCGGTTACAGTAACGGCGGTGCCAGGGCCACACCGACACGGACCCGACCTGGACCCGGGCTACATGGGGAAGAGATCAGAGGCAGCAGATGGGAGCTGGGAAGCTTACATTAACGATGCCTAATCACTGTAACTGGGGGGGGGGTGTCTAATGAGGCCCACAGTGAAGGTTCCACTCTGCGGAACCGTAATCACGCTCACATGATGAAATATCGGCCCAATGCTAATCTGACAAAAGCTGAAGGAGGAAAATATAAGCATTGTTGTCTTTGGGGCGATTGATGGGGGGGTTGAACTGTACATGACCCCGGGGGTCAATATGAGTGTTTGTTTGGGTTGGAAGGGGACCGACTTTGGTGGGATGATGCATTCGCCCCGCGGAACCTTGGCAATAAGGAAATGGCGAGCGGGCGAGCAGATGGGAGCAGGATGTATTGGCCGAGCTAACAGGCAGATGTTTATGGGCCATTATTTACAAGCTCTTTAATCTGGCCTATTTCCTCGCCCTTGGCAATGGATCGGTCCACGGGTCACGCTGCCTGAACCCAGCGCCAGTGGTCATCCATCTCCCGCATTAAAAGACAGACGTTAAGGGAAGGGGGGGTCGTTGGGAAATTAAACGATTGCTGCTTTTTTTCCATGTTTGAATGAATGATGGCGTTCTTTTCAGTTGCTATTCCGAGCGAGCCAAGTGAACCTGTAGCCTCTTTTTGCGTCATTTGGGTGCCATTGGTGTCAGAAAAGTGAGACGGGATGGGCGGGACATAAACCCACCCAGCAGTCGTACACCAGGAAGTTATAGTAGTTGTCTAAAGGGACACGGTTGTGTTGACGCACATATGAACTCTGTGAGGGTGAATTATCCTGCTGTGCATTCTGTGGATGGCTCTTTTCTTTGGGTGTGGCAATTTTTCGGTATAAACTCGTAAGAGGACATTACCACATTCTGACCAGTAGATAATATTGTTGAGTTCCAATTTTGTTATTGTCTTGTGTGAGGGACCCAGGAAAACTAGTGACTGCTGTGAAGCAACCAGGGTGGTCCCCATACCAATATGTTGGTACCAATATGTTGGTGCCAATATGTTGGTGCCAATATGTTGGTGCCAATATGTTGGTACCAATTTGTTGGTGCCAATATGTTGGTACCAATTTGTTGTTGCCAATATGTTGGTACCAATATATTGGCAATATGTTGGTACCAATATGTTTGTACCAATTTGTTGGTACCAATATTTTGGTAACAACCTATTGGTACCAACATATTGGCACCAACATATTGGTACCAACATATTGGTACCAACATATTGGCAATATGTTGGTACCAATATGTTGGTGCCAATATGTTGGTGCCAATATGTTGGTACCAATATGTTGGTACCAATATGTAGGTACCAATATGTTGGTACCAATATGTTGGTACCAATATGTTGGTGCCAATATGTTGGTACCAATATGTTGGTGCCAATATGTTGGTGCCAATATGTTGGTACCAATATGTTGGTGCCAATATGTTGGTACCAATGTGTTGGTGCCAATATGTTGGTGCCAATATGTTGGTACCAATGTGTTGGTACCAATATGTTGGTGCCAATATGTTGGTACCAATATGTTGGTGCCAATATGTTGGTACCAATATGTTGGTGCCAATATGTTGGTACCAATTTGTTGTTACCAATACATTGGTACCAATATATTGGCAATATGTTGGTACCAATATGTTTGTACCAATTTGTTGGTACCAATATTTTGGTAACAACATATTGATACCAACATATTGGCACCAACATATTGGTACCAACATATTGGCAATATGTTGGTACCAATATGTTGGTACCAATATGTTGGTACCAATATGTAGGTACCAATATGTTGGTACCAATATATTGGTACCAACATATTGGCAATATGTTGGTACCAATATGTTGGTGCCAATATGTTGGTACCAATATGTTGGTGCCAATATGTTGGTACCAATATGTTGGTGCCAATATGTTGGTGCCAATATGTTGGTGCTAATATGTTGGTACCAATGTGTTGGTGCCAATATGTTGGTGCCAATATGTTGGTACCAATATGTTGGTGCCAATATGTTGGTACCAATATGTTGGTGCCAATATGTTGGTACCAATTTGTTGTTACCAATACATTGGTACCAATATATTGGCAATATGTTGGTACCAATATGTTTGTACCAATTTGTTGGTACCAATATTTTGGTAACAACATATTGGTACCAACATATTGGCACCAACATATTGGTACCAACATATTGGCAATATGTTGGTACCAATATCTTGGTACCAATATGTTGGTGCCAATATGTTGGTACCAATATGTTGGTGCCAATATGTTGGTACCAATTTGTTGTTACCAAATTAAGTTATTGTCATGTGTTGCAATGTTAAGATTTCATCATTGATATATAAACTATCAGACTGCGTGGTCGCTAGTAGTGGCTTCCAGTAGGCCTTTAACATGAGTTAGTTTATTTGCACAAGCAGGTCTTCTAGTTATATTTAGACATAGCAACCACAAACTAATATCATCTTTTCTTTACGTTTAGTTCTGCTCTCAAACACTTCTAGTATAGTAGGGAACAAACTTGACTGCATCACAGAAAGTTTCTCAAACAAATCAAATGTTCACACAGATTTTACAAAGTGATCTCTGCAGACACAAACGGTCTGATTCCACAAGATAACAAAGTGATGTTTTTAAAAGCCATTTCCTTCGACGCACTTTTGTTTCCCCCCGACTTTATGACCTTTATGAACCACTTCTTTTAGGACTCTATGAAAGATCTTTCCTCTTCCTCTATTTGAACAGCCAAGAACAGAACAACAACACCACTTTTTCTGCTCAAACTCTACGCTCGCTCTCACTCGTTTTAATGCTGCGCTCAAACTGCTCGTGTCAATTGAGCCACCAAGAAGAAAAATGGATGCTACGTCTTATGCAACCCTCCCATACTGGTGCCAAGATACTTTTCTAAATAAAGGGGACCACAAAAAAACCTCATTATTTGCTTTGTTTGAACAGAACATCTTATGGTACATTAAACATACGTTTCTTATTGCAATTAAATAAGATTTTAGTCCTTAAATAAAATAGTGAACATACTAGACAACTAAGTAACTAAACATAGACTCCTAATTGGTATGCAGTAACATATTGTGTGATTATGTGATGGGTGTAAACAGACTGCAGCTAATTTCATACATTTGTTTAGCTCCGCCCAGCCCTGAACACTATTGGACAACAACGTTTCACACTTTGTCTGCGGTCACTGGATTGAACTGAATCCTCGAAGTGGACTTTTTGGGGATCTTGTAGCATTCACTACTTTGTTTTCTAGAAGACTCATTGGAAGGCAACAGCGCCACCTTGCCACACCCGCTGGAGTACAGATGATCTGTATTTTCTCACACTGCAGAAGATGAGGCTGACATTGAACGGTTGTTGTTAGGTTTCAAGAACTGTGTGGTGTCTTTCTGGGATATGTCGTGAGTTCAAACCCCCCGGCCGAGTCATACCAAAGACTATAACAATGGGAGCCATTACCTCCCTGCTTGGCACTCAGCATCAAGGCTTGGAATTGGGGGTTAAATCACCAAAAATGATTCCCGGGCGCGGCCACCGCTGCTGCTCACTGCTCCTCTCACCTCCCAGGGGGGTGATCAAGGGTGATAGGTCAAATGCAGAGAATAATTTCGCCACACCTAGTGTGTGTGTGGCAATCACGGGTACTTTAATATGTAGGAGAGAATGATATCCACATTAACCCTGATTCAATCACAATTTTAATGTGGGTGGTTGATGAGCCTTTTGTGTGCTCGTGGGTTGCTATATCTCTCTAAGGCCATTCAGGAATGTCTCTGGTTTGATGTTGACTTCTGTCTGCGGTTTCTTACTTTATGTATTATTACTATTTTGTTTTATTATCCACTTTAGCCGCCAGATGGCAGTAGAATGTTGAATATCTTAAAATGCAATTTCAACTTTGACCTTCAGTTGTCAGTTGCTACGTAGAGTGGCGCTTTCCTTCATTTTCAGCAGACTGCATTGCAAAATGATTAAGCCCCGCCATATCAATCCCTTCCCTACTCTGGCAGAAGCAAATGGCAGAGATTCAGTGGAATGATCTAGAAAGTATTTGCTAGATCAGAAACTACTTCCTGCGCCCAAGCAGCACTTGTGGAGAAAGTCACGTGAAGAAGAGTTGCTTGGCGGAGGTAACAATGACGTGAGCACTTGACCCCGCAAAGAGGAGATGCGGTGTGATGAAGAGCGCACTAAGAGCTTGTCCTCGCCATTTTCCTCCCGCCGTACATCCGTGTCTGAAGTGTGAGTGCTGCTCCAGCCTCGTCTCCGCCTCACTTCAGTCTAATTCTCCCGTCTGCACCATCAATATTAGCCCACTTGGTGCACAGATGGATTGGCGCTGAGGTTAAACGCGTGCAAGACCTCGGCTTGGCGTCCCGACCCCGACTTAGGGCGGCGTGGGCAGCGGGAGATGGGGGGGGGGGTCTTGATTTCCAGCCCCCATCACTGATTATCTTCTTCTTCTACCAGCTGACTCTGTGACCTTAACCCCCAGACCTCCATGCACCGGGGTCACTTAACCTTGAACCCAATTACAAGATAAGGTTACTTAAGTCTGACCCCCCCCTTCCACCCACTCGCCCCCCCCTAATAGGACACGCTGAAAGAGACAAATGGCGAGCGCAGGTGATTGGCTTCATTCGGCGGGTTGACAAAGAACGGGACGCCATTTCTCATGCACAGCGAGACTCAGCAATACCAGCTCCTGATAGGCTGGTCTCAAGCTGACTCCGCCCAACTTTTTAAGCACAAAGAATATTAGATTATCTCTCACTATAAAGAACGTGACTCATTAAGGCTTACAATGATGTCCACCCATGTAGAGATGGTATATACTGGAACTACCTTTATGCTGTATTATTATCATAAGTAAGGCAAGTTTATTCATCCATCTTCTTCCACTAATCCGAGGTGGGGTCGCGGGGGCAGCAGCCTAAGCAGAGAAGCCCAGACTTCCCTCTCCCCAGCCACTTCATCCAGCTCCTCCCAGGAGACATAGTCTTCCCAACGTGTCCTGGGTCTTCCCCGTGGCCTCCTACCAGTCAGACGTGCCCTAAACACCTCCCTTGGGAGGCGTTCGGGTGGCATCCTGACCAGATGCCCGAACCACCTCATCTGGCTCCTCTCCATGTGGAGGAGCAGTGGCTTTACTTTGAGCTCCCCCCGGATGACAGAGCTTCTCACCCTATCTCTAAGGGAGAGACCCACCACCCGACAGAGGAAACTCATTTCGGCCGCTTGTACCCGTGATCTTGTCCTTTCGGTCATAACCCAAAGCTCATGACCATAGGTGAGGATGGGAACGTAGATCGACCGCTAAATTGAGAGCTTTGCCTTCCGGCTCAGCTCCTTCTTCACCACAACGGATCGATACAGCGTCCGCATTACTGAAGACGCCGCACCGATCCACATCTCAATGTATGTACACGTACGTATGTATGTATGAATGTATGCATGTACATATGTATGTATATATGTATGTTTGTGTAAGTATCTATCTATGTATGTATGCATGTACATATGTATGTATATATGTATGTATGTGTGTATGTATGTATGTATGCATGTACATATGTATGTATATATGTATGTTTGTGTAAGTATCTATCTATGTATGTATGCATGTACATATGTATGTATATATGTATGTTTGTGTAAGTATCTATCTATGTATGTATGCATGTACATATGTATGTATATATGTATGTTTGTGTAAGTATCTATCTATGTATGTATGCATGTACATATGTATGTATATATGTACGTATGTGTGTATGTATGTATGTATGCATGTACATATGTATGTATATATGTACGTATGTGTGTATGTATGTATGTATGCATGTACATATGTATGTATATATGTATGTTTGTGTAAGTATCTATGTATGTATGTATGCATGTACATATGTATGTATATATGTACGTATGTGTGTATGTATGTATGTACATATGTATGTATATATGTACGTATGTGTGTATGTATGTATGTATCTATGTATGTATGTGTGTGTATGTACGTATGTATGTATGTATGCATGTACATATGTATGTATATATGTATGTTTGTGTAAGTATCTATCTATGTATGTATGTATGTATGTACATATGTATGTATATATGTACGTATGTGTGTATGTATGTATGTATGCATGTACATATGTATGTATATATGTATGTTTGTGTAAGTATCTATGTATGTATGTATGCATGTACATATGTATGTATATATGTACGTATGTGTGTATGTATGTATGTATCTATGTATGTATGTGTGTGTATGTACGTATGTATGTATGTATGCATGTACATATGTATGTATATATGTATGTTTGTGTAAGTATCTATGTATGCATGTACATATGTATGTATATATGTACGTATGTGTGTATGTATGTATGTACATATGTATGTATATATGTACATATGTGTGTATGTATGTATGTATCTATGTATGTATGTGTGTGTATGTACGTATGTATGTATGTATGCATGTACATATGTATGTATATATGTACGTTTGTGTAAGTATCTATCTATGTATGTATGCATGTACATATGTATGTACATATGTATGTATGTATGTATCTATGTATGTACGTATGTATGTATGTGCATGTATGTATGTATGAATGAATGTACGTATGTGTGTATATAGTGGAGATGCATCACCACAGTGGGGAGTCACCACAGTGGAGAAGCATCACCACAGTGGGGACGCATCACCACAGTGGCGATGCATCACCACAGTGGAGACGCATCACCACAGTGGGGAGTCACCACAGTGGAGAAGCATCACCACAGTGGAGAAGCATCATCACAGTGGGGACGCATCACCACAGTGGGGACGCATCACCACAGTGGAGATGCATCACCACAGTGGAGACGCATCACCACAGTGGAGACGCATCACCACAGTGGGGAGTCACCACAGTGGAGAAGCATCATCACAGGGGTGACGCATCATCACAGTGGGGACGCATCACCACAGTGGAGATGCATCACCACAGTGGAGACGCATCACCACAGTGGAGACGCATCACCACAGTGGGGAGTCACCACAGTGGAGAAGCATCACCACAGTGGAGAAGCATCACCACAGTGGGGACGCATCACCACAGTGGAGATGCATCACCACAGTGGGGAGTCACCACAGTGGAGAAGCATCACCACAGTGGAGACGCATCACCACAGTGGGGACGCATCACCACAGTGGAGACCCATCACCACAGTGGAGACGCATCACCACAGTGGAGACGCATCACCACAGTGGAGACCCATCACCACAGTGGAGACGCATCACCACAGTGGAGACACATCACCACAGTGGGCAGTCACCACAGTGGAGAAGCATCACCACAGTGGAGACCCATCACCACAGTGGAGACGCATCACCACAGTGGAGACGCATCACCACAGTGGAGACCCATCACCACAGTGGGCAGTCACCACAGTGGAGAAGCATCACCACAGTGGAGAAGCATCACCACAGTGGGCAGTCACCACAGTGGAGAAGCATCACCACAGTGGGCAGTCACCACAGTGGAGAAGCATCACCACAGTGGAGACCCATCACCACAGTGGAGACGCATCACCACAGTGGGCAGTCACCACAGTGGAGAAGCATCACCACAGTGGAGACCCATCACCACAGTGGAGACGCATCACCACAGAGAACTGGAAGTTGGCTCCAGCGCTTGCAGAAAAAACTCATCAATCCCAAAACCTTGAAATGGTGAGGCAACACACGGCTCACAGAGAGTTGTTGGTGAAAAGAAGAAACACAAACAAAAATGAAGAAATGAAAATATTAATCCTCTGAAGGATTTGCATTCCAACAGAGTTCATCCCAGCAAGTCAAAGACGTGATGAAGATGTAAGTCAATATTTTTGTCTTGGGAGAGACCAGACAGCTGCACATATTTATATTGTTTATATTCAATCTAAGAACTTTGGTGCCTCGCTACTCTTTATTGGAGGTCGGACTCTCAAATAAAATAACACAAATTATTTTTCTTTTTCATCCCGTCCTCATCAAAACTGTCAGGGCAGAAAGCAAAACGGAAGCTGGGAAAGTTCATCTAAATGTGAGCAAATGAACGTCAAGAAAAGAGGGCTAAGTGAGAGGACCAATTCATGGCAAAGAAGGACAAGCTGGGCTCTCTACTAGCATGCAAATATATATATTAGTATATTTGCATATTCATTAGGGGCCTTTAAACATTTTTTAGATTTTCAAATGAATCTCAATTCTTACTTGCAAAAATTCTTAAACAAAACAAAGCAAACTAAAACCTGCTGTAAGCCAAGAATGTACAACAATTCTTCTCAACTAAAGAGGAGAAATAGAAGCTTCGAGGAAATGCAACCTCAAACATTTGTATGCACGCACAGCACTAAAGACTTTTAGCATACCGTATTTCCTTGAATTGCCGCATGGAATATAGTATTCGCCTGCCTAGAATTACAGCCGTGTCAAACTCGTTTCGCAAAATAATTAGCGCATGCTTGGCACTTCCGCCGGGTCAAATATGAGTCATTAAATGACTTCCGCCTCCTGGTGGTAGAGGGCGCTAGTGATCCTTCTTGCGACTGCTATACTGCAGAAGACCGGTGCTGCAGAAGAAGACAACATGCAGCAAGAGTGAGCAGCCATTGTTTGCTTGCACTTTTACCATGGAGGATTACATATCTAAAATAAAACAGTTTTCTAAACTGGACTTTCAATCGAAGCAGGAGGTAATACTTAAAGGAAGATCTCCATCGAGACTTTTAAAACTGAAGAAAGATAAAGAAGACTTTTATAGGAGCTGTGCATGGACTCATTTATACCTAAAGGTAAGACCATAATAACGTTTTTTTAATTAAATGTGATTTTCATGATAAGGTAAGCGCCGGAGTGAGAAGAGGTTTTAAAATAATTAGCGCATGCTTGCCAATCCCGCATGCTTTTGGTAAACGCAGGAGTGAGAAGAGGTTTTAAATTAATTAGCGCCCCGGCGGCTATTCAAGGAAATACGGTATGTGGAATTGAATGATGGAATGTGTTAAGTCCAGAAGTAAAACTACGTGTACCAACATGAAGTACACTACAAAACTTGAGGAAGAAATAAGATATTATTTCTATAATCATAAATGGTTACGTACACTGATGTGTGCACACAAGTCAACATACTGTAAGTCTTTGATATGAAGTGGAAATCATCCAACTCCCTTTTCAACATGTTGGTAAGAAAATTTAAAAATGTGACGCATCTTTTACAAACTGTATATACCAACAAATAAAACAAAGAATCACATTTTGTATTTATTTATTAATTTTTAAATCTGTCCTGTCCAGCCTCTTAGGCTAATCATATAGTAGATGTAGATAATCTACATCTGCTGTGCACATTTACTTTCTATTTGACTTTATTCAATGTGTGGCTAGAATTGTATTCAAACTAGTTTTATTTGAAGTAATATAGAAACTTATTAGAGCTGTTTATCTATTTTATGGAGGAATGTGGTTAATCGTAGAACTGACACCCAATGTTATTTACAAAGTATCAATTTTGAATCGAGAATTGATTCTGAATCGAATCATTACCCCCAAGTGTGGTGCCCAAAGACTCAGAGCCCTAATATTCATAAAAAAGCCCATATTATAGTGTTTTACCAATTCTAAAAAAGGCTAAGACGTCCCAGTGTGTTGTATTAAAAGTGTGTTATCCAAAATGTAGCCTTGATGCTGGAACAATTGTATACTCAAGTGGGAGTACTGTTACTTTGCAGTAATGTGACTCAGGTAAAAGTAAAAAGTCATCCAAATAAATACTTGAGTAAGAGTAAATATGTAGTCAATGAAAAAAACTACTCTAGTACTTAGTAACTGCTTTATTTAGTAGCTTTTTTTTAAAATACTTGCAGTACAATGACAGTGTGTGTGTGTGTGTGTGTGTGTGTGTGTGTGTGTGTGTGTGTGTGTGTGTGTGTGTGTGTGTGTGTGTGTGTGTGTGAGAGACCCTACAACAACATGCATTACAAAATACACATGGTCTACTTATGAGGTTATAACAGGGCTAATGTTAGCATATGAAACAGACAACAACTTTTCTCTGGTCAGAAGTCAAATTGTTGTTGTTGAAACTTGAACTTTCCTCCTGACACAGATGACAGCACATCATATCAATGTTCTTTTTACTAGTTTTTAGGTAAACATTGAATAATTGTGCTGCTTACATTACATCACTTTTTACCTTTTTATCCGCCGACACAAGGTCAAAATAATTTGACTCTTTTTTTATTTATTGTAACAACATGGTAGTTAACATTTTTAAACGCACAAAAGGGACTTTAGTGTGTATGCGTGCGAGTTGACAGTATATAACAGGGGTGTTAAACTCATTTTAGATGGGGGGGCCACATGGAGAAAAATCTACTCCCAAGTGGGCCGGACTGGTAAAATTACAGCACGATAACTTCAAAATAAAGACAACTTCAGATTGTTTTCTTTGTTTAAAAATAGAACAAGCACATTCTGAAAATGTACAATTTATAATGTTGTTGTTATTTTTATTTTACACTTGTAGTTGCATTTGATACTATTCTATCTTTATTTGTCGTTATTCATACTTTCTGGATAAATTATGTAATAATGTTCATCAGTCAACTCATTTTCAATCCATCAAGATTAAAAAAATAATATCAAAATCAAATTACAGTATGTAGTTTATGTCCCTGGACACATGAGGACTTTGAATATGACCAATGTATGATCCTGTAACTACTTGGTATCACATCCATACCTAAATGTGTGGTATCATCCAAAACTAATGTCAAGTATCAAAGAAGAGAAGAATAAGTGATTGTTACATTTGAACAGAAGTGTAGATAGAACATGTTCAAACAGAAAATAAGCAGATATTAACAGTAAATGAACAAGTAGATGAATAATCAATTTTTTACAGTTTGTCCCTCATAATGTGTACAAAATAATAGGTGTATAAATGACACAATATGTTACTGCATACGACTAATTAGGAGTCTTTGTTTGTTTACTTACTACTAAAAGACAAGTTGTCTAGTATGTTCAACATTTTATTTAAGGACTAAATGACAATAATAAACATATGTTTCATGTACTCTAACATTTTTTGTTAAAATAAAGACAATAATTACATTTTTTGTGGTCCACTTTATTTAGAAAAGTATGGAAATACATTTTGGTCCTGGTACTAAAATATTGGTATGGGGACAACACTACATTGCATCACTGCGAGTTATTTGGCTTCCTTATTGTTGCTGCAGTGATTTTATTACTGGAACAGTCAGCACTTTGTGCTCCTTTGACATGAACAATGAATGAGTGAATGAATGATTGAAAGGTACATGGGTGTCTTACATGTGTGAACATGAGATGAACATAAGACACAGCAGACACAAGATCAGCTGACTTGGACAAAGACTGAGAGAGAGAGAGAGAGAGAGAGAGAGAGAGAGAGAGAGAGAGAGAGAGAGAGAGAGAGAGAGAGAGAGAGAGAGAGAGAGAGAGAGAGAGAGAGAGTTATAAAGAGGGTGAGGGGTGTATTAGAGCAAGAGAGAGAGTGAATGAAGCTGCCCTGCTCATGGGCCCGCTGACCTCCTGTTCAACTTCCCTCTGAACTCAACATGAACCCTCAACTTGACCATCTTCACTCATGGATCTCCCAGAGAGCTCAGCTGGCCCGGGAATGACACACACACACACACACACACACACACACACACACACACACACACACACACACACACACACACACACACACACACACACACACACACACACACACACACACACACACACACACACACACTCTTGTATTTGTTACCTTCTTGAGACCTCCAAAAATGCCTACCTCTGTAAGACCAGCCTTTCTAGATATATAAACACGAGTATTTACAACATTAATAATATATAAATACTATGCAAATATAAAAAAGGTAAGCTTTTAGTTAATTTTTTAAATGTTTTGTTTGTAATTGTTTTTTAATCTTCATTGTTTACTTCAAGTTATTACAGTATGTCTCTATATGCATATATATATATTATTTAAATTAATTTTGGCCAGAGGGGCGCATTTCGAATTTTTACACACACTTGTTATTTCATATGTTGACCAGAGGGGGAGCACTTCGAATTTTTACACACACTTGTTATTTCATATGTTGACCAGAGGGGGAGCACTTGGAATTTGTACACACACTTGTTATTTCATATGTTGGCCAGAGGGGGAGCACTTTTAAAAGCAACATAGTCGATGTGAAAAATCCTTCCTTTTTGGGACCACCCTCATTTTCACCACAAATGAGACATTGTCTATTAGATGCAATGTTATTGATTTATGTCATCACTTGTTCACACCTCCTCAAATGGAAGATACTTTTCCTTCTTCAGGTCTCAAGGAGGCTAGAAATACAAGAACACACACACACACACACACACACACACACACACACACACACACACACACACACACCACACACTTGCAGTACAGTGTAGTTGAAATGACCTTTTCCACAGCGGCCATTTGGACAAAGAGTTTGTAGAATGAGCAGAAAAGAGGACGTCCATAAAAGATGTCAAGAAGGTGCAACATTCTGAACATGTGAAGCAAGTTTTTCTAGCTCAGAATTCAGATTGATCCTGATTTATTTTGTACTTGTCTTAATCATTTTGTATGTTTTTCTCTTCTCTTTCAAAGCCTAACAAAGGACAAGGCTTGCAAATGAGCCCGTGACTAAAAGTCTACTGTACTTTGACTTACTGTACCTGTGGTAGCAATGTTTACTTCTACTGTACTCTGACATCACTTACTGTACCTGTGGTAGCAATGTTTACTGCTACTGTACTCTGACATCACTTACTGTACCTGTGGTAGCAATGTTTACTTCTACTGTACTCTGACATCACTTACTGTACCTGTGGTAGCAATGTTTACTTCTACTGTACTCTGACATCACTTACTGTACCTGTGGTAGCAATGTTTACTGCTACTGTACTCTGACATCACTTACTGTACCTGTGGTAGCAATGTTTACTGCTACTGTACTCTGACATCACTTACTGTACCTGTGGTAGCAATGTTTACTTCTACTGTCCCTGTCAAAGAAATTAATACATAAAAATTGAGTTTGATTGATTGGAGTTTTTATAGTAAGAACACTCTTTTCATTATTGTTCTTACAGTACAGTCAGTATTTCTTACAGTTCTGTCAGTAGTTCCTACAGTTTTGTCAGTAGTTCTTACAGTTCTGTCAGTAGTTCTTACAGTTTTGTCAGTAGTTCCTACAGTTCTGTCAGTAGTTCCTACAGTTTTGTCAGTAGTTCCTACAGTTCTGTCAGTAGTTCTTACAGTTCTGTCAGTAGTTCTTACAGTTTTGTCAGTAGTTCCTACAGTTTTGTCAGTAGTTCCTACAGTTCTGTCAGTAGTTCTTACAGTTCAGTCAGTTCTTACAGTTTTGTCAGTAGTTCCTACAGTTCTGTCAGTTCTTACAGTTTTGTCAGTAGTTCCTACAGTTCTGTCAGTAGTTCTTACAGTTCTGTCAGTAGTTCCTACAGTTTTTTCAGTAGTTCCTACAGTTCTGTCAGTAGTTCTTACAGTACTGTCAGTAGTTCTTACAGTTACGTCAGTAGTTCTTACAGTCCTGTCAGTAGTTCTTACAATACAGTCAGTAGTTCTTACAGTTCTGTCAGTAGTTCTTACAGTTCTGTCAGTAGTTCTTACAATACAGTCAGTTGTTTACAAAATATACACGGTCTACTTATGAGGTTATAACAGGGCTAATGTTAGCATATGAAACAGACAACAACTTTTCTCTAGTCAGAAGTCAAATTCTTGTTGTTGAAATGTGAACTTTCCTCCTGACACAGATGACAGCACATCCTATAAATGTTATTTTTACTAGTTTTTAGGTAAACATTGAATAATTGTGCTGCTTCGTCTGACATTATATCACTTTTTACCTTTTTATCCGCCGACACAAGGTCAAAATAATTTTACTCTTTTTTTATTTATTGTAACAACATGGTAGTTAACATTTTTAAACGCACAAAAGGGACTTTAGTGTGTGTGCGTGCGAGTTGACAGTATATAACAGGGGTGTTAAACTCATTTTAGATGGGGGGCCACATGGAGAAAAATCTACTCCCAAGTGGGCCGGACTGGTAAAATTACGGCACGATAACTTCAAAATAAAGACAACTTCAGATTGTTTTCTTTGTTTAAAAATAGAACAAGCACATTCTGAAAATGTACAAATTATAATGTTGTTGTTTTTCTTTTTTTTTACACTTGTAGTTGCATTTGATACTATTCTATCTTTATTTGTCGTTATTCATACTTTCTGAATAAATTATGTAATAATGTTCATCAGTCAACTCATTTTCAATCTATCAAGATTAAAAAAATAATATCAAAATCAAATTACAGTATGTATTTTGTATTAAGTACAGTTATGTCAGTAGTTCCTACAGTCCTGTCAGTAGTTCTTACAATACAGTCAGTAGTTCTTACAGTTCTGTCAGTAGTTCTTACGGTACAGTCAGTAGTTCTTACAGTACAGTCAGTAGTTCCTACAGGTGTCAGTAGTTCTTACAGTCCTGTCAGTAGTTCTTACAATACAGTCAGTAGTTCTTACAGTCCTGTCAGTAGTTCTTACAATACAGTCAGTAGTTCTTACAGTTCTGTCAGTAGTTCTTACAATACAGTCAGTAGTTCTTACAGTCCTGTCAGTAGTTCTTACAATACAGTCAGTAGTTCTTACAGTCCTGTCAGTAGTTCTTACAATACAGTCAGTAGTTCTTACAGTTCTGTCAGTAGTTCTTACAGTCCTGTCAGTAGTTCTTACAATACAGTCAGTAGTTCTTACAGTCCTGTCAGTAGTTCTTACAATACAGTCAGTAGTTCTTACAGTCCTGTCAGTAGTTCTTACAATACAGTCAGTAGTTCTTACAGTTCTGTCAGTAGTTCTTACAATACAGTCAGTAGTTCTTACAGTCCTGTCAGTAGTTCTTACAATACAGTCAGTAGTTCTTACAGTCCTGTCAGTAGTTCTTACAGTTCTGTCAGTAGTTCCTACAGTCCTGTCAGTAGTTCTTACAGTACAGTCAGTAGTTCTTACAGTTCTGTCAGTAGTTCTTAAAGTACTGTCAGTAGTTCTTACAGTACAGTCAGTAGTTCTTACAATCATCAGTAACTATTATTAGCACACAAAACCTTACATTGTCTGGTCTATTACATTAACAACATGACAATAGTGAAGAATAGGAACGCAAGGCCCCGCCTCTTAACGTACAACACTGCTGGCACACAACTTCTGTAACACTCCGTCCCTAATAGACTGGCCCTCTAGTCCCAAGTGGTGCAAGTCCGACTATGTGTCAGACCACGTGTCGCCCTCTGGCCCACCAGCCCACCTCTCGCCTCTGCAATCGTGTCAAAAAGTCACCCCCCACACACACACACACACACACACACACACACACACACACACACACACACACACACACACACACACACACACACACACACACACACACACACACACACACACACACACACACACACACACACACACGTTGCTGCCGCAATACCCGACAGTAGTTGTGTTAGCTTTTTATCTCCTCCCCCGCCGCGGCGGCGTCAGCAGTCAGAATCTCTTCTGAGCGCCGAGTGCACTTGCAGGTCACGGACAGGTCACAGCAGAGAGTAGCAGGTCAGGTTCTGTCTGCCGTTTAGCTGGCAGACAGATGGATTAAACAGGAAGGAGGGATTGTGTAGCGAGGATGAGGTTAGGAAGACACGTTCTTATTCTGATGCAAAGTCCTTTACTTCACTCTCGCTGCTTCATTTTAGCAGAATGCAAACATCACACACTGTCACAACTGGAGATCTTCCACATGATCACTGACAACAACTGGAGATCTTCCACCTGATCACTGACAACAACTGGAGATCTTCCACCTGATCACTGACAACAACTGGAGATCTTCCACATGATTACTGTCAACAACTGGAGATCTTCCACCTGATCACTGACAACAACTGGAGATCTTCCACATGATCACTGACAACAACTGGAGATCTTCCACATGATCACTGACAACAACTGGAGATCTTCCACCTGATCACTGACAACAACTGGAGATCTTCCACCTGATCACTGACAACAACTGGAGATCTTCCACCTGATCACTGACAACAACTGGAGATCTTCCACATGATCACTGATAACAACTGGAGATCTTCCACATGATCACTGACAACAACTGGAGATCTACCACCTGATCACTGACAACAACTGGAGATCTTCCACCTGATCACTGACAACAACTGGAGATCTTCCACATGATTACTGACAACAACTGGAGATCTTCCACCTGATCACTGACAACAACTGGAGATCTTCCACATGATCACTGACAACAACTGGAGATCTTCCACATGATCACTGACAACAACTGGAGATCTTCCACCTGATCACTGACAACAACTGGAGATCTTCCACATGATTACTGACAACAACTGGAGATCTTCCACATGATCACTGACAACAACTGGACATCTTCCACCTGATCACTGACAACAACTGGAGATCTTCCACCTGATCACTGACAACAACTGGAGATCTTCCACCTGATCACTGACAACAACTGGAGATCTTCCACATGATTACTGACAACAACTGGAGATCTACCAACTGATCACTGACAACAACTGGAGATCTACCACCTGATCACTGACAACAACTGGAGATCTTCCACCTGATCACTGACAACAACTGGAGATCTTCCACATGATCACTGACAACAACTGGAGATCTTTCACCTGATCACTGACAACAACTGGAGATCTTCCACCGGATCACTGACAACAACTGGAGATCTTCCACCTGATCACTGACAACAACTGGAGATCTACCAACTGATCACTGACAACAACTGGAGATCTACCACCTGATCACTGACAACAAGTCTTTCCTTCACTGACTCACAGTCGATGTTTGTTATGTGTAGGGGATGGGTGGTAGAGTGGTTGTCTACCAACCTGAAGGTTCCAGGTTCGATCCAAAATAATCCCTTGTGGCCATGTCGAAGCATCCTTGAGCAAGGCACTTGAGCAAGTGGTCATCAGGAGGTCGCAGCGTCAAAGGACTTTGAGTGCCTTGAAGGTAGAAAAGTGTATTTACAAGTGAAGCCATTTAGCTTCAGTCCATGGAAGATGTAATAAGTCATGTAGAAATGTATGGAGCTACAAAATAAATACAGTCCAACCCAGTTTTACCAAACTATTTTATGTAGTGTCTATTTCTACAACCTGTCTATGCGACAACTGGTCTTTACAACCTGTCTATTCTGACAGCCCGTCTATTTAGACAACCTGTAAATACAACCCGTTTATGTGGACAACTGGTCTATACAACCTGTCTACTTTGACACCCCTTCATGTTGACAACCCTTCTTCCTACCCATCTATGTACTGTAGAAAACCAGTCCATTCAACTAATTCTAACAACCCGTCTATGTGGACAATTGGTCTATACTACCAATTTTAACAACCTGCCTATTCCAACAGCCCTTCCATATTGACAACGCTTCTGTATGGGCTGTGCAGAGTAAGTAAGGTTGTATTTTTGCCTCATTCCTGTGAGAACCCTGCGTGTGACTGAAGCCTTAGGGAATGGGACTATCCAAGACTAGCTGCAGTGGGCTCAAACAACCACCAGGTAGCATCTGTGAGAGGATAATACTGTACCATCTCTTTCAGACTTATCAGGTCTTATCAGGTCGGTGGTGCATTCTTCACTCAGACTTTAAGCAAGCAATGAGGCAAAAACTAACCCAGACCCACTGTACACTGTCTTTGAAATCTGTCTATATCCCGCCTATTCTCACAACCCTTCTATGCCCACAACTTGTCTATCCCGCCCATCTATACAACCCCTCTATGTGACAACCCACCTATGTTTGTTTATCCAACCCGTCTATACAATCTGCATATAGACAGCTCATTTATCCAACCAGTCTATTTTGACAACGCTTCTGTATAACTCGTCTATGTCGACAACCTGTCTCCGTAAGTAGACCATTCCTCTTTTCAACTTGTCTATTTCGACAACCCGTCTATATAACCCGTATACATCGACAACCCATCTATATAACCCGTGTATGTCAACAACCCGTCTCTATAACCTGCATACATCGACAACCCGTCTATGTAACCCATATACGTTGATAACCCGTCTGTATTACCTGTATATGTCGTCAACCCATCTATATAACCCTTATGTCGACAACCCGTCTCTATAACCCGTAAACGTCGACAACCTGTCTATATAACCCTTATATGTCGACAACCTATCCATATAATCCGTATACATTGATAACCTGTCTCTATAACCTGCATACATCGACAACCCGGGTATGTAACACAAATACGTCGATAACCCGTCTATATAACCCGTATATGTTGACAACCCGTCTCTATAACCTGCATACATCGACAACCTGTGCATGTAACTTAAATACATCGATAACCCGTAAACGTCGACAACCCGTCTATATAACTCGTAGACGTCGACAACCCATTTATTCAACCCGTATATGTCGACAACCCGTCTCTATAACCTGCATACATCGACAACCCGTGCATGTAACTCAAATACGTCGATAACCCATATATATAACCCGTCTATATAACTCGTATATGTCGACAACCCGTCTCTACAACCTGCATACATCGACAACCCGTGTATGTAACCCAAATACGTTGATAACCCGTCTATATAACCCGTAAACGTCGACAACCCGTCTATATAACTCGTAGACGTCGTCAACCCATCTATATAACCCGTATACATCGACAACCTGTCTCTATAACCTGCATACATCGACAACCCGTGTATGTAACACAAATACGTCGATAACCCGTATATGTTGACAACCCGTCTCTATAACCTGGATACATCGACAACCCGTGCATGTAACCCAAATACGTCGATAACTCGTCTATATAACCCGTAAACGTTGACAACCCATCTACATAACCCTTATGTCGACAACCCGTCTCTATCAATCAATGTTTATTTATATAGCCCTAAATCACAAGTGTCTCAAAGGGCTGTACAAGCCACAACGACATCCTCGGTACAGAGCCCACATACGGGCAAGGAAAAACTCACCCCAGTGGGACGTCGGTGAATGACTATGAGAAACCTTGGAGAGGACCGCATATGTGGGTAACCCCCCCCCCCCCCTCTAGGGGAGACCGAAGGCAATGGATGTCGAGTGGGTCTGACATAACATTGTGAAAGTCCAGTCCACAGTGGATCCAACACATCAGCGGGAGTCCAGTCCACAGCGGGGCCAACAGGAAACCATCCCGAGCGGAGACGGGTCAGCAGCGCAGAGATGTCCCCAACCGATGCACAGGCTAGTGGTCCACCCGGGGTCCCGACTCTGGACAGCCAGCACTTCATCCATGGCGACCGGACCTATGCAACTCCCCCTCGCAAGGGACAGGGGAGAAGAGGAGAGAAGAAAAGAAACGGCAGATCAACTGGTCTAAAAAAGGGGGGTCTATTTAAAGGCTAGATTATACAAATGAGTTTTAAGATGGGACTTAAATGCTATAACCCGTGAACGTCGACAACCCGTCTATACAACCCTTATATGTCGACAACCCGTCTCTATAACCCTTATACGTCGATAACCCACATATTTTGACAACCTGTCTATACAACCCATCTGTATTGACATATTTCTATGCCAAACAAGCCCAATAATGCTGAAAAGGGATCATATCATCTTTGTAAAGGCAAGTTTATCCACAGCATTTATAGATTGTCAGTTTGGCTGTCAATCACAACTCTATTGATAGTGACTCACTTTTATTGCAGTATGTTTGTGCTTTGGTTGTTTTGCTCAGTCCTTGTAGTTTGAGCTGAGAGACTTCCAGTAAAAAGCGTGTCCAGCGTGTCTGTGACCTGCGCCTGAACTTTGCCAAGCGTAAATTGTCCGAGCCGTGGGTCAAACGCTTGTCAATATCCCCGTAAAACTCCCAGCTCCTCTCATGTAAAGAGGATTAGCTTCCGTCTGGAAAAAATGACCAAAGCACCATGAAAATATTTGCATTTGAATTTGGAAAACTGGGACTTTTCCCTGAGGTGTGACAGGTGTGGGCGTCCTGGGGCCAGCGACAGCAGGACACAAGCCACTGGCAGGTGGTCTCGGCCTTGGGTGGGGGGTCACCTCTCAGACTGGGCGGTGGTCACTGCTGGGAGTTTATAAAGTGTGTTTTAACCCCTGTTTTCACTTCATTGTTGCTGTTTTGCTGCACTTGAATAACTTTCTGTGTTTGTATGCATGATGAACATTATTCCAACTACAAATGTCATTAATCATCATAAAGATTTACTGTAATGTCACTTTTCAATGCCTTTTTTTTTACCTGCTTTGCATTGCTTTTCTAATATTATCGGCTGTCAACTGCTTTTTGTCTCCATTTCTATCAGCTGTCAAGAAGTTCTAGGTTTTAATACAAACACAAGCCATTCAGATTTGGATTTGTTTTGTGCTAAAATCTACTTTTCCCACAGAATATCCATTAGATCCCTGCCATTCGCGTGGGGTACGTTACGAGTCCACCTGTTAATGGCAAATAATCAAGAGCAGAGGTGGGTAGTAACGCGCTACATATACTACAGTACATTTACTTAAGTTACTTTTGGTACGGTATGGTATGATTTTTATTGTCATCACACAAATTACAACAAAATGCCATTTTCACCACAAACCCGCTCAAAATTAGACAAACATTGTACAGGGTTACGGAACAGGAACGGTGATGGGTCGCCACTACTGCACTCCGTTAAGTGGGCGAGCGAGCTTATAGGTGAGCCGCAACGCAGCCCATCTGACATCTACTGTATGCCACACAGCTGCAGCGCTCTATTATTCACCACTGCACCATCGTCATTTACACAGTCAATTCCAGCCCTGTTATTCACCACTGCACCATCATCCTTTACACAGTCAATTCCAGCCCTGTTATTCACCACTGCACCATCATCCTTTACACAGTCAATTCCAGCCCTGTTATTCACCACTGCACCATCATCCTTTACACAGTCAATTCCAGCCCTGTTATTCACCACTGCACCATCATCCTTTACACAGTCAATTCCAGCCCTGTTATTCACCACTGCACCATCATCCTTTACACAGTCAATTTCAGTCCTATTATTCACCACTGCACCATCATCCTTTACACAGTCAATTCAAGCCCTATTATTCACCACTGCACCATCATCCTTTACACAGTCAATTCCAGCCATGTTATTCACCACTGCATCATCATCCTTTACACAGTCAATTCCAGCCCTGTTATTCACCACTGCACCATCATCCTTTACAGTCAATTCCAGCCCTGTTATTCACCACTGCACCATCATCCTTTTACACAGTCAATTCCAGCCCTATTATTCACCACTGCCCCATCATCCTTTACACAGTCAATCCCAGCCCTATTATTCACCACTGCACCATCATCCTTTACACAGTCAATTCCAGCCCTGTTATTCACCACTGCACCATCATCCTTTACACAGTCAATTCCAGTCCTATTATTCACCACTGCACCATCATCCTTTACACAGTCAATTCAAGCCCTATTATTCACCACTGCACCATCATCCTTTACACAGTCAATTCCAGCCATGTTATTCACCACTGCATCATCATCCTTTACACAGTCAATTCAAGCCCTATTATTCACCACTGCATCATCATCTTTTACAGTCAATTCTAGCCCTGTTATTCACCACTGCACCATCATCCTTTACACAGTCAATTCCAGCCCTGTTATTCACCACTGCCCCATCATCCTTTACACAGTCAATTCAAGCCCTATTATTCACCACTGCACCATCATCCTTTACACAGTCAATTCCAGCCATGTTATTCACCACTGCATCATCATCCTTTACACAGTCAATTCAAGCCCTATTATTCACCACTGCATCATCATCCTTTACAGTCAATTCCAGCCCTATTATTCACCACTGCACCATCATCCTTTACACAGTCAATTCCAGCTATATTATTCACCACTGCACCATCATCCTTTACACAGTCAATTCCAGCCCTGTTATTCACCACTGCACCATCATTTTTTACACAGTCAATTCCAGCCATGTTATTCACCACTGCATCATCATCCTTTACACAGTCAATTCAAGCCCTATTATTCACCACTGCATCATCATCCTTTACACAGTCAATTCCAGCCCTATTATTCACCACTGCACCATCATCCTTTACACAGTCAATTCCAGCTATATTATTCACCACTGCACCATCATCTTTTACAGTCAATTCTAGCCCTGTTATTCACTACTGCACCATCATCCTTTACACAGTCAATTCCAGCTCTATTATTCACCACTGCACCATCATCCTTTACACAGTCAATTCCAGCCCTGTTATTCACCACTGCACCATCATCTTTTACACAGTCAATTCTAGCCCTGTTATTCACCACTGCACCATCATCCTTTACACAGTCAATTGCAGCTCCTTCACTCTGGTTGGCGGTTCATTGTTCCTCTTTGAAGGACTAAACCATATAAGAATAAGTTTGTACCTGCTGCCATCACACGCTTAAATAAGGCTGTCACATGGTGATTTGATTGATTTATTATGCCATAGCGCTATAATCACAATGATTGAATTGGTTTATTAGTTATTATATTATATTGTTCTACAGTGTGCCTGTATACTGGCGATCGTTTGTGGATATTTTTCAAATGTTTTTATGTTTTATATGATTTGTGTTTGCTTGCTTCATTCTGTCTTGACGCTGAATTACAAATGTCTGCACAACTATTTTACCTCCGGGTACCATTGAAGAAACCGTGAACCTTGAACTGTAAAAGGTGGAAAAAAGGTAGATGCTGGGGAAGGATGAGTAAAAAAAAGTCAATCTCAGACTGGGCTCCTATGGGGGCTGGGGGCACAGACTGGGGCCATAAAAAATGCGATAGCCGATAAGCGCACACAAACATTTTACACAGAAACCACAAGACTCGCAACAGTGAGAGAGGGGGCAGGCATCCGGCCCGAAGCTGCCAGCCACAAGGGGCGCTGCTCTGTTTTCCATCATACCACATGGGGTAAAGCGGTGGCACATGCATGGGATGGGGTGGGTGTATGTGTGCATATGTAGCCATGGTTTGTGTGTATGTTACGTCTGTAGGCCTGGAGTCGCTCCGCAAGTGGTGGCAAAGGAACAGAGTTGATCTTTCCAGGTGTTGTTGACAAGAAGGAGTTTGTTTTGTCTTCGCTGCACTGTCCCCTCTTGAAGGAACAACCTTGCCAAGTCGCAGCCAGTGAAAACAATCAAGATTAGAATGGTTGTGCTTTTCACTCTTAATTGTCTTTTTCTGGTCCTCAAACTCATCCTGCAGGGCTTGGTTGACCACCACTGGTTTTCACTTCAGGGAAAAAGTCACATGACAGAATACAAGCAATGAATGTGTCTGCATGTTTGCTATTGTCCATTTTAACCAGCAATAATGACTTCTTTACCGCTGTGCTCTCGTACGTCCTGTATTCATCTCTCTCTCAACCTCTGGACTTCACGTATTCAGTTTGTTCCTTTTCTGCGCTCACACAACTTTTGGCACGTTATGTTTGTGCAAAAAAGGCAACCAATCAGAGAACAGGACACATGTACGCTCCCATTGGCTGTTTGGTCTCCAAATAGATGACTTTTTACATTGCAGACAAACAATAACTCTATATCACAATGTTTATAAAACATTATCCATAATGTTGAGGTTCAAATAACCAAATGAATACAACAACTTACCTCTGGTGTGTCGTGCTGCACCAAGTTGTGGTTGTTCCTCATGTATTGACTCCATTAGCCATGAATCAATGCTACTGTAACAAGTAGGGTTGCAAAATTCCACAACAAAATAAAAGCCGCCGCACCTTAAAAATAAAGGGGGTGTGGGGTTTGCATAAAACTTTTTTTTTATACATGAAAACAAATGGAAATATTATATTGCATGAATAGATGTACTGTATTTAGTCTAATATTTACATACTGTTGGCCAAAAACATGTCAAATATCATAAAAATTTTCTTGTATGCAATTGAAAAATAGAGCAAAACGATATAATATAATTACTAATAACTAATAACACACATTTGGTTTAAAATATACTGTACGTAAAACAAAAATATATGCATTATTGTATATACATTCATCATGATGTTATAAATATGATGATGTCATATTGACCCCCCTCCACACTCCCACCTCCACATATAAAGAAGCAATCTGGTGGAAACTCTGTTTCTGTACGACTTTAAAGACGTAGCAACAAGTTTACTGGGATTCGTACAACCTCAGGGGCTCCACTGTTCACTCTCTGTTCCAGAGTTCAGCCTTTCAGACAAAAAGCAGGGAAAAATGATTTGTCGATTTTGTTCACTAGCAAGAAGTTAGTCCGCGTGTTGACCTCGCTCTTCTTTTTTCCATCTTGTGCTGCGAACAAGCGAGGGTTTGTTCCCCGAGTGTTTACAAGCGTGTGCTCAACTGTTAA